>NC_091749.1:38290454-38633579 GCF_043380555.1 Nothobranchius furzeri
GCCAATCACGCCAGCCGTGAGCCACGATTAGCTGGTGGACAAGTCAGCATTGTTTACTTGATGTCCAGCGTGTCTCCAACTCACCAACACTCCTTGACCAGCCGCGGTTAACGAGCAGCCAGTGATCACTCCTTTTCCATATAAGCTGGTAGCGGCAGCCAGTTCGTTTACATCAAACGCACCGTGATCCACGTGAAACGAGTGTTGTGGGAAATTATGTTCCCCTGAAATATTCTGTTTCCCTTAGGCAGTCAAGAGCAAATATTTTCAAATCCACAGAACTTATTGTCCATTATGAGGACTAAACTACCTCAAGCATTACATTACATAATTTTACTATTAAAGTGTATCACAAATATTGTGAAAATAGCCAGAAGTGCGATCTCCCTACTCGGTGGGACAGAATATTTCAGGGGAACACAATTTCTCACAACACCTGACCTCCCGGCTGACGTCACCCCTCCTCCGTGTGTGAATCATGACAGCTCCAAGAACAGACCTAGCTTGCTTCCTTCAGAACTGGTAGGTTGATAAAACAGTCATAATTATAAATACTTTTTAAAAAAGGTCGAGTAGCTTGTTTTAAGCTTTGTGTGGGTTAGGCTGCACAGGTTGGAAATTGATTATACAGTCAAACTCATGAGTGAGCCACCGTAGCTGCAATACTTTCTCTGAACTGCATGGCGCTAGAGAGTCGCATTTTTTTTTCACCCTGATTTCGATGGATTTCACACATGGGGCCTTTAAAGTAAAATCTCATGAAGTTAGACACATCAGTTTTGAACATACGTTTCTTAGAAGACTTGGATGAGATCCAACCTGAATAAAGCTTGTGAAGGATGTGTTCTGTCAAGGCATCAATGATATTAGAACGCACATTTGTCAACATTGTGCCAGGTTAACCACTCATCTTTAGTTGCATTACCCTCTGTCAAGAACAGCACCTTTTATTTACGAACACAAGGCTGGGAAACTACAACATGCCAGGCTGTAACGTCTCCATTCTTCACTAATTCGTTCACTCTTGTCCAATGGTTTGCCCATCCCCCCTCAAACCCTATGAGACAGCTCCATTTGTGTCTGTGGCAGAACATCTTTCTGCTAGGTTTCCCTAACATATCCTGAAAATGTACACATAAATGCCATCAATGCCCACACGCAGCCAGATTGCCCCTGTCAACCGAGCACACCCTGCCCAGACAGTCTTGCTCACTGGATGTGAAGCAGACTTGAAAAGTGAAACGATTCAGAGAAATTGCAACCCATCAGAGAAACCACTTCATGAAATCTTAAATGGCAACGTGCTTGAGTCCTTTTGAGGATAGGATTAAACTTCGCCGCAGAGTGAAAAGTGTTTTCTTTTTGGCATGTATACACCATTAAGGACAGAAAAAGCATAAACCTTTACTTTGAAAGATGAGAGATCTTTCTGAGCACACATCATACTCTACGAGGTGTTTTTTTCATTTGATTTTGTTTATTATCAATGCCAATAGCCTTTTACCATTTGCCCGTTTACTTATCAATTAATACATTTGTATCCCTAATTGAAAATTATCTACGTTCATGAAATCTTTCGGTTCTTTCTTTCCATGACAGTGAAAGAGGACTATCCTACACAAATGCCCCCCCCCCCCCCCCCCCCCCCATTAATTTAATGAGATAGTACCTTTCACCACAGGATCAATCTCTGTGTCTAATACATTCATCGACCTAAGACCTTCTTTAACTAACCTTCCCTTTGTGCCCCCAAACCCTCTTCTGGACAGAGAGGATGTCTGCCTGTCAGAAACCCCTCTCCTCCCCTACCTTTCCACAGGGACATGAGATCATACTGACATGAAACAATAGGAAGCAATAAAGAGGGTGGCTTGCATATGGCTGGCCATTGTGTTTCCACCGACATACAGGTGCTGGCCAGTAAATTAGAATATCATCAAAAGGTTGAAAATATTTCAGTAATTCCATTCAAAACGTGAAACTTGTACATTATATTCATGCAATGCACACAGACCAATGTATTTCCAATGTTCATTACATTTAAATTTGATATTCATAAGTGACAACTAATGAAAACTCCAAATTTGGTATCTCAAAAAATTAGAATATTCTGAAAAGGCTGAATATAGAAGACACCTGCTGCCACTCTAATCAGCTGATTTACTCAAAACACCTGCAAAGGCCTTTAAAAGGTCCCTCAGTCTTGTTTTGAAGGCACCACAATCATGGGGAAGACTTCTGACTTAACAGCTGTCCAAAAGACAATCATTGACACCTTGCACAAGGAGGGCAAGACACAAAAGGTGATTGCTAAAGAAGCTGGCTGTTCGCAGAGCTCTGTGTCCAAGCACATTAACAGACAGGCGAAGGGACGGAAAAAATGTGGTAGAAAAAAGTGTACAAGCTCTAGGGATAACCGCACCCTGCAGAGAATTGTGACGACAAACCCATTCAAAAATGTGGGGGAGATCCACAAAGAGTGGACTGCAGCTGGAGTCAGCGCTTCAAGAACCACCACGAGGAGACTCATGAAAGACATGGGATTCAGGTGTCGCATTCCGTGTGTCAAGCCACTCTTGAACATGAAACAGCGCAAGAAGCGTCTCGCCTGGGCCAAGGACAAAAAGGACTGGACTGATGCTGAGTGGTCCAAAGTTATGTTTTCTGATGAAAGCAAGTTCTGCATTTCCTTTGGAAATCAAGGACCCAGAGTCTGGAGGAAGAGCGGAGAAGCACAGAATCCACGTTGCATGAGGTCCAGTGTAAAGTTTCCACCGTCAGTGATGGTGTGGGGTGCCATGTCATCTGCCGGTGTTGGCCCACTCTGTTTCCTGAGGTCCAGGGTCAATGCAGCCGTCTACCAGGAAGTTTTAGAGCACTTCATGCTTCCTGCTGCTGACCAACTTTATGGGGATGCAGACTTCACCTTTCAACAGGACTTGGCACCTGCACACAGTGCCAAAACCACCAGCACCTGGTTCAAGGACCATGGTATCCCTGTCCTTGATTGGCCAGCAAACTCGCCTGACCTTAACCCCATAGAAAATCTATGGGGTATTGTGAAGCGGAGGATGCAATACGCTAGACCCAACAATGCAGAGGAGCTGAAGACGACTATCAGAGCAACCTGGGCTCTCATAACACCTGAGCAGTGCCACAGACTGATCGAGTCCATGCCACGCCGCATTACTGCAGTTATTGAGGCAAAAGGAGCCCCGACTAAGTATTGAGTGCTATACATGCACATTCTTTTCATGTTCATTCTTTTCAGTTGGCCAACATTAGAGAAACAAACATTTTTTCATTGGCCTTTAGAATATTCTAATTTTCTGAGATACCAGATTTGATGTTTTCATTGGTTGTCACCTATAAATATCAAAATTAAACGTAATAAACATCGGAAATACATTGGTCTGTGTGCATTGCATGAATATAATGTACAAGTTTCACGTTTTGAATGGAATTACTGAAATATTTTCAACCTTTTGATGATATTCTAATTTACTGGCCAGCACCTGTAAAGAGATGTCTACCTCATTAGTCTGGCTCTTCAACATGTATCTGAAACCTTGAAGTGGTTTCTAATTTTTTTTTTTTACTAATAAAAATCCTCTTTAAAGACTTCATACTTTTTTCATTCACTACAAGCTGAAGAAAGAGTCCTATTGTGCATTTTAGATGAAGCAGCTGATGTGTACCGGCAGCCCTAGCAGAATGCTCTTTGGGTGGTCGCAGAGGCTAAAACCCAGGCATGGGAGGTGTTTGGTTAGCACGTGCAGAAGGACTTCTATATGGCTTTGAGGTAGTTCTGATCCACCATCCCACATCTCAGCAGGGAGAAGTAGTGCATTACCAACATTGTTTATGATAGAAATGTTGTGTGGCTGACCTCAACTGGGAAAATATTTTGTTGGTGGAAAAAGTATTTCGAAAACCTTGTGGGCTCTTCAATCTCAGGTCCTGAGTTCAACAAGAAGGTAAGAAATCTTGTCAGCAGGGCTCTGGAGACTGACGAGAATATTCCAGAGAGGGCAGCACCCCTGGATTGGAAGACTAGGGGGGTGGTTTCCCTACTTAGAAAAGGGGGCCGCAGAGTGTGTTCAAACTACAGAGGGGTCACACGTCTGAGCCTCCCACGCGTCTGAGCCTCCCTGGTATGGTCTATTCAGGGATTCTGGAGAGGATGGTCTGCCAGATCACTGAACTTCGGATTGAGGAGAAACAATGCATGTCCTAGCCGTGGAACACTGGACTAGCTCCATACCCTTTGCAGGTTCCTGTGGGGTGCGTAGGAGTCCGCCACAGCAGTCTATCTCCTCCAAAATGAAAGTGGCCAGTTGAAGTGGCTGGGAGAAGACCCCAAAAAGACCCAGGACATGACGGACAGCCTATGTTTCTTGGCTGGCCAGAAAACACCTTAGGAATCACCTGGAGGAGCTGGTCCATGTGGCTGAGGAAAAGGAAGTCTCAGACTCTACTCAGAATGCTGCCCATGTGACCCAACCCCTAATAAGTGGAAGAAAATGGATGGATGTGATCATCACCACTGTTTGTGGTCTAATCATTGATGAAATGCTTACAGGCTGTATCATTTTACCAATGGAAGTTGGGGTCTCAAACTTCTGCTGGTACTTGTGCTTTTTTTGTGGGTCAGAAGCTACAAAGTTTGGGCACCACACAAAACAATCGTACTAATAGACAAAATAGGCTTAATTTAAGAAAAAAAATATCATCATCAAATGAATGTAACACTGTAAGTTTTCTTCTTTCTTTTTATTTCTTTAAAGTCTTCAAGATCTTCTTTTCCCCTTGTTGGATCCCTCACATGCTCTCCTCATGCAGAGCTGACATAGCCAAGTGGACATGTTGAGTTATTGTGCTGGAGGCGGTAGTACTCTGCTGTGCTTCACAGATGATCATTTCCCAATTCCACAGCCGAAGAGCTGAGGCCTGCAGTAATTGCAGCAATGTATCCAGCAGCCAGTCCTTATCTGATGCTGTGACACGAATAGGCCCCATTTTATTGGTCTCACACCCTATGTAATTACAGTAGAGCTTGCATCATTTCCTGCAGAGGGGATGACCATGATGGTGTCACCCTAGGGTGCTTGATGCTGATTGGATGCACAGTGTAGCCATGAGCAAATAAATCACTTCTGCACTGTTCGGTGAAAAAACCTAAGCCCTAAGGGTGACCAACCGCTCTCAACACTGACACACAAATATGTACACACAGCTCGCTTAGCACAAACAATTACTGCCTTGATTCCCTAAGCACTAATCAGAGCCAACACAAGACACATGCAGCATACTGGTGAGATCATAATTAAAACCTCTCTCTTGGCATATTATGTGGTCTGTCCCAGAAGGAAAACTCTGCGACTGTAAATATACATCACGGCAAAACCACCACAACAACAGTCATGGTGCTACGATTCACACTAGTAGGCAGTGTTTTTAATTATCACAGTCCAAAGATAAAAGATTTTAGATTAGCTCAGCATTAAAAAAATAACAGACAGAGAAACAACACATTACAATGCTATTTCTGCATATGAAATAATTGTACAGTTCCGTTTAGAGTCTTCTTAGTAATTCAGTGGAACTCTTTTTATTCTACAATTCTTTAGTCAGCACAATTGCAAAGCAGACACAAGAAATGTAAATTTCTTAAGTCTTTTTTTGAAAGTGAACCTTCTGTTCTGCATGAGTGGTTCAAGTATTGCAGCATTTATTGGGAAAAGTGGCAATCATATTTTCCAGCAAATTTCCAACGAGGCGGATGTTATCAAAGCATGTTTAGTTTCAAAATAGGAAGTGGACATGTGCACACGAGTAACTTTTTAAAAACCATAAAAGATCCTGCAATGAGAGAAACCACGCACCCATCTGACAAACAAATTTTGCTGTGCCAGTGCGACCAGCTGATTGACTGCTTCGGAGGTCCATGCCCACGCCCCTCTGTCACCAGTAGTCTGGCTTTGTGTAGCCTGTCATGATCGTGAGTAAAAGGATGTTTGGTGCAACTCCAAAGAGATGAGTCTGATCAGAGAGATCTCCTTGATAGCTCCTGCCTGTGTGGCAGTTGGCGAGGCCTTTTGGAGACTGATTTTAAAGTGCAATGTACCCTCATCTCCCACCGTGTGTCCAAACCTCCTCCTTATGTTGCAAATTCCACAAGCCTGGACAAATGGGGGCTTGTCCGGGATTTGAACCCGGGACCTCTCGCAAATACCAAACATACCAACAAATGTTTTATATGGTTATATTTTCAAAAGCTAATCTGGAATTTCATCAGGAATGAAAGAACCAGTGACCTAAAAATACATCTGATGCCTTTTTTTCAATGTCTTACAGTAGAAACACCAATTGTACATGTACTACTTTCATTATGTTAATAAATCAAACACCTTGCTGGCACTCTACAATAAAGACAGTCTTTTTTCAGATGGTTTTAACAGAAATGAAATCATGTTTCTTACCAGTTCTGAAAAATACAAGCTGCGGTCTTCACATCTAAGTTCTAGATTCCACTCAGTCCTGATCTCTTGCAGAGGTGATACTGAGAACATTCAGTCTTCCCCGACTGCAAGATGCAATAAATGTTGGTATCTGCATATCTACAAAAGTCTGCACAGAAAATTACAGCCATACATCACATCCAAATTCTACCAGTTCACTCTACGTCCCCTGAGTGACTGGCTGCATTTAAATAGAATATGTGATGATAGTAGATTTGTTTTCTCCAAGATTCAGGGTTAACTCGTTTTATGTCTAACATTGTTAAATGACATTAATGGTTTCCAGCACCAATAATAATGCAAACTATTTAAACACTTACCAGATAACAGTGAGTCTGAGGCAGGCCAAAAATAGAGATCGGTCCCGTTTAAGCTTAATGTCTGCCACTGTTATCATGCTGCTGTTGTTTTTTCCTTTGTTGTTTGTTTATTTTCAGTCAGTATTTGATTAGATTTGGAGAACCACAACTATAATAGCCAAAGGAAGGAATGGTTCATGGTTTAAGCTAATTATTTTCATCAGCAAAGCACATTTCAATTTAAGTAGATGAAAGACATTGAAAAAAACCTAAATTACACATTAATATTATTTATTGGTACAACTCCAAAGAGATGAGTCTGATCAGTTATTATTTTTTATCTGGATGAATTTCCTTTTTTCTCCCTTTTTTAATTGAACTCTTTAAAATTGCTTTTTATTGTTCTTGTGGAGCGCCTTATGATCTTTATCTTGAGAGGTGCTATATAATAAATCATTTTCTTTTTTTCTAATGACTGGTTTTATGTTTGGGGTCACCCACTTAGCATTTTTTAAATTCATTAAAAATTAACTATCATTTATTTGTATTTATGAAAGCTTTTTGTTTTGTTTGCATAATTTACATCAAATGCTTCAACATATTTTAGTTCTGTTGTGTGTTTTCCAGCCACTCATGCAGTAATTTTAGGGGGATTTTTTTTCCTTTCTGTTCCTTTTTGCCTCGTGTGAAATTGTTTTTGCCCTAGAAACTAACTGCTTTGTATTACCTGATAGGTTAAAAAAACAGAATGAATTCATTTTGCAAGTTTCTTTGAAGGAAAACATCTAATAGTTCAAAAAACAAGTAAACAAAGAGGGTCAACAGCAAAATAATCACACACGGAAAAATATGTAGCGCCCTGGTTTTACGATCAAAGCTTTGAGTTTTAAAAACGCGCCTAGAAATAATTCTTTTCACAGAGTGTTTATGTTCTTTCTGCCCTTGTTGGTGATGCATTTGAAAAGTTGGGCAGAGAAAGCACACTTGTTGCTGCTGCCATCATTACCGAAGCAAACGCAAACACTTTGGCAGAACATCGGACTGCCTTCAGCAGAACAGTGGGATCTAAAAGGACCCTCTTTGATGTTTCCAAGGATTGTTCATCAGTTAGTTCTCACAGTGCACCAAACTCTTTTCCTGTCACTCAAGGAAATGTAACGTTACCTTGTTGTAATTATTCAGTCCTCATAATGAAATGTTTTAGGGATGGCGGGATTGAGTGCAAGATTTGTTCATAATCCCTGTTGGTCTCCTTGATATTTTCTCATCAGAATTTTGCTGAGTCTAATTATTTTAAATCCTTCAGATCCCAGAAACTACAGGTGGGCTGAAAATGGAAAAGTTGTTTTCTGTCCTGTTTTTAAACGTGAAAAACGCAGAATTCGTTCTCATAACTGGCTAGTGTTTTGGGATATAATGTCAGTTAATTTGTAAGGTTTTTCAGTTGAGTTTGGACAAATTGATAATCAATTATCAAAAAACTAAATCAGTGGCATATCTTGAAAGTATAATTTGCAATAATGTGTTTAATGAACATTGTTCTCAGTAGAACTTCACATAAAGTTATGCTATGGACACTTTTTATGAAAAAGAACAAGCAAAAGCAGGACAGTATAATGAACAGCTGCCCACAAACCTTATTTTTCAGTAACGGATTACACTTTTCTCTGTTGATCCTTCTTTCATGTCAAACCAATGTTCAACCTGTTCTGTTGGATTAGTTAGGATTTTAACTGGGAAGTCTTCTTGTTACAGTTTGTTTTTTTCATCTGAAAAAGATTATCCCCGTATCTGAAAGATTTAGCATTATTAGAAGGTGGCTAAAAAAACCCAAAAAGGACAGTTTTATTAAAAAAAATAGATTATTTACAAGATTAGTACATTTTTTATTTTACTTTAATATTTTGTTGTTATGTGGATGACTTCATTCTAGTTTACAATCATCCAAGCAAACATGTTGTCACATATATATTATCTGCTTTTTTCCACTTATCCTCTCACTACATGTGCTGTTGCATAATATATATGGTCTGACCAGAAATAAACCCACAATCCCTAGTGTGTACATGGGGTTCACATTATGCATTATTTTGATCCATCCACACATTCATTTTATGCCACAAATCCCGGTCTATCCAAGTTGCAGGAAACCATATATCTACATACCCTCCAGCTCTTCCTGGAGATTCTGAGATATTCCGAGACCAGAGGGGATAAACAATCCCTCTAGATCTGCCCTGTGGTTTCCTCTCACTTGGATGTGCCCCAGATAGGGAAGGTCCATGAGACATCCAGTCAGATGATTGAACCACTTGAACTGGGATCTTTATGCATGACAAAACTGTGATTTCATTCTAAACAACTATCTCCACCTCCCTTTATGGGGCTCTCATGCACCCAGCTGTTACCACTGTTGCTCATGTGGTTTTAAATGTAAATTTTAAAGTACGCAGGCCTGCTGCTCACATGGAATACCTCATCATCCATACTGGGAAAGAAAGTCAACTAGAATGTGGATCTTTGAGGAAAAACAGGAGAATAAAGCTTCTGAATCTTATTTCCTTTCACAAAAATTCTAGTTAAACCATCACAATCCAGCTGGGTATAATGAAAAAGCACAGAAGTAACTTACACAACGACTTAACTGAATATCTTGACTGACCCCATTGGGAAACACTTCCTTGTCGTTAGTCATTTTATTTTTAGGGCACCTATATTTCTATTCCTCTGGTCCAAATCACTTGATAAGTTTCTGTGTGCCTTCCTCGCACCAGACCCTTCACAGCCATTGCCCAACAGATGATGTACTTCCTGCAGCAGCTGAAGAAGTTCAACCTGCCTAAACCAATCATAATGAGCTTCTACTCATCGACTTTATCACATGCGTGCGCTGGCTTTTATTGACAGGATCTGTTCTGTGGGGAAGGTTGCAATCTTCCCTCACTCAAGGACCTTTAGACATCCAGGTCCTGGATGTGAACCAAGATGCAAGTGGAACCATGCCACCCTGGAAATAAACTGTTTCTGATTTTTCTTTCTGTCTGGAGGTTTAAGTTATAGACTCAGGAAGTAGAGCATGTTGATCAATTTGATCACTGCCAGTTCAATCCCAGCTCAGTCCTGGACATTCTGCTGTTGTATCCTTGGGCAAGGCACTTTACCCGAGTTGCCTGGGTTGGTCAGAGAGGCTGATGGAGCAACATTGCAGACTGGCCTCTGTCAGACCGCCTCAGGCCAGCTGAGGCTACTGTGTAGTTTACCTTCACTTTCAGGGACTTGCATAAACCAGCCAGGAGAGCACGGATGATTTTCTTGATGTCTTAATTTATTATTTTTTTCTTCTTTTCTCAAAAGAGGGTTCCAACCAGCACTTAACATTACATAACAATGGACGTAGTAACAAGGGAACTCAAACTCAGGATCTGACTACAGACATGTACGAAAAAAAAAAAAAACCTCTGTACAGACACAACAGGACCAACTTAATTAGTGGCTGATCAGACAACTGCCAACACACTAGGGTGGGGAGACATCAATAAACAAAGAACATAAACAAACTACCCTTAACAAATTCAAACTAATCAGTCCATTATGTTTGAGTTACTTAAAATGAATACATATTACTATCAAAACCCAACTACTATTTACAAAAGAGAATAACTAAATACACAAAAACAGGAATCTTCTCCCTTGAGAGTTGGTATGACTCAATGGTGCTGATTAGGCCAAGAGATCTGCTACAGCTGCTCCAACTCTAACCCCGGCTTTCCACAGGAGCCGTCAGCAGCACGTTATAGCTGCTGATAGGAACCGCTGTGGTCAACAGAACCTTTTCCACTGGAGCCGTCGGCAGCCGTCAGCAGCGCGAGTCGGCCGCATCTCAGGAGCAGCATGTCGCGGCCTTTACGCGCCGGTTCTATTTTCTACGTGCGACGCCTCTGAAACGGGTCAAGTTCGACATTTTTGGGGAAGGAAAGACAGGAAATCGGACGCGGAAATGGAGAGAATCTACCGAGATTTTCAGAATAAAGAACTTACTGCCTTCCGGTTGCTTTACTTTTAAAAACAGTTACTAACTGTGCGGCCCCGTGAGAAGTTATCACCTAGCTAGCGGTCTCCTTTGTTTTTCAGGTCCGTATTGGCGATTATAAAACGGACAGAACATAAAACACAAACCATGTTGTAATTTTCTCCTGCTTGTTGTTGTGTTTACTGACGATGTCTCTCGTGTGACTTCGTGCTCTGTCGGTGACAGCTGCTCCCCTGCTGCTTCGCGTCTCGTGGGAAGGGCCAAGCAGCAGCTTACGCGAGCAAGACGTGCTGCTGCAGTAACGTGCTGCTGACGGCTCCCGTGGAAACCCGGGGTAAGGCCACTGGCAACTCAAAGTAAACATATTAATCATACAAAAATCATACAAACCCCTACAGACTAAAACCGATAAGTAACTGAATGTGTGCACTTCATACAGTCACCCAAACAGTCAATCCATAGAAACAAACACCTTTATTCAAAATAAAAGAAACATTACCAGACAGCCATTTACTTGAGGTGTGACAGCAGGGCAGCTGTCACGGTCACCTTAGGGGAATAAATGAGTATGTGGAGGAATAATGGATTCTCTGTAACACACTTTGGGTGCCATGACAAGCATCATATTGAGTTTGTTTGTAGTGAATCATTGCATCTCTAATATTTATGTTTTTATGGCTGTGTTTGTACATGGGTGCTTCTGGACATCTTAATCTCTCCTATCGTCTATCATCACCGTCTATAAAAATCAAGTCTATTATTATTATTATTATTATTATTATTATTATTATTATTATTATTATTATTATTATTATTATTATTATTACCAAAACCTCAGAGTGTTTTAAGCCTGATTTATACTTCTCCGTTTGTGTCGGTGCGGGCTCTCACAGAGGGTGACGGAGACATGCCCAAAATTTTAAACATCAGGACATTTTTTCCTGTAAATTTGTCATAAGCACCACCATTGCCCCGTTAAAAAGTAAAAAGATATTTAGCGGCAGAGGCAGACATGGAACAGATTGAAGAACGCAGCACAGAAAAATATGAACGTTTATTCACCCTTGACTGAAGGAGTACAAAGACATGAAGCAAATGTTTTATTCGTGGATGTAAATGACTTGAAACGTGGGTTTAGAGGTGGCGACCACATGAAGAGGTGGAGGAGAAAGAAGGACAAATCGGTCCGTGTAATAAAGTCTATCAAGATACCACAGAAAGTGCTACACGCTCAGTTGTCCTGGCGGGGAATTGCTTTGCAACACTCTCCAGGTGATGAAGAGCAAAACGTCTCTGTCTATGCATGTGCATCTCTTCCTCGCGGAGCTGACAGAGAAGTATAAATCAGGCTTAGTCTTTGCTGGTGCTAGACTCATCATCAGATGTCCATCTCTCCTTTGCCACTCACTCTGGATAAGTGAATTAGCACATATGTCTGCTAGTAAACAAATACTTCACAGTTCTGGACACTTACGTTGCATTTGCATTTTCTTTTATATCAATTGGTGTTCAATATATTGCATGCTAGTTGCTTGTTTTTTGTTGTCTTTTTCTCCCACTTTTAATGCCTAATTGCTCAAAACATACAAATTTCTCTTTGACGCAGAAGCATTTTTCATTAATTCATTCATTCATGCAATCATTCATTCATTCATTCATTCAATCAATCTGCTTCGGTCTTGAATCTGCTCATCAGTCTGATCAGAACTTTTAATTTATTTCAACTTTTAATTTATTTTACCTTTTTTTTAAATCAGACCGAATACATTATTACCGTAAATCCTCTAATATTGGCCTGTATTCAATTAACGGCCGGGTTTCACATTTTGGCCGGTGTCGGAGTCGGCAGAGGTGAATAATGGCCTTTTTTCTATTGTGGCCGGGTGGAATGTGGTAACAAGCAAGTACCACAGGGTTGTGTCATCCGTCTCACTTTTGATTTGTCAGTGATAGACCGCGAGGGTAACTTTAACCGTGCGGAGACGAAGAGGAGGCGAAAATTTGATATCAAGTTCAAAGAGAACGTGCTGATTATGCTGCAGAACACTCTGGGGAGCAGTACCAGGGGTTGTACGAACTAGTCACTAGTCGACTTCACCGCTCTAGTGACTTTTTATGCCTGTCATCGACTAGCCGCTGTCACGTGATAATGACCGGCAAGATGCAGCCCTAGGAAAAAACAGCAGCCTGCAGTCAGCAGGTGACAAGCTCCTGCGCGTCGGGAGGCAACGCGCTGTGCCAGAGCGTCGGTACCGACACCCGCCGTAAAACTGACATTTAACCAATTTGTGACATTTACCCTCTTACAATTTAACCTTCCCCTCACCCCCATCCTAACCTTGACCAGCTTGCGCATGCAAAGCTCTGATTGTTGACGCGCTCCAGACATCTGCGTCCTGAGTACAGCCAGAGTAACATTATCAAATTAGGTGTCGCCACCTCAAAAACTAACACGCGATCGTTCATGTCGGCTCATTTCCTTTTATGTTTTCTGTCTTTTATTCTTTTATGTGTGCCTGATGCTTTTCGCTGCTGTGGATCGGGGCGCATCACCTGTTTTGTCCTCGGTGACGCACCTAACTGATGTGGCCGGGAGCACTCCGCTGTTTTTGCGGTCGGTAGATCTTTTAGAACTGCAGTTCAAAGGTAACTCATAAGGTGAATATATATGAACCCAGGTAGCAGTTTCTCTTTAGGATTGAGAGGAGATGCAGGAAGATAATAAACAGGCAGGACAGAAAAATAGTCAAATAAAAACAAGTTCGTTTTTATACCTGGTGGTTGCAACAAACAGACACTATTGAAGGTAATCAGAAGTGAGGAACAGAAAATGAAATAATTATTTTAATGTTTAGAGCAGCAGGAACTCCGAGAGGCTGCAGGCGCATCTGTGAGTTTGCGGCCGCTGCGCAGGGGGGTGGGGGGGCTGAAGCAGAAACTAACGTTGTTAAAAGAAATGTGTTTAACTTTGAAAATGTGGGGGCAATTTTAATTGTCAAAAACTACAGCGAACCATTAGTTCATTTTGCTCAAATAGAAATTGAGGCCTGCCTCTAATTCTGGCCCTCCTTCCAATAAAGACCTGGAGCTTGACGAGCTTGAGTCAAATACAGACCCGGGCCTGTATTAGAGGATTTACGGTGTATGAAACTGTGGCCTAGGTTGTTCAAAGAACTACCGACAAAAAATAACATTTGTCATCTTTTCACATAATGCCACTTTGAATTATTCTAACAATTATTTAAGGCTGTGTTTGAAACTAAATTTGCCTAAATGAATTAGTCACAAGGTTAGCAATGTTAAGAGATTCAAACTTTTGAACTGAATCATCTCAGTTGGTTGGAGGTCACTAGCAAAACCCATTAGCAACACCTGCAAATACAAACATGTGCACATTTAAAAATGCTGCGAGTCATTTATTGCTTTAGTATTTCGCTTCAGGTTGGATAATTTGCATGTGTACCCCTTTCCTGTTGGTCAGTAAAGAGTTCCTGTTGTTTGCTGTTGATGCTGTGCTGAAAGAAAGGCATTCTGTAGATTGGGAGGGTGTCCTGCCAGCTGATAAAGCAAATCCGACATCAGATGTTTTACTGTTCTCCGTGAACAGAAGAGCCACCCGGGTCTCGCTGTGCTAATGTCCTACAGTCTCCTCTCTCAGTAGCACCTGAGATGTGGCATTTCTCTCTTCCCTATAAACCTTTCATCAATAGTGAGGGAAGCAATGTGACTAAAGGCAAAAAATGATCTGCCAAAAGAAAAGCAGATGAATGAAATGTAGAGTGGAACTGAGGGACAGAAAAAAGACACTTTGAAAATACAGATAAAGGGAAAAAGTGAAGTAGGTTGAAATTAAAGAAAGCATTATATGAATAAAAGCATCAAAATGAATAACAGTAGGGGCACAGCTAAGAGTTTTAAAGTAAACGACAGATATGTCCCCATGAGCTGCAGACATGGTAAATGCCTTGCTCTTTTTATTTGATGTCCGATTGTAATCCACCTTATATTGACCAATCTCATTTGAGCTGACGTTCAGATTGAATTCTGGCTCAGACAATTAAATGCCTCAATAATAAAATGCTATTTCATAGTTCTGAGTTTTATTATAAGCTTGTGGAAAATGTCAACTGGTGATATTTCAGAATGTCTCTTTTGATGTTGCTTATGTGCTTCTGCTCCCTTCATTTGCCAATCTGAGGCAGGTGGCAGCACCGTCAGGTTTAGGAAAGGAAGCGTTATGGTACAGGATTACACTTTTGCATTTGTAGAGTGGACTCTACAGAGACTTGGCCACTGTTGGGACTAGCAGGAGTCCAGTCTGCTCTTCCACTTGACTGAATCTACAAAATTAGTTTGGTAAAACGCTGTGGTCCCTTTCGGAATATTGAACAATCCATATTTTTCCCGGCAGTTGGTGACTGCCTTGTCAATGCTGCTTTGGATCTCGGTTCTGCCAAACACGCCAGGATCAGCAATGCTTTCTGCCCCCAAGCTTTGCCTCTGTGATGACGTTGAACAGAAGCTTGTCTATGTGTCATCTGTTTCAAAGTTGCAGAATGCTCGCAGGCTTGCACCTCCACACAGGCTGTGAAAAGACGAAACACAGATTAACACCTGATTTAGGGGTTCTGTCACACCATTGGCAACTAAAGTGATGGTCTCATAGTGAAAATAAAAACAGATTACACTATAACTTGTTTTAAAAATTAGATGGGCTTATTGTCATCTCGCTCTCTCACTGGTAACTTATTTTTGATTAAGTTGCCGCTCCTGTCTTTTAGGTCAAAGGAAAAAAAAAACTATGACACATTCTTGTGCTGGCCTCAACTGAGCTGTGCCTGCAGCATTCTGTCACATCTGGTAACATGAGTTAGGGAATGCAGTTGCCAAAAAATGTGAATTTGTGCCTTCTTTGAGGGGGGATTTTTGACAGATAATATATTTGTTTTATCCAAGGGCTGTTTTCCATTTCTTTGATATTTATGTTATTTTAGGGTCATATCTCTTCATGGTGTTGGTATTATAGATTATTTGGTTTTAAAAAAATCAGTGAATGTCATGTACTCCAAATGTTTAACTAATTGCAAAGTATAAATGTGGCAGATGAGCAGTTAGTTGAATTTGCATTTTAAATCTGATTTTGTCTCCAAACTGTCTGAAATCTGAAAGATGATGTCATGAACAGACACTTATTAATAAAACATTTGGTCACATTCCATATTGGAAGCACACATTGTTCTGTGAGGCATCCTGAGTAAGAAGCATTTTCACCTCATTCTTACACTGGAGGCATTGCGGCGTGGAACGGCAACAAAACATCGCTGCTTCAAATACAATCCATTATAGTCTATACGGTTGATTCAAACCGGCCGCGACGCGAACATTTTCAGGCACATGCCAGAAGTAGCACAACTCATCGCGCCGCTTAAGATAGGATAGGTTTCTAATTTTGCCTCAAGCTGCTTCTGGGACAAGTCATTTTCCATAGTTAGCATAGGTCTAGACAGGAAATCACACAGTTTCAGTGTAAAACATCTGGTAATTTTCAAAATAAAAGACTAACAATGCGGTTTCATAGCTATGTAGATCTCGTCAACCCCTGTGAGCTAATGGCTTATTAACTTCCACCATCTTTTGAGAAGTGCAACGGTTTGTTTTCCATGGGTTTAATCCTTGGAGTAGAGAGGAACAACATTATATTTGACATCAAATATGATTTCTTCTTCTGCAGATGGCATAAACAAACTGTGACCTTTGAAGTCTCGAGGGATTTTGGGATTTTGTGAGTTCAGCAGGGAGGATGACAGAGACTCTCCTGGTGTGGACAGACGTACAAGTGAATCACAAGGGTAAACCGTTCTGCACCACTGAAGGCCCCAGGGTGAAGATTTAACAAGTACACATTGCAGAAAGAAGGGAAAACACACTGGCAGCATGTGACATGCATTAAAAAGTCTTCCTTATTTTCTGACTCTGGGATTATTTTCCCATAAAGTTCTATTTCTAAATATAGACACACATTTTTTGTGCCACAGCTTCCTGTTTGAAAATTCAGTCTTCCGTAGTAGCTTTTCTCTGCTTTTGTAGGAGTGCTGTGCGCCCAAATAGTAGATAAATAAAGTCAGTAATAAATATTAATTATTCAACATCTGCACTAGTTTTAAAATAATATCTGAATGTTATATTTAAGACATTTCTCACTATTTGTGAGCTTGTAGTTAGCACTTTCACAGTAGGTGGGTATAATACCAGTACTTTTGTCCTATAATCTATATTTTTAAACCTTTTAATCACTAGTAAACAGAACAACTCTATCACCTGCTGATGTTATACAATTGGTAACTGTAGCTTCTTTTGAATAGGAAATATCATCATATGTAAATATGTAATTTTGCCCCTAAAGAATGCACCGGATTATTTTATTTGACCTGGACGAGGTAAAAAAGATGACACGGAGAGCTCTCATCAACAGCTTTATTGTGAGCTCACAGGAAAAATGCAGACTGGCTCTTCGGCCGTTTTTCTGAAACAGTTTCACAGAAACACACGGATATATCCACTTCCATCCCACATTCCTTTCTCATGGTGCTTATCTGTTTCTTCTGCTGAAGAGCAGTCCCCTCCTACTCCTATGTGCTGCCTGGATCAACTTGGTTCTCGTGGGATAAACAGCTTTAACCTTGGCACACAGACTCTTCAATAACTTCTACTGAAGTAATCATTGTTACGCAGATCATATCAGTGAGCCTTGATTAACAAATTATTACTCATAGTAAACTTTTATTAATGAGTGGTTAATAATAATATACATTGATTCATAAGTGGTAAATACAGAGGAAATCATATAAATGAAGAACAAATTAACCTTAACATTCGCTGGGATGATTATAATGGATATAATGATGATATGATTTCAAACCAGCCACGACGCGGCAATTTTGGGCCGCGTCTCTGAAGCAGCACGCTGCACCACTAAAGATAGGATTGGATTCTATTTTTGCTGCAAGCTGCTTCTAGCCACAGTTAACATAGGGCTAGACACGAAATCCCACATTGTTTCAGTGTAAGATCCCCAGTATTTTTCAAAATAAAAGTACTGAAGCGATGCAGTTTCATATATATGTAACTTATGTCAGGGGCGGCGTTAGGTCCGGCTAATTGGGCTGAAGCCCCAGATGTTTTATGAAAAGCCCCGGATCTAAATCGCGGAAGTAACAAAGTCCAACAGAGAGGAAGCAGCTGGCAGTAGTTTGTATACAGCCTGCCTGAGCCTCCACCACTGAAGAAGAAGCCCTTCAGCAGCTGGCTTCTTCTACACTCTCTGCCTGAAACGCATGAGTGAAGATGGACATAAGGACGTTTTTTTAGACCAAAAGTACCGCGACAGACCCCCAGCTTTGATGAGACTGGTGTTGACTCAGGTTTGTGAGTCTTATTTGAAAATATTTTGTTGTGCTGCTGGTTTGCCTAAAGTTAGCTTATCAGGTAAAGTTGTTGGAGAAAGAACGGGAATATTTACTATCATCTCACACTAAACACTAACAGGAACAATACTCTGCCCTAAATATGCTTAATATGTAGCTTCAGATTAAAAATTATGTGGTACAAGACAAATATATATGATGCTGACTAGTGCGTGTCACGTGTGTGTGCGCGCATGTGTGTGTACGCACGCGTGTGTGTTAAGCCCCGGATCTTCTTCAGTCCTAAATCCGCCCCTGGCTTACGTGTGGCCCAACGGCTCATTTACCCCACAGCATTGTTCCTGAAGTGCAGTGGTGTGTTTTTCATGGCTTTAGTCCTGGCAGTGGAGAAGAACAATATCATATGTAACATCAAACAGCGATAACAAGATTTTCTTCTTTTTGGTTTATTCACAAGTTTCGAGGGATCTTGTGATTTTGCAAGTCCAGCAAAGAGCACAGCAAGGAAGCAATACTGCGGCCAAGACTCTCCCGGTGTAAATTGGACCACTTAGAAATTTGCAAGTAAACCGTTCTGCTGCTGTTTCTTGTTCCTGAAGCTTCCAGTGTGAAACTGGGATCTGGTAAAGAAAAATTTAAAAATTACATTCCAGTGTACTCTGCGGTGATAGTGCTTTTGTGTGTTACTTGTCATTTATTTTGATGAGCGGCAGCACAGTAGCTACGTTTACATGCACCCAAGTAATTGAGATGAATGTCCTATCAGATCAAAAATTCTTTAAGTAAACATGTCAATCGGAATATTCGGATCCAATCTGAATTCCAATTTATATCCATGTACACACTCATTCGGATTGAGTAAAATAATGCCCACTGCGCATGTGTACAGATTCAGCGGCATCTTTCTGCCTTTGCAGATGATCAGGACATGATCAGGACAAGTCTGAGGAGCTGGAGGAAGGTGTGAGCAGGTGATCATTGGTACGATGTCCTGCTGTCCTCTCGGCGTTGGTGCAGTAGCATTACATACTACTGAGCATGTAGCTTAGTTAAAGCAATCAGTAAAAACAAAAGCATACAGGTAAAAATGTGACAAAGGTCCATAACAGGGGAAAAAATGTAAGTTAACAGACTAGAGAATAAGAAAATAAAATGCAAAGGGAAGATGAAGTTTTTTTACAATTTATTTTTTCCCCGGGAAAGACAACTGTGCAGGCTCAACCTATTTTATGTGATTGAATTGTTGGTGCATGTAAACTCATCGCATATCAGATCTAATGTCCGTGTAAACAGAGATTTGGGATTTATGATCAACCAAGATTTAAATCAGATACAGGGGAAATTTGGCACATGTAATGTAGTTAGTGCTTCCAGTTGCTTTAGCTGAAAAGGAGAAGTGATATATGCAATGTGGTTGTCATTTAGAAATAATTGTGATTATGATTCTACATTAAGGACTACAAATCATTCTAAAAGAAATCATTATTCAAAGAATTCTATGGTTTTTATATACTCTGGGTAGCATTACATACAACACATTTTCCATGCATTCTCACACATCTTTAAAGGCTTTGTCATCACTAGCAGTGTGAATATAAAAACTGTAGTGGAAATAAAATTGTATGGTGTAAGAATGGATTAAATAATATTCTTGTTGCTGAGTAATATTAAAAGTGTCCTAAAATGTACTCACGACTATTGACACCTTGAGTTATTAAATTCAGTAAGAACTCAGAAGTCTATCTGTAATCATTATTATTTTTTAACGTTTGATGGCAAAAGGTTAACAGTCTTTCAGCCCACAATTAAATGCGGCAAGTATGAAGGTCAAAACTGACCAAATTTCTCTGACTGGATAAATTTTAACCCTCTCAGGCTCAAAATAAGTTTTGATAAAAGGACGAACAACTAAGTCCTTCAGGGGTACTTCTGAGTTAAAAAATGCTCATGAAATATGTATTTGGAGTAACCAGGTAGGTAGGTTTTAACGTTGCAAATCTGCAACACCTGTCTCCAGAGGGTTAAAGCAGAAGTTGTCAAAATATTGGATCTTGACCAAATTAACCTAAAGTTTTATAATATAAATATTACTGCAGACTTTTTCTATGCTGAGAATAACTTTTTCGTTTGGTCGGCCTTTTGCATAAAGTTTATTTTATTTTTCTGAAAGCAGTATCTTCCCTGAGACGCTTCTACCAGAATCAGAAAGTCATGGTGCCAGACGAAACAAGATAGCGCTAAACACCATTCAGCGTTTGCCAGGTCCAAATATATTTTGTTGTCCATGACTTCAAATGGTGTTTTTCTTTTTGGGACTGGTAGTTTGTCCTAAAATAAAAGTGGTAGCAGCCGGCAGTTTGTCCTTCTCTTATATCATTGAGCGTAGAACTTTGCACACCAGTTGTGTTCTGTTGCTAAATATGTGAGTAATGAGCGAAGGACCCAGCGAAGTGCAGAAGCACTGCGGTTCCACAAGACCTAAAACTGGATGGTCCAAATTGGCTTCAGGTTTTAGAGAAATGTAAGAGAACCACTTAATTTCATTTTCTTTTTATACTCAACAACATATTTATAGCTACACAATGTTACAAAATTGCATGAAAACATTTTAAGCAATTTTTTTTCCAAATGTCCAATATCAGCCTAAAGAAGTGATGTTCATAAAGAGAAAGAACATGACAGCTCAATTATCTTTCAAAACCAATTTATTTAACATTGTATAGAAATATCAGAACATTCATGAATAAAACACTGAGTAAAAAAGAAAAATAACTAAGCTTTTCTTCACGCACGTGCACACACACACACACACACACACACACACACACACACACACACACACACACACACACACACACACACACAAGCATGTTTACAGGAACATGTTTGCACACAGTTTAAGGAACTAGGTTCAGTGAAACCAGTTGACATACTTTTCAACATCTCCTTTCTACAGACTCTGACTTTGCTGAGACAGATAACTGTCTGAACATGGATGCTGTGTGTGTGACTGGTCCTCTAGGTCTAGGGTTGAGTGTAGAGTCAGGTAGAAATTTATCCACGGAGTCCATGGATACCTTCATGTAGGGGTTTTTGAAGACTTGGCTTCCTGCCTTGGCTGTTACCCCATCGCACAATCTGTGTTGGGTACTGTGGAGTGATCTTCTTGCTGCCTCATGTTGGGCTTCCAACTGAGTTGGAATGAGGCCATGGATGTGGTCCCGTCCTGGGTTTATATGGTACAATTCTTTTAGATGGCATCTTCTGACTCACAGAATAACAATGTCAAAGGCTAGAGACCCTAAAAATTGTTAGGCCAATGGTGCAAACACTTAAAATAAGGCAAATAAGCAAAATCAAACAGAAATGTAGCAGTTTTATCTGGTTGTGTACAACCTTTGTCAGTAATGGTTGTTATTTTTAGCGGTAACACTTTACAGTAAGGTACGCAAAACTGCATGTGCTTCATTACTAGGGAACGACTTAGGGGGTAATGAGTAATGAAGCAGGGAAGAATAGGTAGTTAACCAATACTTACTGGTAAACACCCAGCAGTCTTATTCAGGGACTAATGGAAAGTTATTTATGAACGCAATAAGGAACAAATCCCAAATGAATGTAGTGCCTGTGGACTCTCTTTTGTAAACTTAATGAAGGATGCAGATAATTTGCAACATCATAGTGATTTAACATCACGGTATCATCTTGATTTCACTCGTCTCACTTCGTCATCCATGGTCAGCATCCGTCCATCTCGAGATGATGTGAAGCCTCCTCCCAAGTACCTACTGAGGAATTAATCTGTGCCTACTTAACCATTACCTACTGCTTTTGTCTACCTTAAAGTGTAGAGATGGGTGACCTAAATCCTGCAGGTTACCGTGTTACTTGGCTAAAATCAATCACTAACAAAATATTCAATGTTTAGGGTACTTATTTAAATAATCAGAAAAGTACACAAAAATGAACTTTTACATTTATAAACTTTGAAATCAACGTGTAAAAACTCTCTAAAACTACTTATTCTTTCCTACTTCATTACTCAGTACAAGTCATTTCCCTAGTAACAAAGCACAAATAGATAACTACCTAACTGCATTGTTGTTAATTTTTTAAAAACATAGAAAACCTTTTCTGTGTTTTAAAAACGAACCAACAATTATGTTCTGTGTCCCCTTGGTCCCCAGCCCCCTCCTGTTCGTCCTCTGCGTTCCCCTCATGTGTCCCCTTGTGCTCTGTGTGTCTCCTTGTGTTCTCCAGCTCCCTCGAGGCTTCCCTCATGTTTCATCCTGGTCACTCCTGTGTAGTTCTTATTGGTTTGTATTAGTCCTCCTCACCCCTCTAGTCATTAGTTGTTTATCTTTGCCCTTAGTCTTTAGGTTTAGTTATTTAGTGTTTTATAGGTTATGGTTTATCCTCCCCTCTGCTTAAGTTCTTTCCCCATTTAGTTTATTAATGGCACCTGTCTTCCCTCCAGACCTCACACCTGTCACCTGTTCCCCTGATTGCTCCCCTCTATGTTAAAAACCCTGTTGGTCCATTGTCTTTGTCAGCGTTGTTCTGCCCTCCTCTAGTAACTCCAGGTCCTTGCTCATAAATTAGCTTTTATTTTTGTAATTCAGTTTTCCTAGATTTTTGGCTTGGCTTCCTGTCCTTGGAAATTACTCATCATCCTAAATAAAGGATTCTTTCATTTATTCAACCGCTCCTGCCTGAGTTGTCTGGATTTCTGCATTTTGGGTCTAAACCTCCTGCTCTCAACGTGACAACAATGCAGTTAGAAAAGCAACACAGCAAGAACATACCAAAGATAGATAAGTACCTATTAGTCTCTGAATAAGACTGCTGGGCGTTTGGTAAGAATTGGCTAACTATGAATTAGACCATGAAACAAGACTGATGAGCATTTTCACCAGTAACTACTGGTTAACTACCAATTGTTTCCTGCTTCATATACTCATTACCCCTAAGTTGTTCCCTAGTAACGAAGCACAATTTTGCATACCTTCTTGTGAAGTGTTACTTTTTTAGCTCATTCAAAGTTTTTATAGTTTGTTTTTCTTTCAAGGCAACTTAAACGGAACAAGACAAGATCTATAAGCATGGGCAGCAGAGGCAACAACGCTTAAAACAACGGTTTTATCAGGCTAGTAAAGAAATCAAAGTTATAGTCAAGATGCACTGCAGAAACAAGCGTGGCACAATTCGGCTGCACAAAGCATATTTCCTATCCACACCTTCACAGGTGCAACCAATTAAGACAATCAATGTAATGAATCCCATATCAGACCCAAGGGTTCTTGCACTGCAACGGGAAGGCCAGTGGTAATGAGCAGGGGCGTTATAAATGTCAGATCCATTCTGTCGGGGTCTGTTGGGGGGACTCTGGTTGTTGATGCTTTTGTATGTCTGCCAAATGGTAACAGGTTAACCAGGCTGGGGCTGAATGGTATTTTGTCATTCAAAACGCTGCAGACTGTAGCCAGACACCTCGCCTCACTCAAATCACTAATCAACATAGCAAAATACACAGCTGTTAGCTTGATCTCCACATTTTGCTGCCACACAGTCAATGTTTTCACTCACATGCACGCTCCCCTGCTATTGACACGTATGAGTCCTAATTTGTTAAAGTGCAGGATGTTTTTAGAAAGTTTCCCCCTCGTGGAGCAAAAGAAGAAGTGACTTAATAGCAGCAACATCTGGAAATTCACTCCCACATGCATGAGCACACTCAACATCCACTGTGGGCTGAGGTGTGATGAAATTTTGATAATGACTAACCGGTTCTGTCTTGCACTCTCTTGTGTGTCTAATATGTCTAGCAACGTGGATGACACGCGCTGAAGAGTATATGTGGTGAAACATTAATATTCAGCATGAATTCTGGATGGACTCTTCTGCGAATGGACTGCTACTCGAGAAGGAGTACTCTGGATGTCTTCTGTCTTCCTTAAATGGGATAAAACCACAAAGATATGATGCTGTCATTCCATCCAGCAAATGAATACAAGTTTTCAATAATAGAAAAGTACTTTGAAATTCCACCATAAGTACTCAGCTTTGATCATCATGTTTCTAAATGGGCATTGTTTTAAAGTTTGATAAACTGGCGCTGATATATGTATTTGAACTCAAGCCAGAGAACACGTTGCTTAACAAGCCTTGCTGCAGAAAGTGAGGTATGTCATTAATATTCTGATCTCAGCTCTTTCTTAGTACTCATAACTTGGATTAATACCAACAATAATATTAGCTAGAGGATGTTAATTAGAAAAATCAACAAATTAATCAGCTCAGGAGGGACGGGCGGGAGTTGGATAGTAGCTGTTGTCTATCAGCAAGGTTTTTGTTGTGTATTTGGCTAGACAAGAAAATCCCCATGGCAACACACTGAAAAAGGGCAGGACGGACCAGATGGCTACCCCCTTACTCTCTCCTCTACTGCATGCCAGACAGTCAATTCAACAGGTGTGACAAGATGTCCAGGCTGGATCAAGGCCCAGTCCCACGTGCCCCCCCCCCCCTTCTTCATCCTCGGTGTCCGTCCACATTTTTGATTTTCCCGTCCTGACTCTTTTTTTGCTCCTCGTATTTGCTCATTTTTCAGTGTGCTGTGTCTTTTCAATTGTTATTCTCCTTGATTACCTCAAGACAAAGATCAGTTGGCAACATTCACAAACCAGGTGAGGGGAAGTCAAGCTGCAGCCAAGGATGAAGCTAACATAACTGTCAACCTAAGGGATCTGTCCGGGTTTTAGAAGGTGACATCCAGTTGCTGTCAGGAAATGGGCCAAATAAAACAAAACAGAAATGATGTGACTATGAGGCTTTTCCAAGTGAGAATGAGCATCTGCCAATGAACACAGTTGCAGTAATGCTAAACTACAAAAATGAAAACTGGTAAATCATTTTTTTTTTCATGTAAATGCAATGATTCACATATTCTAAAGACCTTATCATCACTCACACACTCATTCAAACTTTTTCATATCAGTTTAGTCCTGTTCATGGTAGTGAATGAAAGTCAATACTAATCCCAGCGGTATAGATAAGAGAAGAGCTACACCTGGATTTTCTACCAAGTCTGCCTTTCCTGGCATCCACTGATTCGTTTTCTCTTTGCCTGCATTTTGAATCACAAATCTAAATATTTTTTCCTCTTATTTGAATAAATTTAGAAGATTTTTTGTATTTTGAATTTTTTGTTCTTGTGATTTTGCTCTTGAGAGACGTTTTATAAAAGATCATTTTCATTTAATTTTAACCAGAATCAGTGGTGATTTCGTTGGTGTCCACCACCTACTGGAAACAATCTATTCTACAGATAAAGGACAATTCCCAACTTTTGATACTGGTGATGTAATTATTTTACTAACACACAAAAATTGCTAAACCCCCCCTGAAAATAAGGGCAACAGATTTCATGTTTAATGCAAAGGTGTGAAACAGTGAAAAAAATGTGTTTTTAATATTTCATGCAAACTGAACATGAAAATAGTCTCCTACACCTATCCCCTGCATTAGCTTCTGATAGAAAATAGATGGTGAGACTCTTGAATTCGAAAAGCCTGACAGGTCTACATCGCACGGTCACTTTATGGACTCATCCATGTTGACTTGCAATGGGAAAGGCTTTTTTTTGGTTTAGCATATTGAAACGTATGCATATAAAATATAGCTTTATAATTTTACCTCACGTGTCATGTGATGTGACCGCGGCTCACACATTGTTCCATAAGTCGGTTCCATTTAACAGTTTTCTTTGATCAAGGAAGGACAGTGTCCTCGTAAACAAGGCGCCTGGCATTGAGAAACACCCACATTTTTTCTTTAGCCAGAATGTGCTAAAATGAGCCTTTACAGGGTTAATGAAAGGCCACCCAGCCCCTATCGCCCCCTGTGGCCAGAATATTCCACTTGAGCTGAACAAATAATTTAGCTGACATACCTGGCGCAGCAATCTCTTCCAGCACGATTACTGCATGTTTTAGATCATGAACATAGTTGATTTGTTTAATTTAGTGATGAACTGCTCCTGTAGACAACAATGAAGACCGGGGAGACATTTCAGCTGTTAGATTAAGGTGTTAAAAAGACAAACGCAAAGCGAGAAGATAGCTCTTGCTTTCAGTTCTACAAATGGACACTAGGAGAGTGCTAAAAACAAGACTTAAGCCTGGTTCATGCTTCTCAGTCAGCTCCGCAAGGGACAGACACGCACGGATTGATGGAAGCGTTTTGCTCTCATACTTCTCCGTCTCCTGGAGAGTGTTGCAAAGCAATTGCCCGGCAGGACAACAGAGGGCGTAGCGCTGTTCTGTGGTATCCTGTCATGTATCGGTCCAAGATAGAGTGTTTATATTGTGTTTTTTGTGTATATAAGAGACTTTTAACATGGACATATTTGTCTCTCATTCTCCCACCTCTTCATGCGCTCACCACCTCTAAACCCACGTTTCCTGTCATTTCCGTCCACAAATAAAACGCTTGCTGCACATCTTTTCACTCCTCCAGTCACGGGGGAATTAAACGTTCATATTATTAGAGTTTTTTCGCGAGGTATTCTTCAAGTTTCTCCGTGTCTGCTGCTAGTTATCCTCGGCTCTCTTTGCAATGGCGGCTCTGTAAACAACAGCGGCGTCCTGACCAATCACAAGCTTGCGTAATCCGTCTCGTTCGACGGATGTTTAAAAAAGTGGGCTCGACTCCGTACGTACTTGCGTGCCTGCCGGAGCCCTACGCAAGAACGGATAATGGCGTTGCGTGTCTCCGCACTAACACAGACGGAGAAGCATAAATCAGGCTTTAGACTCACTCCTATGTATTTTAGACCTGATTTTTATGGTTATATGTTATAAAGCCGCCAATATTTTTCAACAACTGGGCATCATTTAATTCATTTTCAACAACCTTTTGATGGATATTTCCAGAAATTAATGGTAAAAACTATACATTGTCTCTTTAAAAATACACTCGTGATAGATGCCATACAGAGAAATTATACAAAATCATAATTTCATAACACTTACAACTTCGATATTGAACAGTGAAAGAGATAAACAGGTTTAGACTCTGTTGCTTTGACCATAAATGCATTACTTCAGCCTTGATGCTTCCATTTATTGTTCAGAAAAAAACTAGGGCTTTGCAGAAGACATCCAACCTTTCATTTTTCTTTAGATGCAAGTGCAAATGAGAATAACAATGAACGTTACCATTTTTAATCTAATGAGGAAGTAACAACAGTTTGGTGAATTAAATAGTTTTGGCATGAGTTGACCATCTTCCATGGCACCTCCTCTGGAAATGCAAAGCTTGAAGAATTCTATCACAATGATCAGGTTTTGTTGATACAAATGACTCGGTTTGATGAAGAACATGGAAATTCAAAGAGTAAAAGAAATCAAATTTTTGGGAGTAATGATTGATGAAGCTCTAAGCTGGAAATCACATATAGGCTATATAAAAGGTAAAGTGGCCAAAGCCATTGCAGTATTATATAGCGTAAAGTTTCTACTAAATAGTGAAGGATTGTTATTACTATACAATGCACTGATTCTGCCATACTTAAATTATTGTGTAGAAATCTGGGGAACTGCATATAGAACGTATACACAACCTTTGTTTGTTTTGCAGAAAAGAGCAATGAGAATTATAGACAACACTCATAGTACAGCTCCATCTAACCCATTATTTATAAAATATAAAGTAATTAAATTTCATGATTTGGTCAACTGGAGAATATTGCATATAATGTATAAAGCAAATAAAGGTACATTGCCAAAGAATATTCAGCATATATTTGAAAAGAGAGATAGCAGTTATTCGTTGAAGGGATTTGAAATCTTTAAAAAAACCTAGATTTAGAACAAGAATGAAGGAAATGAGCATATCTGTGAATGGTGTGAAGTTGTGGAATTGCCTGGACAGAGAATGGAAAGAGTCAAGAACTCTAAAAGTGTTCAGTCTACACATTAAATCACGTGTGTTGAGTGGATATGACAACGGACAATTGATGTGGACAAAATAATTAACAAATGTGAACAGTTACGGGACTGAAAGAACTGGTGAGGGACTGCAAAAATATAAATTGATATTTAAGTTTAAAAAGGGGGCAGAAATAATAAGATTTTCTTCTATCTGCTCCCTTTCATTCAAATATATATTGTGTTTTCATGAATATTGTTTAGTATCTGTTGTGTTATTTTTTAATGAATGAAATAAAGATATATATATATAAAAAAAAGAATATCACAAATAAAGGCTCTGGATGCTTTTCTGATGATGCTGATATTTTGAGTTGAACATATTTTACATACGATATAGATCCTTGGTTGTAACATCCAAAGGTTTTTGTTCCCTTATATAAATTACTGAAGATGCAATAAATGAACTAAAAAAATGACACTAAGCTGAGACTGTCATGGTCCGTGGTGAGCTGACTGCAAGTAACCTGGCTTTTCCCTCTGAGCATTGTTTCCACAGGTGGGCGTGTCTGAGAGCTCCAGCTGCAGCTGATCTCCTCATCAGGCTCAGGGGATTTAAGGAGCAGTGCGACACATCACCACGCCGGATGATTACTCTGTTTGGGTAGCTTCAGCCTCAGCCCGATCCTGAAACTCGTTTTTGTATTCTTGTGAACCTGGTGCCAGTAAATACCTTGATGCCCTCTCCTGCTCCCCTCCAGGTTTCTCTCAACTCATCACCAGCTCCAGAACAAGCCCGGATCTCAGTTTTACCTGACGCACTGCTTCATTCCCTGGCCGCCCGCTCTCAGCCGCTCACCAACCAACATCCATTCCTGCTCCTCCACCTCTGGACAACCTATACCTCACCTGTGGATCTCATCAGCTCACCCGGACCCGACAATCCTTCCCGTGCCATTACTACTACCGAGTAACAGTAAGACTAGTCTCCAGATAATTTCCCATTGTTTTCCGCCTTATATTCACTCTGTCTCCCTCCTTAGAAACTCTCCTGGATTCCTGCTGCCAGTCCTGCATCTCGTCGGTTCCCGTCTCTCACTTTTCCCTTATTTAGTAATAAAGACCTTTACTTACATTCCTGCTCTCCGTGTTTGGATTCAGCATGTCGTGGGTCAAGAAATTGCCACCCAGACGTGACAGAATCATCCGGCCAAAAGTTGACTCCATTGCAGAATCCAATTCGTCCGTTAACTTCCCGCCTGTCGTTTCCGAAACCCTCTCCCGTCATAAACACACCATCCATAGTTTGCTGAAACAGGTATCTGACTCCCACCAACGGCTACTCCATGTGAGCAACGTGTTGCACCACCTGGCTAGCAAGCTAACTCCCCCGAAACCGTCTGATCAGTCACCTCCTGTTTCTCCTCCGTCCGCACATCCGGTTCCGTCTCCGGTTATCGACTTCCGGATACCCAGCTCTCTCCCATTGGAGACCTATTCCTGTGAGTTCGGCAGATGCCGAGGGTTTTTGTTTAGCTGTCAGTTGGCTTTTAAAAGATCGCCCGAAGCATTTGTCTCAGATTCAGTTAAGATCTCTTACATAATCGGATTACTCCGAGGAAAGGCGTTAGACTGGGCCGAGGCTAGGAGTCATGATGCCGGTTTTCTGAGTGGTTCCCTCTCACGGTTTCTGACCGAATTTAACAAGACTTTTGACCATTCTGAGTCCCCAGCTGAAATCGCAAAAAAGTTGTGGAATCTCCATCAGGGAGATCAGACCGTAGCCGATTTCGCGATAGAGTTCCGCACACTGGCAGCGGTTTCCTCTTTAGATCACAGTTCACTCCTCGGAGCATTCACCCAGGCTTTAAACGATCGCCTCCAGGATCAGTTGGCGTTATGCCAAGAACCCCCCGACCTTGAATCGCTTATAAGTTTAGCATTTAAGATAGAAAAGCGTCTCAAGGAACGTTCTAGGGGTTCTCCAGTATCCCTTCCCCCGCTAACCCAGTCCAAAGATTTTCTGCCACAAGTTACGGCGCCATCTGGAGACGAGACCAGGCAGAGAGGCAGAACAAAATTAACCCCAGAGGAGAGACAATGCCGCTTCGCTTCTAACCTCTGTCTCTACTGTGGTCAACCTGGTCACCGACTCTCAAGTTGCACCCTGCGTTTAAAAGGGGCAGGCCCACCAGTAGTTCCGGGAATACTGGTGGGTGCGAATGAGACTTCTGAATCCCGCTGTACTCTGTCCTGTGCCATTATGTTTAACCAAGGCAGTTGTATGTTGAAGGCCCTGTTGGATTCAGGCTGTGAACGCAATATGCTGGATAATACAGTCGTTCAGAAGCTGGATATCCCCACTATTCCTCTTCCAACTCCTTTGAAAGCATCATCCCTGGACGGAGGTACACTCACCACCATCACTCACCAGACTGTGCCTGTAAATTTACTGGTGTCAGGTAACCACCAGGAGAGTATTTCCTTTTTTGTGTTTCCGTCTCCCCACTCTCCTGTAGTTCTTGGACATGACTGGCTTGTCACCCATAATCCCCAAATAAATTGGAGAACGTCTCAGGTTGTCGTTTGGAGTTCTCACTGTTTAACTAACTGCCTTCGCTCTGCTTCACCTTCCAGTTCTGCACCTACCCCCGATCCACCGGTTCCTCCCGACTTGTCAGGAGTACCAGAGGAGTACCACGACCTTTCCCTCGTCTTCAGTAAGGACCGTGCCTCCTCTTTGCCCCCTCACCGACCGTATGATTGCGCCATCGACCTCTTGCCGGGCGCCCCACTACCATCCAGCAGGTTGTATAATCTGTCTAAACCTGAACAAGTCTGTATGTCCACCTACATACAAGAATCGTTAGCCTCCGGTTTAATCAGACCATCCACTTCACCCCTGGGCGCAGTTTTTTTCTTTGTATCCAAGAAAGATGGTTCCCTGAGGCCCTGCATAGATTACAGGGGTCTCAATCAGATTACAGTTAAGAACAGATATCCACTCCCGCTACTTTCCTCAACCTTTGAACCTGTACAAGACGCCACTATCTTTACTAAACTGGACCTGCGCAATGCCTGCCATCTCGTTCGTGTTAAAGAGGGTGATGAATGGAAAACTGCTTTCAAAACTCCTTTAGGTCATTTCGAATACCTGGTCATGCCTTTCGGTCTCACAAATGCCCCTGCCGTGTTCCAGTCCCTGGTCAACTCAGTCCTCGGAGATGACCTCAGTCAGTTCGTTACGATATATCTGGATGACATCCTGATCTTTTCCAAATCCCCAACAGAACACCGCCAACACGTCAGAGCCGTTCTTCAACGCCTCCTGGAGAACCGCCTGTACGTGAAAGCAGAGAAATGTGAGTTCCATGTTCCATCGGTCAAGTTCCTCGGTTTCATCCTCGAGAGCGGGCGGTTGAAGACAGATCCAGACAAGATTCAATCAGTTCTCTCCTGGCCTACTCCCACAACACGTAAGCAACTGCAGCGTTTTCTGGGTTTTGCTCATTTTTACCGCAGATTCATTAAGAATTACAGTCAGACTGCTGCTCCACTCACTCAACTCACTTCCATAAACAAACCTTTTATTTGGTGTCCCGCTGCTGAAAAGTCATTTCAGGACTTAAAGAACAAGTTTACCCAAGCTCCTATTCTCACTCGTCCCGACACCTCCGCCCAGTTTACCCTGGAGGTTGATGCCTCAGACTCTGGTGTCGGTGCGGTTCTCTCACAAGTCTCTCCCTCAGATCACCGTCTCCATCCATGCGCCTTCTTCTCTCGTCGCCTCACGCCTGCCGAGCAGAATTATGACGTCGGAGATCGGGAACTACTGGCCATTAAACTAGCTCTGGAGGAGTGACGGCATTGGCTGGAGGGAGCAGAACACCCCATCATTATTTGGACCGACCATAAAAACCTGGCATACCTGAAGGAAGCAAAGAGACTAAACCCCCGACAGTCCCGCTGGTCCCTATTCTTTTCCCATTTCCAATTCCTTATCTCTTCCAGACCCGGTTCCAAGAACACCAAGCCGGACGCTCTATCCCGTTTGTACTCACCCGACAAGGACCCAGAACTCACCCCAATCCTGCCACCATCCTGCATCGTGGGCGCTGTGGCCTGGGACATCACCAGAAAGGTGCAGGAGGCCCAACAAACTGAACCAGATCCAGGTACCGGTCCTCCTCATAAAATGTACGTTCCAACCAGGGTTCGTGGTGATCTGATCCATTGGGCCCACACGGCAAGATTCTCAGTTCATCCTGGGGTCGGTCGAACCCTGGCTCTCATCCGCAGAACCTTCTGGTGGCCATCCATGTTCGAAGATGTCCGTGAGTACATCAACGCCTGTTCCATCTGTGCCCGTAACAAATCAAGTAACCAACCTCCAGCCGGACTCCTCAACCCTCTGCCTGTACCCACTCGTCCTTGGTCTCACATAGCTTTAGACTTCGTTACTGGTTTACCCCCCTCTAATGGTTTTTCTGTCATCCTCACGATAGTTGATCGTTTTTCCAAATCCTGTCACCTGGTGCCTCTCAAAGCACTCCCGTCCTCTGCCGAAACCGCCCAACTTCTGATCAAACACGTTTTCCGTCTGCATGGCATTCCTTCTGAAATACTGTCTGACCGTGGCCCCCAATTCCTGTCCCGCGTTTGGAAGGAGTTCGCTGACCACCTGGGGGCTCGTGTCGCTCTTAGCTCTGGATTCCACCCACAGACTAATGGACAATGCGAAAGGATGAATCAGGAGCTCGAGGCCATGCTCAGGTGTGTCTGTTCCTCCAACCCCTCTAGTTGGAGTTCCCAACTTCCCTGGGTAGAGTACGCCCATAACGCTCATACGTCTGCATCCACTGGCCTGTCTCCATTTGAAACCGTTCTTGGCTACCAGCCTCCTCTTTTTCCGTCTACCCAAGATCCTCCTGTTTCCGCTCCCCAGTTCATTCGCCGTGCCAGGCGCGCCTGGGTCCAGACCACGGCGGCTCTGCAGAGGACTGCAGACCGTAACCGCCGCCTTGCGGATCGACACCGACGACCAGCTCCGGTGTACACCCCTGGGCAGAAGGTCTGGCTGTCCACCAGGGACATCCGCCTGAAGGACACCAACAGGAAGCTGGCTCCCCGGTTAATCTGTCCTTACCCCATTGTTGATGTCATCAGTCCGTCCACCGTCCGTTTGGCTCTGCCCCCGTCCATGAGGGTCCACCCTGTTTTTCACGTCTCCCTGATTAAACCTGTCCTCTCTAGTCCCCTGTGTCCTGCTCCTGCTCCTCCTCCGCCGGCCAGGCTCGTCGGAGGTGGTCTGGTGTACCCTGTCCGTCGCCTCCTTGATGTCCGCCCCCGGGGCCGTGGGTTCCAGTACCTGGTGGACTGGGAGGGTTACGGTCCCGAGGATCGCTCCTGGGTTCCCTGCTCTTTCATCACTGACCCGGACCTCATCAGGGACTTCGAGGCCTCTCGGGCTTCCTCCTCCTCCGCCTCCTCCTCCTCTGCTCGGTCGCCGGGTGGCGTCCGTTGAGGGGGGGGGGGGGGGGGGGGGGGGGTACTGTCATGGTCCGTGGTGAGCTGACTGCAAGTAGCCTGGCTTTTCCCTCTGAGCATTGTTTCCACAGGTGGGCGTGTCTGAGAGCTCCAGCTGCAGCTTATCTCCTCATCAGGCTCAGGGGATTTAAGGAGCAGTGCGACACATCACCACGCCGGATGATTACTCTGTTTGGGTAGCTTCAGCCTCAGCCCCATCCTGAAACTCGTTTTTGTATTCTTGTGAATCTGTTGCCAGTAAATACCTTGATGCCCTCTCCTGCTCCCCTCCAGGTTTCTCTCAACTCATCACCAGCACCAGAACAAGCCCGGATCTCAGTTTTACCTGACGCACTGCTTCATTCCCTGGCCGCCCGCTCTCAGCCGCTCACCAACCAACATCCATTCCTGCTCCTCCACCTCTGGACAACCTATACCTCACCTGTGGATCTCATCAGCTCACCCGGACCCGACAATCCTTCCCGTGCCATTACTACTACCGAGTAACAGTAAGACTAGTCTCCAGATAAGTTCCCATTGTTTTCCGCCTTATATTCACTCTGTCTCCCTCCTTAGAAACTCTCCTGGATTCCTGCTGCCAGTCCTGCATCTCATCGGTTCCCGTCTCTCACTTTTCCCTTATTTAGTAATAAAGACCTTTACTTACATTCCTGCTCTCCGTGTTTGGATTCAGCATGTCGTGGGTCAAGAAATTGCCACCCAGACGTGACAGAGACAGAGCTTCTGTCCTAAATAGTTAATTTTTAAAATACAGATCACCTTAGCTTTGATTAGTAAATACTGTATAAGGTAGGGGTGATGGGATGAAAGTTTGAAGATTTTATCTTACGCTACATTTTATGAAAAGATAAGTGTGGCATGATCTTGTTTGAAAACTGGAAACCCATCAAATGTGTACTCACACACACAATCAATCTGTTTTTTATCATGATAAAAAAAGTGTTCACCCACAATTTCCAAACTTTCATTGCTTTTTATCCACAAACCAAGCATCACAATTGCAACAAAAGCAGAGGAGCGGGTGCTCAGTGTGCAGTCAAAGAAAACATGCACTTTTACATGTTTTCTGCTGAAATTGAGCCAAGGCTATTGAGCTGCAGGATGAAATCATTTCTTGATTTATTTTTTTAACTAGCATTGCCTAGCAAGAAATAAAATGAGCTTCATGGAACAGCATGGGTGCTTTATCTGTGTCTGAGTAGATCTAAATTGCATCCTTTCCAACAGTTGCATGAGAACTAAAAGATTCATTTAAAATGCATTCTTCCACCTTTAAAAACATTATTAATATGTTGCATTTAAGAGGGAGGAACATGTCACCCACTGTAGCACATTTTTCACAAGGGTTGGCAGAACTGTTTGCCTTTGGTGTAAAAACACAGGAAATTTTTAAAAACTGGGGACAATCACTTCTGATTGCTGCACTGATCTAACACAATTTATTACATGTATTATATCAAACAATACAATACAATACAGTGTTATGTAATATGATAAAATTGTTTGGTTACTTTTATTTCTTTAGACAGAGTTTTTATAAGAACTCCTATGCAGATGTGTCATAATCTTTTTAGTCTGTGGAATAATCTGCATCTTCCATTTAATAACACAGTTAGGCAGATTTATACATATTACTGCATTTTTATTATGTTTTTGATTTACATTTAGTTTTTTCATATGTTAACCTTAGGTCTGTGTGCATTTGCATTTGCTGGTAAATTAAAGCTCCTTTAACCGACAGTTTTTTAATTGAGACAAACTATTTGTGTAAATGTGAGGGGGTGTTGAGGTGTGGTGTATGATATTTATGAATGTGGCAGAGACATTTATCCAAAGAGACTCCCAAATGATGGTTGTTTGACACTGTAAGATGTATAAATAAGGCAGGAGACAGATGCCAGTGCTTTCAAAACTTGATAGAACATTCTTTCATGATTTTAAAACAGTTTGATTCATTCTAGTGTCAAAAAAGAACACTAGATCAATGTGCTAAGCCTTTAAATTTAGGCTAAAATGTTACTAACTCTTCATGGCCACTCACACTTTGAAGATTTTAACTGCGTCCTTTCTTGAGTCACATAAGACTGACTCTGTGTTGCTGGACTCCACAGAGGAAGCTTTTTCATACGAAGCTGGTTGACTCACCCATGACCTCATTCTTAATGTAAATAGACTCCACATTATCCAAACTGACAGGCGATGCCGTTTCCAAGCTAAACATCTGAACAAAGTGAGAACAGTAAAAACAGTCTCCTGATGCACCAGCCGTCCGGCTCATAGTGCTCATTTTTAATGAACATTTTCTTTACCAACCAGCATAAGAAATGCTTTCTTCCTCATTTTTTAATTAAATTTTTTCGAAGTAATCCTGACTGGTGTGGCCTTATAATAAATATATGTTACCCATTTAGTTCTCATAACCTAATAGTATAAAATATGTGCGCTGTCAAAGAAGAGAACTGATTGTTTTCTTCAAAGTGGAGTGGCTTTTTCTGAAGTTAGTATATAAAATCTTTGTCTGTCCTCGTTCTTATGAGTGGCTGCTGTACCAGACACACGGGTCTTGAGGGTTCCCAGCTGTTCCTAGAACTGTGCTCTGGAGATCAAGTAAGTTGTTCCTATAAGCTGCAGCTCCATGTTTGGAGATACAATGTTTCTTCTTAATTATGATGATCACTTGAACCATTGCAGTTTTTTTAAACCCTACATAGTCTATTAAAACATCTACACTATGTCTATTACTTCTCATCAGATGATTGGTTTACGTTCATGTATTGGCAGACACTTTTGTCCAAAGCGACTTACAAGTGACAATGAAGCCAGCAGGTTGCCCTTGAGGCTGTTGGGGTTATTAGGTAGCGAACAATTAGTAAGCTCCTACTTACTTTTGGATTCTTCAATAAATGCTGTAAATATGGGAATATTTACTGATTTATTAATTAATTAAGATATTCTTAGATATCTCCGGGGCACCACCCCGTTCAACCAGGGAAAAATTGAATCCAAAACTCTTATCAGTCTTTCTTGAAGTTCGTAGAATCCTAGGAGCAGAGACTTCGCTTCGACACAACAAATCTACTGGAGGCAAAAATCTGAATTTTATAATTTAATTAAACAATTTGTCAAATGAATAAACAATGGAATAAATGAATAATAACCATGTGATATAATTGAAGATGGATGTGTTTGAGTGTGATGGAGGATGTATGAATGGGGTCCTTTGTTCTCACAAAGGAGTGGTGTGTGCGTGCGTGTGTATGGATTCAAAATGGAGTCTTGAATACAAGATGGCTGACCCCTTTGTCTGGCTAAAGTGTGGGTGGCAACTTGCACTTTAACTTCCAAAGCACATATAATCAGAAGTAACTTAACCTTAAAATCACTCAAAACACTTCAAAATGGTCATGAAACAACACAAAAGGTTAATCCTGAATTAATATCTGATAAGTTTGTCAGCTTGGCCACCGCTAACAGACACAACCCAGATTTTTAAACAATGATCAATAAGCAGTTTATTCTTTATCAAAAATGACCCGACGGACGTATTTGGGAACGAAAAGAGAAACTCGTCTGGTAATTTGAAGCAATAGCGCGGTTTTATTGCTTTTTCTATACTATAAAGGAAACGGGAGAAGGAAGAAGGAAAGAGAAGATGAGTTTTCTGATCACCAGAACAGCAAGGCGTCCCCCGCTGTTTGATTTGACGGTTCTCCGTGGTTCGATGGCTTTCTCCGCTGTTTTTGGCGTTCTCCGTGAGTTTGACGGAGTTGCTGATTTCCCAGCCCGGTTCTGTGTTCTTCCCTTCAGCAGCTAGGGCAGCGAGCGGTTGAACAGACCTGATGGGCTTGTAGTTTAGCTTTCCAGCGGTTCCGTGGGCTCCACTTGGGCACTTAGACCTCCCGCGTGCTCAAGTGAGTCGGAGCGTGCAACGAGCGTGTCCTTACCGCCAGTTATCCTGGGCAAAAGAACAGAGTTTCTTTGTCTTTGTTAATGATTTATAGCCTGAGCTCGCGGAAAAACTCCATGGGCTCCCGCACATGCGCAGAACGTGTTTCTGGTATTAGGCGGTGACGTCATCACAATGCTTCCATGTACCAAGCATCATGGGAAATGAAGTTTCTTGGCGCTGATGTGATTATTTGCTTTTCAGAGCAATTTAGCACAGTCTTTTGGAGAAAATTACTGCAGCAATTTCTCACGAGGGCATACCCTCAACAAGGCTAACAACAAACACTAATCAATCAATCCTAGGTGGCAATGAGGCAGCATAAGGACTCATTAAGGGAAGTGAACATGGAGTGTGCAGTAGAGTGGGGACGGGTGCAGGGAGGGTCCTAGAAGATGCTGTCTGAAGAGCAGGGTCTTCAGGAGTTTCTTGAAAATTGACAAGAACGCCCCTGTTCTGGTAGTGCTTGGTAGGTCATTCCACATCTGTGGAACGACACATGAAAATAGTCTGGATTGAAAGTAGGAATTTGCATTTTAGAAAACATTAGAAATAATTAGGGTTGCTTGATATTGGCTTTTGTACGATATCCGATATACCCATATTGTTTAACTCTTAATTTCCGATACAGATATGAACCAATACCAACATATGCAGTGTCCCCCTCTAAAAAAAAATGAATTAATTAAAAACTTAAAACTAAATCAGTTTGGGTTGCTAACATAACATTTTCCGATCATGCATGCTGGAAAAGTATGCTGGTCAAACTTGCTGGTCCAGCTTGCCATGCAAACCAAAACCGAAACCTATACTGGTAACCAGCTCTTCTCCAGCAGGGTTGGGTTGATAAAGGAGTAAAATTCAATACTGATATTTTCCAAAATTACATTTAATTTCCAATATCAGCCTATATAAATGACAGACCGATAGTATCAGACATCCCTATAGCGTTGTAAAACAAAGAAACAGGTGAATTAGCATGTTTATGAGAGATATGACAATCTAAAACCGCTGACTCACTTGTGTGATTATTCCATCACAGATGAAGAATACTGAAGATAGTTGGAACACTAAAGGTAAGGTTATGACTGTAAACAGATAGCCGTAAGTGTACAAACCCAACAGTCTGTGTTTTAAAAGAAAGGTTATGCAATCTAATGAGGAGCATGAGACCATGTTAGAGAGAGCTGCAGCTCCTCAGACTCAGTTTCCACCGTCTTTACAGTGTGATTAACAGGTTGAACCAAACACGGGTTGTAAGAAGTGAAGTGCTGTAATTCTCTAACTAAATCCAAGTCTTTTATCTCATTATCGTCTTTCATATCTTCCATTTCACTGTCAAATGCACTCGTTAACTTCTGCCGTGGGGTCCTCTGTGAGAAACTACGTACACTGCATGTGAGGTCAACCCTACATTTCAATCCATACTATGATTGAGGATAATTGTATAGTTCAAGCTGAATCATGCACGATATAATTTGGAGCTTGTGAAATAACATGTCAAGTTGCCTGTTATTAATTATTGAGCCTGGATTTAGAAACCAACCATTAAACATATATTGAGAAAAAACTTGCTGATTATTCATAGCTGTTGTCTCCCGTTTTGGCCGGGAAACTACCATATTTTACTTTGCTTTCCTGCCGTCCTCCCGAATTATTATTTTCCTGTAAATCTCCCGTATTTTTAAAATTCCTCTGCCTCTTTAAAATTATCTGTAGCCTCGCGAGAACTGGTTGTCGCGAGATTTGTGCAGAAAGCGGGAACATGTTTATGTTTATGTGCTTAGCAGACGCTTTTACCCAAAGCGACTTACAATTATTTTTTAACCTATAGGGCATGTTGTGATCTGTGGGGGAAACCGGAGTACACGGAGAAAACCCACGCATGCATGGGGAGAACACGCAACTCCACGCAGAAAGGCGAGTTTTGAACCTGCGACCTTCATGCTGCGAGGCAACAGTGCTAACCACTGCGCCACCATGCAGCCCCATAACAGGAACAAAAAACGAGAGCGATGATGGATGGAAGTGAAGAAGGCATTCCTGCCAAAAAATCAAAGAAAACGTGTAAATATCTAGAAAAATGGGACAGCGAATTTACTTTTCTAAAGAAGAGCAGGAGGGGACAAAGTCACGCTTTTTGTAAGATTTGCAGCTGCGACTTTAGTGTCTCCCACGGGGGAAGGAATGATGTCAGTCAGCATGAGAAATCAACCAAGCACAAGCGCTGGCTAGAAGCACAGAAACATGCCCAGACGATGTCGGCATTTGTAACTAGGAATACCACAGAGGCTGACTAGGTCATAAATGCGGAGGGTAAAATGGCAATGCTGTGTGCCAAAAACAATGTTTCTTTCACCTTCTGTGACGACTTCAACAAGTGTGTAGCTGAGGTGTTCCCGGACTCTGCTATTGCACGAAAATATTCTGCGGGAAAAACCAATCTACGCAACTCATCAAAGGTAAGTTTATTCAAATTAAGTATAAATATTATGAAAGCGTATACATATTCATAATCATGTCCAGCAGGCATATTGGTGGCAAATTGCTAGCTAACGTTACTGGGCACTCACTCAACAGGTGCCATAGCAGCAGAGCTAGATGATGAGTTGGCCAGAACATGCCGATCGCAGCCCTTTTCATTGATGTGTGACGAGTCAAACAACAGAAAAACGGACAAAGAATTCGTCATCCTGACCAGACTGTACGATGAGGCCACGCTGCAGGTCGCTACAAAATTCATGGAGATGCCTATATGCAATGTGGGAAATGCAGAAAATCTGTATGAAAAGCTGAGTGAAGCATTAAGGTAGGGGAACTGCACGGTGTTTTTGACGTGTGTAGTAATTTGCATTCAATTATAACCTTACGTTTAGTGTAAGACATTTTATGGCATTTTTTCATGTTTCCAATAGAAAAAGAGGCATTCCATGGGAGAACCTGATAGCCTTTAACTCTGATAACGCCAGGGTCATGAAAGGCAGACACAACTCTGTTATCAGCAGACTGAAGACCAGCCAGCCCCGCGTCCAGGACCTCGGCTGCATCTGCCACCTAACACAACTGGCCACTGGCTGTGCCATCAAAGCAGCACAGGTACCAGTGGAAGACGTCCTGGTTGGGATATACACCCACTTTGATAAAAGGTAAATCCATATAAATAAATAGGCCTGCAGTTGATACTCTCAAACATACACATACATTTCCAGACACTAACTAAATAATTTTCTATATTACAGTGCAAAAATATGTGAAATCTATAAAGAATTTGTAGATTTTACCGATTCAGACCACCTGAAGCTCCTCAGGTACTGCAGCACCCGATGGCTGAGTCTGTTAACCTGTGTCCAGAGAGTGTTGAACCAGTGGGACGCACTGCAGGTAAGGATGGTAACTCCAGCAGATACATACAGTTTACTATTCTGTGTTTTCCTTTTATTTAACTATTGCCACCCTGTTTCCTTATGTACTCTAGGCCTTATTTAACAGTCATGAGGAGGTGGAGAGGAGTGCCAAAATACATGATTTAGCCAGCCATCTGCGTGATCCAGTCATGAAGATCTACTTCATGTTCCTCACTGCTGCCCTTAAACCTTTATCTGATTTTAATATTGCCTTCCAGGTGGGTATCAGTGTTATTGAATGTATGTGTAAATAATACTCAATTATAATGAAATGTGATTTTGCTAATTGTAGCATTCTTAATTCACTGTTATTTTGTTGTGACCCATGATATTTTCTACAGTCAGAGGGAGTACAAATTCACAGACTGGAAGAGGAAATGTGCAGGCTGATCAGGAGGATCCTGGGCTACCTCATGCCAGCCAGGGCCATCGTAGGTATACCTCTCAGGGAGGTGGCGTATGGACAAGGACATCAGTTGGCTGATGAAGAGCTCTTTATTGGCGCAGACACAAAGGCCTTCATGAAAAGCGTAGAGCTTCCCATGTCCACTGAGAAGAAAATCTTTCAGTGAGTATATTACCCAGCAGTTTTATAATTGCCATCATCAGTATGAGAGAATATGCTGTACTGTGCCTAAAATGCTGCCACTAATGCAGTTTTTTACTCTTACGCTGTTGTAGATCTGTGAGAAGATTCTATGAAGCAGCGCTTCAGAAGATGTTCTCCTCCTTTCCCCTTGACCATCCACTCCTGAGGGACTTGAAAGTGCTGGACCCTGCTGCTCGCCTCAACATTCCTCCAGGGGCAGGTAGATGTTAGGGGCAGTTCTCCATTGATAGAATGATTGAATTGATGAAATATTGCATGGTTTAGATTTGCAACCCTTTCTTTATTTTCCAGTGGAAAGGCTAGGGGCCATGTTTCCTCAGTTGAGCTTGAGTGAAGATAGGCTGAGAGAGGAACTCATTGACTACCAGGTGACAGATAGCGAGCAACCCCCCAAGAAGACAACATTGACAGATTCTGGGGCCTGCTAGGGAAGGATGTGAGGTTCAGTGAGCTGCCAAGATTAATGAAGGCTTTACTCTGCATTCCCCACAGCAATGCCAGTTCTGAAAGGGTGTTTAGTATGGTGAGAAAGATTGTAACAGAGAATAGGACGTCATTAGACAACAGCACTGTTTGTGCTTTACTGTCATGTAAAATCAACCACTCTGGCCCAGCCTATGAATACACTCCTTCCAAAAAAGTGTTAAAGAATGCAAAATCTGCAACACATTTGTATGATAAGTCATTAGTGAATGTCAGAGAGCCACATGAGTGAACATGATACATCTAAAGAAAATGTGTAATGAACGTAAAATGTAAATGTTTAACTTAAAAACAAGCAATGTGTAAAAAACATGAAGTAATGTGTTGATTTGTATATAAATTGAAAAATGTAAAATCAAGAAATATGCTTCATTTCCCCTTCTGTGTTTTCATTTAGGCTGTATTATAACAGAATGTTCACAGCATTTCATTGTCAACAAAGGTAGGCCTCAGATTCTGATCACCGAACTGTAGTAAGTGGTTGAAAAGCGGTTATTATAGATTTTTTGTACACCTATCTTACAACGTAAGAGATACTAGAGCTTGGTTGTGGTGGTGGGTTGGCTCGCTGCGGGTGTTGTAAATTTTCCCTTATTTTCAAATCCAAAACTTGACAGGTATGATCTAGTTGGCAATATCATGGTATGTTTTATTTATCAGAGATGACATTTTCCTACTAACTGAAAAAATTGAACCCTAAAATAAACAAAGTTAAGACCATTAAAAGTTTAAATTGTAGTCAATTAATACCTCAACATTTCAGTAACTTCTTTTACATTTATTTAAATTAATAAAGTCTAAATGCATGCTTTTGTTTTTACGTGTGTGTGTGTGTGTGTGTGTGTGTGTGTGTGTGTGTTTAAAATGCATTTTCATGACAGATTTCAAGGGAACTCTCAGAAAGACTTGTTTTACTGTCTGACTTTTGGATTCAACTCATTCATGGCAGCTGCCAGAGCTAAATGGCCTCAGAAAATATAAAAAACTGCTTTAAATCCATCATATTTGCAGATATTTAGCTGCACTTTTGAGATATTTGAGTCACTACGACTCATAATCAGAGTAGACTGTATGGATGTGACGTTCACTAACGAAACACGCATTTTAAATGATTCCTTTGTGTGAATGACGAGAAGTGAGTCTTGAACTTTACTTTAGAAGAGAATCTGACCCTCACAGTGTCTGCTGGAAAAGCATTCCAGCCCTGGTTTATGGTCCTTTAACCTTTTAAATCCGACAGAGTGAAAGTCCAGGATTAGAACAGCATACAGAAGATCTGTCCTCACACGGACTGAAACAAAAAATACCACAACAAGTATAAAGCAGAACACCTCATTTTTAAAATAAATGTTTTAAATGTAATATGGAATAATCTGCCAAGGCTTAACATGTTTAGGCCTCGGCTTGTTGATTCTGAACTGGACACCTATTTATTTACTTCTATTTTGTTTTGGTTTTTTTCTATACATGCTTTCAGACCCGTGGGACCCACAAAGGAAATCAAGGTCAAAAAAGTAAAGCAACAAAAAAATGTATGCACCTCATTCTGCATGTAAAAACTTTTTCATAGCTAGTCCCTAATTATAAAAAGAGAGCTCCAATAAAAGCGGTGCTTCGAGCCCAAAGGGCAGACCTTCGTAGTTTGATATCCTGAACTGAATGCATTAGTTCACACAGTGGTATATGTGGCTCTGATAGAAGCAGACAAAGATATTACCTTGGATTCATTATGAGCTACTGGAGCCTACACAGGGAAAAGGGGACAAGTGCAGCTCGCCCTAATTGAATATTCATAGAACTGACGTCGGTGTCCATGTCCTTGGGCAGGCAACTCCGTTGCTGGTCACATAGGCATATGCGTAATAATGCAGCTCTCATTTATCCCTCTTTTTAATACAAACAGACACACATTGACTATAGGCAACAACAAAAAAAACTTTTGAAATTGTACAAAATCCGTAAACACCAGTCACATAATTCAAAGCCACTGGAGCCAAAAGACATTATTAAAAGTAAAACAATTCTACGTACATATACTTTTTTTTTGCTTGACACATTGTGATTTCAGGATTTATTTCTCGCATCTCTTCACTTCCATTTTGGCAGATTGGATGCAATAGTTCCACTGAGCTAACAGCTGATAGTATTTGACATTTATTCAGGGGCATAGCAGTGTGAAGGTTATCGGTGGAATTTTTTAGGCTTGTGCCATATCTGATGACTTTCTCTTTAGCAACCCTTACATTTGAGTTGAAAGGTATGTTCCTTCTTGTAGTTAGATATCAGCTTCTTTCTGTTTCACTGGGCTGGCAAATGGCTTTAAGTCCTCAGACAATAGAAGTCGCCAAGTGACATTATAGTTGTGTGCTAATTTTAAATGCATTGCTTTTCCATCTTTTAATATTAGATTCATTCCTATGAACAAGCAGAATTATGTTGACATAAGTAAAACCAATGATTAGTGTTGTGGCACCAATGGACCATTGTTTATATTTGAATCCATTTCTTTATTATTCGTTCTCAAATAAATTAAACAATTGGAATCATTTTTCACCAAGCTGATGAACCTATCCTCTTTTTAAATTGTAAATTTACTCTTATATCCATTCAGCAGGTTCTAAAATGCAAACTTTCAAACCAGAAAAAAATTAAATTGCAGATCTTGATTTGACTGTTTCTATCCATCTGTCTAAACATTGTAATTTAAGCTGTGCAACATCAGGATTATAGCTTTCAGGAAAGATTTTGTTTCTAAAAAACATCCATCACTGGTGGCAGAATAATTAGGCTTTGGTTATTCTAAGAGCGCGCTGTGATAAACACATATGCAGCAGTAATAGTGTGAATGTAATCCAAGAAAACAGTAACAGTAAATTAAAATGGTTCAAGTGCGTCCTAAACTCCATATCAATGAGATCGAGAGCGTGATTAAGTGCAGCGTCTGAACTAACCACCCTCAGTAGCCCAGAAGTGAATAACAAACAAAATAAAATACTATAAACCATATTTTTCTGCTTGTGTTTTATTTTCTGTGGAAAGGAGTTTGCTGTAAAACTAATGGGTTCTTTATCACAGACCAAACGATGAATAAGAAAATTAAGTAAATAATGTGTTTATGATCAGTTTGAAGGAGAATTTTAGGAGAACAAAAACAGAAAACTTGAGTCAGTTTACGCTTTTCTGTCCTGATACTTTCTTTTTCCTTGCAATACTCTAGTTCTGTGCTGACCCTGCCTCTAATTTACATCAAGTAATGAATGTAACACGGTGGTAGTTACATATCTCCATCCATTTGTTCTTTTGTCCCTCCTCTCCACACCACTGACTCCTACACTCTCAGTTGCACAAGACAACTATGAGGGTTGTTAGGCTGATCTTATTTCGTGGTCTTTTGCTCAGCCTTCATGCTTGGTGATCTTCAATGAAATCAGTTTGTGACTTGGTGCCACAAAGTTACTGCTACAAAATCTTTATTATTATCATTATTTTTCTAGTTCACTGGAAATATGAAATAGCTCTGTTTAAAGTAGCTCAGTACCCAGGGGCATCTGCAAATGTGCATACATGTCACAAGTTTCTTTTTAAAGATGATTCATGTACATTTGTTTAAGGTAGAAATTCTTTAAAAAATTCCAAAGTTTACTTCTACAATTCCCAAAACCATTCATCGTCGGCTTTGGAGATATATAAAACTTGAAATGCAACACTTTGTGTTACAGTTTTAACTGGATGAAGGATGGATGTAAACATTATTTGGTTCTTTTTGAACAGAGTAATAGACATTTGTTATTTACCTTCTTGCTGACAAGTTTCGGCTACATCTGTAGCCTTCAGAGCGTCGCTGATGTTGCTTCGTTCTCTGTTTATCTGAGGGCCGCAGAGCACGTCACTCTCCACCGCCCACATCCTCCTCACCGATAACCATGTCCCATGAAGGGTCGTGTATACAGTCCTTCGTACCTGTTCATTGTCCTGGGTCGACGTGTTCTTATTAAATAGCTTCCTTAATCCATTTTCTGTATTTTTGTTGACCTGTGTTTATGGTCCATGTTGTCCCAGGACAATTAACAGGGACAGAGGAGTGTATACACAGGACTGTTCATCGGACATGGTCATCGGTGAGGAGGGCATGGGCAGAAGAGTGTGACAGTGACTGGAGACAGAAGTCATCCATCGGCACGTTTCGATGAAGGCTAAAGATGTAGCTGAAACTTGTCAGCAAGAAGGTACCGGTAAATAACAAATCTCTATTATTCTGTTCAGAAAAGAACCAAATAATGGAATTGGATAACCAACACAGAACAGATGTGAACAGTTTTCCACAGTTGAAACATCCAAATGAGATGGAGCAGGAAAGGATGGTCCTGTGATGTAAATTCACTTTTCTTTCAAGAATCTTTCACATTTATTTCTTTGTGTTTTGCTTTCTCTTTGAGTTTCATGGATTCATTTCAGTTTCCCTGTTGGAATTAATCTCTAAAAGCTGTTGATTAATTATCGATTGCACTAATTAGCCTGTCTCTGTCGCTAGGGGTCCCCCGTACTGTATTTATACTTCAGGAAAATTCTTGGTTAAGGACGAGAAGGATGGTTTTGCAGAGACATCAAAGCTGTGTGAATTTCATTAATATTTTACTAAATAAATGCTGGCACTTGGTTTTTACACTATGTACATCAATGGCACACACAGTTGTTATAGCTTAGGGGAAGAGAAGCTGTGTGGGTTGGTTTAATTCTAGCTACCAGCACAGCTCCCTTGAACTGAAATAGTTTGTCAATCAGACCTTCCCGGTTAAACAAAGTGAACAAAAAATGATATTGCTTTTAACTTTTCACAGGCCAGCCCCTATGGTGAACTCTGGAACATTGCCACTCATTGCCGGAGGAAATTTTATCATGGTGGCAATTAATTGCCTGCAATAAAACAACATTAACCCAAACACCAATATTGAAACAACAAAACATACCAAATATAACACTCTAACTATAATAATTATCTGTGTGAATGCTTGCTACAGGACAAAAATCAATGAATAGATGATAAACAGTCCCACATGTTATTGACTGGCTCATCAGACCTTTAAACTGCTACTTCTAACTTTATGTGGCAGCTAGCTGTGCTAATGCTAGTTTGTACAAGTGGCATCTACTTTTCTTTTTCAGCCCAGTGTTGCCTCCCACAGAAAGTAACTGAAGTTCACCCCGAAAGTCACCCAGATGTTGCCAGACGATGTCACACACTCATTTGCATGTGACATCATCACGCCACATTGGAGTTCATTTACCCCTCAACATCTAAAATCAAAAAAGAAAAAATATATATTTATGGATATTTCTTTTAATCCTGAGAAAGACCAACATATTATATATAAAGAAAGAATTAAAGAAAACCATCTTCTATATAGCTCCTCTCAAGATAAAAATCACAAGGCGATTCACAAACTCTAAACATTTCAAATACAAAAAAGATTTTAGAAATTTAAAAAATATGTTTAAAATTAGAAAGAAAATGTAAGGATAATGTGTGTGTATGTGTATGTACATATATATTTCTTTACATATATACACACACACATATGTGACGACTTGTCACTGTTTTACTACTGATGCAGTTCTGACTTGATTAAAAAGCCTGTCAGCCCTCAGGAGGCCCTCTGGGAGCCCATGGGGGGTCGTGGAGGCCTTAAGCACTTGCCTGTCCTGCCTATCGGCCCGTGGCACCTCTGTGTTCCTATAGTTTTCACATTTTTTAAATCATGAGCACGCAAACCTTTATCTTTTTTCTCATTATTACTACAAGAAACGTACAAACTTACCAAAATCACACAGAACTGAGCTCATTAAGGTCATGCCGAAACTGAAATAAAAAAAATTAATGTCACCGGTGACCTCTTGCATTACACTATCTATAAGTGCTCAAAAAGAAAAGAACAAATGGAGAAATTAAAATGACAAAAAGAATATGTCTCAAATGACACAACAATGTAAATTTCATGAATCTTTTACACATTACCCAACGGGTACCAGTGAAGTGCACTAGTTAAAAATCTAAATGTAGGATTGAACTCTACTTAACACTGCAGAGTACTACCATGTTATTAGCATTGCACTATTAACAGGGGAGGTAAAAATCCACCCAATGGAAAGCCATGCTCATTAACCCATGATAATACAATAAAACCACCACTCCCTACATGAGCAAGACAATTAATTCAGTCGTTAAGTCTAAGTCATTAGTAGTGGTTAGACCAAAACGACTACAGAGAGCAGCACAAAACGCTGGGCAGAAATGTATTTCAGAGTTGCAGAATGTGGGTCCGCATTAATGAGAATTAAAGCAAAAACATAAAATATGAAATTAAGTTATTTATATAGAAAATTTTCTGTTCTCAGTTTGAACATTTTTGAAGTGGTAGAATATGTTCTTTAACAGCAAATCATTTTAAAAACATTAAAAACAAGATTAATAATGGTCTTAATCACCCTAAACCATTAAAAGTCGGATCCTTTTGTTGCATTATGGAAGAGGTCGGTTTTTAGATTAGAGATTTTATTAGATAATTTTGTGCATTAGTTCAAACAACTTTACGTTTAAAACTACCTCACACACAAAACATCTGTTAATTCAAACCCATACATATTTATTACAGACTGACATTTTTTTTGCCTTTTACTGTTCAGTCTCGTAAACATCTGATGAAATGTATTAAAACAATTTTCGTTAAAAAGATTAAAGCACTTTCAATGACAGGGTAGCATGTTTTCAGGTCACTGTGTCTCTTCTCATCAGCTTTGTTTTGATTGTAAGTTCCTATCTGCTGTTTAATAAGTTACCATCTCACCTTGGTAAAAGCTCCTGCTGGATCTTGATTCAGAATAGAATTGTGGACCAAATCATGTCAAAAGTTACAGAGCAAGCTTTTGATTCATGTATTCATTTACTTCACCCATTTGTCAGGGATGAAGCAGGTCTAAAAGTGAAGCCCAGACACCCTTCTCTCTTAGAGGCATTCTTACCCTCATCTTAGCGGAAACTGGGGTATTTCCAGACCAGAAATGATACATACTCCCTCCAGCAATTTTTTTTGGGGGGGGGGTTACGAGCCCTGGGTCTGGCTGTCCCATCCTGAGGAGACCCCGCTGCCCTATGGTCTCTTCAGGTTTATAATTCTTACTAAATAAGGACCAGCACCCTGGGGAGCTGCGATCCAGCCATGCTCAGCGTTCTTCAGCACCATGGAGAGTGACACACCGTGGATCCTAACCAGCCCAGCTGAAGCAAATCAACGCTGGATGAGCGGCCCTTAAAGACTGGTGGTTGTCACCCATTCGAGGAGGGTGTCAGATGCTGTCTGGTGCTCTCCATTAGCAGCAGGGAGCCGTTTTCGTCCTTATGAGGCTTTGGACATGGGTTAAATTCCCTTTGAGTTAGCGTTAATAAGCTAAAGTGAGCGTTAAAGCTCTTTAAGTGTATCTCTGTTGTTAGGAGTCTTTATAAGTGTTTTCAGCTTTGGCTGTAGGAGGTTACCTCCTGTTGGCTTCCCTCTCGTCTAGCTTTTATATTCTAGGACCTCCTCACGTGCTACTCACTAATTCATAGATTAAACTATGTTGTGTTTTAGAGTAACCTCCTTTAGTTAAGATTCTAGTTGAGAACCCGTTTCTGTTTGTGACTGCCCTCTACCTTTTGTAGAGGGGCACTTTTGGTTAATAAATCCTTTCTCCAAACTGAAGCTATGCCTTACTTTTGTTGTTTCTTAGGGGGTAGATCTGTTTTCTTTGTGTTACCCTTTCCGGATCTCCTAGCCTGGACGAGGGCATAACAATTAGTATTTTACCAGGTTTGGCACCACCTAACTGTATTTAGTGCAAAGATAAATAGAAATTAAATATATAGCCATAGATACAAATCATATTTTTATAATATTTTCTAAAAGGCAACAGACAATTCAAATCAGTAATTGACGTATTTAATAAAAATTTAGTAATTGAATGTTGTTGAATTAGTCTAATTTTTTGCAGAGTGAGAACTGTCAGTCATGACAGATTAATGTTAAACCGTTCTTGGTGGATTTTTGTTGTAATAAAAAAAAAGAGAAGAAGAATTAGAATTTAAGCATTAGCTGTTGGCTAAACGGTCATGCCACTGCACCCAAAAGCAACTTACTTCACAGGCGTCCCTAAACCAGAGCTAATGTTATGCTGGAATGGCTTACTATATTTCCGGGACTATAATGGCGTAACGACCAATTTTACAAGCGGGATTAATCTTTGATCCACTGTGTATTGTGATGAATAATGTAGCATTACACAATCTGAGCAACAATGAGGAATTTCTTTTTTCCCATGTGCTGAAATGAAGTCATGTTTGAAGGAAATGAGAGGATTTCATGGCCTGTGTCAGTATCTTTTATTTATGAATCTGTCTCATGGTTTCATTACACTGAAGGCCATAGCGCTGTAATGTTATGTTGCCTTGACATGTTTAAACATCCCTGAGCAAAAAGTGTCGGCTGAAAGAACAACAAAGTCGCAATAAGTACACGTCGGCACTGAATATTACTTAAACATAGATTGTTTTCTCTTTCGCTTTGAAATGTTTCTTTGTTCAAATTGAATATGTGTAAAAATCATCCAGAGGATCTTCTTCATGGGTCACTAGAATGGCCTCGCCTCTCTCCCTCCAGCCCTCTGCATATTCGCCTTCATTATATCCATGAAAATTTTTTTTATTTTCTTCCTTCTTTGTTTTATTTTTTGTCAACCACACATTGATGAGAAAATCAGGGGTAATTTAGGAGTTTATTGATTTTTCACTGGGACCTGTGGCAGAACTGAGTCAAGGAGAAGGGTATTAGCCAGACACTGGAACGTGGGTGTCCCCCCTGGGTGGGTGGAGCGATGTTTTTCATAGTGTTAAGTATAAAATTTAAAGAACATTTGACGTTCAAAACATTAAAAATAAAAAAAACTACAAAATCCTAAAAAAGGTAAATGGTATGTTGTTGCGAAGATTTTTTTCCCAAACAATGCAACACAAAAATTCTCCTAAATGAATTAAGCTAAATGCATTATTTCAAGCTAAAATGAATGAAAACACAAAATTACAAATAGTTTGAACAGAAGTGAACAATATAAAAACAGAAACAGTGTTTCTTCCTGCGTTCCTGATTCATTTAATCATATTTCATGTTTTCTTTTGCTCAAAGAAGTTAAGTTGTGTTATATCAACTTTAAAGTCCTAGCGCTGTGTTTTATTGGCTAGCGGTGATTATTTGCATGAATTACTCTCTTAGTTGCACATATTGAAGCCCTTTGAGTTTTATTAGTCTAATTTTTAGCTGGTTTGATAGTTTTTTCTGTTTAACTTCCTGGCATGGTGCTTTTACTTGTTCTCTTTGACCGCTATCTTTAACAATTTATTTTATGCTTTGCTGTTTATGCGTTTTAGCTCATTTCTTAGTTTTATGCTGTTTCCGTTGTTGTGTCTGAACCTTTGCCTCATTTTGTATAGCATGTTGGTTAACTGCCATGCTATTTTTGTGCTTTATAAATAAATTGTAGGTATGGTATTTAAATAACAAACCATTAAATTAACAAGCTTACTGAGGATGTTTTTCTGCTCAACATCAGACTCCTTAAACCCAAAACAGGTGTGTATACCCGACATTACTCCATCTTCTTTACAAGCCTGTCTATATCCACCTGCTACGTCCGCTGCTTTTAAAGTTGACAGAAACAGGGATTCCGTGCTTATTAACCCCCACAATGAATCTGCATATTTCCACTAGTAGGCCTACAGACTTGAACGCATTTGCCCAAATATTTGTACAATCTTTTTTCACAAAATGCTTATTCTAGAATAGATATTACAGAAAACGGGGACGGCTTGCCATCATTTGTAACCCTCTGGAGACAGGCATTGCAGATTAGCAACAGTTAAAACCTACCTACCTGGTTACTCCACATACGTATTTCATGATCATTTTTTAACTCAGAAGTACCCCTGAAGGACTTAGTTGTTCATCCTTTTATCAAAACTTATTTTGAGCTTGAGAGGGTTAAAAGCCGTCCCGTTATTTTTTAAAATCTGGCCTTCCATTTGACTGCGTGGCGGCTCACTGGTTAATACTATGAAGTCGAACTTCAACATGCAACAAGAAAAAATGAGAGTGAGACAAAACATTTGTGAGCATGCAATTTATTGAATACAATTCTTATCCTGAAACAGCCTGTAGGCCAAAGTTGCATCACTAAAGTTCTTCCCAGCTGCAGCGAGCTGTCAAAGCAGGACCTCGTATGATGAGTCAGACCAATATGATTAATAGAGCTCCGGACCCCACGTGACTGTCAGTTAGTAGACGCCATATTGGCAGGTAAAAGAATCTAAACAAACACAGATCGTAACCATGAACGTGAACGGGATCGGCTTGGATTTTACTTAGTCTGAGTTTACTTCACACTTTAAAACCAAAGAAATCATTTTATATTGTCAGAAATTAAATAGACTAAACATCTCCGACCCTTACCGTGCCCCTGGGATACTTTTTAAAAACGCCAGAAGCTGTTGGAGCGGACTTCTTACCAGATCTGGCCGGGGAACCCCTTGGGATTTACCCGGAGGAGCTGGCTCAGGTGGCTGGGGAGAGGGAAGTCAGGGCCTCTCAACACTACTGCCCCCGCAACCCGACTCCGGATAAGCGGATGAAAATGGATGGATGGATGGACAAATAACAGATTTACACGTAAGTAGTTTAAATAGAGTGCTGTGCTGTTTAAATGTATAAACTGAACGCCAAGAGAAATCACTAGTTTGATTGTTTTCCGTGAATAAAATAAATATGTCAGGCAGGAGTGTCTCAGGATCTGTCTGAGATCCGTCTCGGTGAGACAGATAATAGCAATCCAAAGTGCTTTTTAAGTGTGATCTGACAATTGATCAACCATTGCTTAAAAATGAAATACAGCTTAGCCGGTTAATTGATGTGATCATAAAACATGTAAACGGCAGTACGCAGAAATCACGAGGCAACGTTTTACGTGATGTTTACTTGTTGCTATGAGTAATAAGACAGAAAAAGCCACGCCAAAATGAGTTTAGGAAGCCCACTAAGAATCATAATAAAAGCATTTAAAATAAATACCATACACAGTTGAGGAAACGTTGGTTTAAGTACCTGATATGAAGTGGTCGCTGCATTAGCGAAAACCTTTACTCTCGGGGTCCCACAGTTTCATTTTAGCCCGGTCACTAGCACGTTTTATTACAATGATCCAACGTTTGCGGCGCTCCGGATCTTGGGGAATCCTGTAGATGGCTCATTCCTTATGTCGTCTGTTCTGCATCCTGGGGCACAACAGGAATCTACCATATTTCCCGTCTGATTGCGTTTTCTGACAATAACAAAGAGTCCAGCTACCGGATTCTACCTGCCAAGATGGCGCCATTTCAGTTTGAACTGTTGCATGCCGGGAGAAGTGACGTCAACTCCCGGAGCTCTATAGGAGCTCTTCCAAAGTCCAATAGGTTCCCCCTTCATATGAAGACCATTTACTAAAGGCTGGGTTGAAGTCCTGCACAATCCAAAACCTCTGCTCAAAGCATTGTTTTGTACTGGTCAGATGGTTTGTTAACCCATTTAATGAGATGGCATTGCTCAACTTGGGCCATAAGTATAATTGTCTTCTATTGCAGTGAAGTAGAACAACAGAAATGACCACTCAGCTTCTATGACTTTTTCTTTTGGATAAAAGTAAAAAATGCTGACAGCTGAAGCTTAAAAAAAAGAATGGTGCATTTTTAAATTCCATTAATTCTCCAAAAAAGCCGAGAGAAACAGCAAGCATCCAAATGAATAAACTCGTAAGTCTGGCATTTTGGTGACAATTGTGCTTTTAAAAACTGAAAAATTTATCTTGGCCTTTGTAGAGGGAGCAGAATGGGATTGGCTGAGAGCAGATTTTAGAAAAAGGACAATAACATATTTTAATTTTAATGAATGGTGACAGGTTTAAATATCTCTTATCCCTCTGATTGTTTATGTGCTTATTTGTAAAAAGCCTTTTTATTTAAGACTGTAACATCGCCTCAGTGTTCTAATGAGACAGAGTGAATAGAAACACACAAGCACACACACACACACACAATGTCCATGTTGTGTGTAAAACCTCTCACCAACTGTGCCTGATTTTTGAATTATAGAATATGAGACGGCATGGGGTTAAAACAAAGCTTCCTCTCCAAACTGCCTCACTTCATAGAGTTCAAAATCAATACACATTATCCAGTGGATGAAAAGCAAAAATTAAATCTGTCCATTTCCTCCTTACAAATTTAAAAACAGCAATATCTCCCATCATAACCGTTGCAAGACACCATGCATAATATAAAAATTGCATTATTAAAAAGAGGAAATATTTATATAAATAACTGTGAAGTTGATGGTGACTGCCTGGGAGAGTAGGCTCATGTGTACGCAGAGTGGAGTGGGAAAACAGAACAAACCAGGCTCCAAATACACCACAAAGGAAAATAAAAAGCACAATATAAATCACACTCATAGCCAAACAAGTGAAGCAATGAGAAATTAAAGAAATCTAGCCTGTTCATAACACCCTCAGGAACCCGTTTCAATTCATTTATCTTGGAAAGCTTATTAGCTCCGACCAGCATACAGCCAGCACGAGCAGAAATTCACTAATCTAGAATAAACATGGAAATGACCAAACACAGTCCTGCCTGACTAAATGCTCACTGGTGCACATTGTTATGAATTCCTGCACATTCATGAAATATTACTCTATCCAGGAAAAATGGAAAGATATAAACAGCAGAAAATAATGTAAATATGCCATAATTACTACATTTAAATTCAAATTGTCTAAATAAAATTATAACGATATCCAATCGCTCAGAACAGCTTGTGCTGCCTTGTGGCTTAGTAACAAAAAAGGGTCTGATGAAGACTAATGGTCATAATGTTTTGGCCGCTCAGTCCATCCCATCGCCTGTGAGGGGTAGAAGCTCTGGGACAGTGTCCATACAAGTTCGGCTCTTTGTTCCCGCTGCTTTCATGCTGATTCAGACAGACATGTTTGATTCTGGCGTTTTCATTGTTTTAACGACTGTGGCGTGGCGTTGAATCACTTCCATGCGCTGCACATTTGTGAAGGAAGTGGGTGAATAATGACACGAAGACCCAGTAAATGGGACTGCTAGTGAGAAAATGACAAAGTAAGTTAGAGGAAATTGTTATTTATTGCCTTAAAAGAATGGACTTATTGGTGCTTGAAAGCAGCAAAGCTCTAAAAAAAAATCAGCTCACTCTGTGGTCGTTTTCCTCTGTCCTAGTCTCACAGAAAACCCAGAAACAGGCCAAATGTGAACATTCTATTAGTCGTGCAAAAGCATTTTTATTATGGCTTTAATGTCACAACATCCAGTGAAACTTTTGGCTGCAAGTTGGAGGTTTCTTTTGAAAGCTCAGGCCAGAATTCACAAAAAGATTGCACATCTTTTGCAGACACAATTTAGGGGTTTACGTTGCTTTCATCCATAAAATCTCTACAAAAAGACACGCGCACCTAATTCTCTGCAGCCAACCACAGCATCTTTGTGCTGGGGCAGTTTTCTCACTTTTAGATGAGGTCATATGAATGGGTTTAAAGAAAGCACACCCATGTTTATGTAAATCACTACTAGTGCAAAAGAAGTCTGACTCTCAAAGACCAGCACGGTCCAGGGCATGCATTTATCAAAATATACTTACCTCCAGAGAACTGGTGACATTTGTGTCTGAGGAACAGAAACCAATGAGATGAAGTAATCACGTGAAGTCCTTGCCTTACAGTCGCAAAAAAAAAAAAATGTTGAATACATAAATAAATGAAAACTTCCCATTATTTTACACTCAGATTAAAAACTGTTATTATAGAACATTTTAGCAGATGGTGTTTCACATCCAAGGGTCAACAAAGAGAATGCAAAGTTATTCTGTTGTAAGATGATTATCACAGCCTCCCCATCCCAATTTCTTTTTGTCAGTGCAGATCCCACAGTCGATGAGGGTAGGTGTGGTATGACTCCTCCTGTGAGGCGCAGGAGTACAGCAAGAAACCGAATGTTGGGAATATAGATAAAGGTGATGATTTTTTTAATGAGGTTAATAAAAATGCAGCATCAGCATCATCTCTGCAGGGTGTCTGGGCTCTCTCCCTTAGATATAGGGTGAGAAGCTCGGTCATTAGGGAGGGGCTCGGACGATCTGCTGCTCCTCCGCATCGAGAGGAGCCAGCTGAGGTGGCTCGGGCATCTTGTCAGGATGCCTCCTGAACTCCTCCCTGTTGAGGTTTTCCCAAGCACGTCCAAGTGAGAGGAGACCGACAGGAAGACCCAGGACATGCTGGAGGGACTTTGTTTCTCAGTCCTTGGGATTTGAGGAGCTGGCTGGGGAGAGGGAAGTCTGGGCCTCTCTGCTTCGGCTGCTGCCCCCATGACCTGACCCCGGATAAGTGGATGAAAATGGATGGCTGCAGCATCAGTGTGAAAAACAAAATACCACCTATTGGATTATAAACATCACTGACATGATTTCATATATTTCCAGTTTTGGTAGGTTCTTTTTTTCTTTAGCCATGAAGTCATTTTTATTTCTCTCTCACAATCCTTTGTGCCCTGTTATTTTACAGGAATATGTTTCAAGATTGTGCAGCAAGAACTACTGAAGACAGCTATGACTGCCAATGGTTCACAGCTTCAGAGATGAGCTTGCTTTCTCGAGCATATACAGTAATTAATCAATCAATCAATCAAAGCTTTATTTATAAAGCGCCTTCCGCAACCCTGTCAGGAAGCCCAAAGCGCTGAACATGGTACAGTTGTAAGTAATTATATTGAATAAATCAACAATAAAAGAAATTCAAATTACAAAATACAAATTACAAAATACAAAATGGAAATTACAAGATAGAAGAAACATTCCAGTAAAATACAAATGTGTGAAACACATTTGTATTGAGTGGATGGATTGAGTGTACCAATGAAAACTGTGGAATGGATTCAACATAATAGAGGGCCATAATCAAACATGTTCTGGAAACGCCAAGCGGAGGAGGTGTGTTTTTAGGTGATTCTTAAAGACTGGCAGAGAAGGGGACAGCCTAACTGAGGGTGGCAACTGGTTCCAGAGTAACGGTGCTAGGACTGAGAAAGCCCGGTCCCCACGGGTACGACCAGGGACGAAATTTTGATTTCAGAAGTGGGGGGGACACAGCAGGCTTGTGCGGATTTGGGGTGGGGGGTGTTATGTAAAGACCCCTTGACACGTCACGTGCCCATCTCAATAATTTTTCCATCCTCAATATATATATATATATATATATATATATATATATCAAAGTTAAAAAATGTACAACTCTATTATTATTTTTATTTATTACCATTATTGAAGTGCAGTTTTGGCTGTTGACAATGGATAGGCCATTGTATTTATTGTTTTGGGTCTTTTTTTATTGTTTTTGGTGCAACATTTTCTAACAGGGAGTGAGATTCCTTTTTTATTGAATTTTTGTTTGTTATTTTTATTCATTTAGAAGTTCTGGTTCTGGACATTTCAATGTTAAATGAAGGTTTATTTGTTGCATTTTAAAGGGTGTACTTGCATTATTATGATATATTAACATTATATTAGTGGTTATTTTGGTCTAGATAATGTTGACAATGATATCGTTTATCATCAACAATTTGTTGGACAAAATATCGTCCAGCAAAATTTGTTACTTTCCCAGGCCTAGTCAAAAGTATAAAAATTATTTATACATAAACGGTCCCTCCTGAGATCTGGCCGTTTGTTCATTTGCTGTGTTAGAGGACATGCTGAACTAATGTTTTACACATGATCATCACCCTAACATTTGAGTGTATGAAAACATATTAAATGTTTTTTCCCTTAAAAGTGTTTAAACAGTTGTTGCATTTCAACACACAAAAAATAAATGGAAAAAATAAGATAAATCTAATGAAAAGTGTACATCTTTGACATTAAGCTTAAAAAAATCTGTTGACGATGATGATACTGTTCATTTTTCAGAGCTTTTTAATGTGAACATATACATTGCAATAGATACGTTTACAATAAAGTTAAATGATAAAAGTTTTGAAGTTACACTTCTACTACTACTAGTAAAAATAATAAAAAAATAATTATAATAATACGAATAAATTGTGTCTGAGGAGTCAGTTATGTGGAGGAGATGAGTTTGTAAAAGTTAGTTTTGAGTATGTTTGTGAAGGAGGAGGTGAGTCTGAGCTTAATGCAGGTCTGTCACATGTTCCAACTTACGTTTTGACTTTGAAAGAAGTCTCATCACTTTTCGTTTTCTTGAGATGCTGCCTCCTGGCTGTGCCTAACTACCAAAAACTCACAAATGAACACTTATTCAAATGTTATGTAATGGAAGCTGAGCTGAGCTGATATTACACAGCGTCTAGTTGACGATGTGACTCAGTACCGGTGTTCCCTAGCGGCTCCAAACTAGCAAAACAACGTGAGCACGTTCTGACTGTTTACAACTTGAGTGACAGCAGCAACAGCCAATAATACGTTAGCAAGTATCAGCAGAGCCAATAGATTAGCTTTTGGGCGGGTCTAATAGGAAACCGGTTTCCGTTTCGGTCCTAGTGCTCAACCAAATCCATTTAATGGAGCGTAATATTGTTTTTGGACGGAAAAAAGTGCAGGGGACCAAAACTGCCTTTTGAAAAAGTGGGGGGGACATGTCCCACCCGTCCCCCCCCAAAATTACGTCCCAGGGTACGACACCTAGACCGAGGGACAGCGAGCAGGCCTTGGTCATAGGAGCGCAGAGCGCGTGATGGGGAATGTTTGTTCAGGAGTGTGGCCAGATAGGGGGGAGCACCACCCTGGAAGAAATGATAAACAAAGAGGAGTATTTTGAATTGTGAGCGATAGGAAATCGGAAGCCAGTGCAGGGAGGCCAGAACTGGACTGATGTGGTCCCGTTTCCTGGTCCCAGTCAGGAACCTGGCAGCGCTGTTCTGCACAACCTGTTGGCGACGCAGTGATGACTGACACAACCCTGCATATAGAGAGTTGCAGTAGTCAAGCCGAGAAATTACAAAGGCATGCAGTACCCGCTCCAGGTGGGCTCTCGACAGCATATGCTTGATTTTAGCAAGGCGTCTCAGGTGAAAGAAACTGGACCGGATCACAGAATTGATATGAGCATCAAATTTAAGTCCTACATCAAGTTTCACCCCCAAACTGGTAACAACTGGTTTTGAGTATGGAGAAAGAGGGCCAAGATCAACATAACGATCCACATTCCTGCTGTTGGGGTGAAAAACAATGAGCTCTGTCTTTCCCTCATTCAGATGTAGATAGTTGGACATTAGCCAAGACTTCACCTCATTAACACAGGAGACAAAGGACTGAATAGAGTGACCTTTCTCCTGACACAATGGAGAGAAAATCTGGCAATCGTCAGCATACAGATGGAATGATAGGCCATGTTTACGAAAGATTGACCCCAGAGGTAGCAGATAAATGGCAAACAAAAGTGGACCAAGGATCGACCCCTGCGGGACCCCCCACCGGAGCCCCTCCCAAGAAGAAAAAACATCACCCAGTTTAACACAGAATGTCCTGTTTTGGAGATACGATCTAAACCAATCCAGAGCTGACCCTTTGATCCCAACCCATTGTTCCAAGCGATCGAGTAGAATCGCGTGGTCAACTGTGTCGAAGCCTGCTGTCAGGTCTAACAACAGAAGCAGCACAGATGTTCCCTGATCTAGTGATAGATAGATGTCATTTAGGACCCTCAGTAGAGCAGACTCTGTGCTATGGCCAGACCTGAACCCTGATTGGAAAACCTCAAACAGATCAGAGTCAATTAATTAATTAGTGCTTTAATTTCATTCCGATTGAACAAAATCAATCATCATTGTGATCGACGTCCATGTACACACTCATTCGGATTGTTGGAGTAAAATAATGCCCACTGCGCATGTATGCAACTTTTCAGATGCTCAAGACAAGTCGAAAATATGGCGGGAGGTAAACAGTGATCCATTATGGGGGAAAAATGTAAGTCAACAGACAAAGCTAGAGAATAAGAAAATAAAATGCAAGGGAAAACATGTGCGGACAAGATGGCATCAGTTTACAATATTTTTTTCCAGGGAAAGACAACTATGTACATGCTCAACCTATTTAATCTGATTGCTTGGTGCATGTATGCTCACGGCATGATCGGATAACTTCAATTAGTGTCCATGTAAATAGAGATATGGGATTGCCGATCCCGAGCTGAGATCGAACATTCCGATTACTGGACAACCGACATTCCCTTCTAACTCACTCATTTGTAAAGACCGAAAAGGAATCATATAGCCTGGCACGTCATCCTTTATTTGCAAATATAGGCTAGCCACAAACCAAACCACACATTGACACGGCACACTCATAGGGATGGAATCTGAAGCCATTTTTTACAAAACAACGCTGTCTATTAGCCACAACGCTGTGGCGGCATCAAGAAGCTTTAGGTCGTATATAAGTGGTCAGATCGTGGCGGTAATTTTGAGCAATCATATCCTTTTTACTAAAAATTGGTCGATGACGAATGGTGGAGGTCTCTGCAATGTCACGGACTTCAATTTATCTCGGACATAACTTGCTTTTTATTGCGATCAAAGCAGCACTCATTAAGTTTTTTTAACAAGCCGCTCCTAAAGGTGTCTGTCCCCCACAGACCCCATGCACTCTCTAAAGGGTAAATGGTAAATTGCTTGTATTTGTACAGCACCTTCTTAGGTTTCTACAACCCCCACAAGGCACTTCACAACACTTTCAGTCAATCACCCATTCACACACACACACACACACATTCACACACTGGTGGGGGATGAGCTACGATGTAGCCACAGCTCCCTTGGGACGCATTGACAGAGGCGAGGCCTGCTGAACACTGGCGCCACCGGTCCCTCTGACCACCACCAGTAGGCAAGGCAGACTGAGTGTCTTGCCCAAGGACACAACAGTAGCATTCTCTGGTCAGAGCCAGGACAGAACCTGCCACCTTTCAGTTCCTAAACAGGCTGCTCTACCTCCTGAGATACTGCTGTCTCAGTCTTGTGATCTGACCTCCAGCTCTAACAGAGATAAGCTCCTGGAGCGCTGCAGCACTCCAGTTTGCAGTCTCAGCTGATTTTGTTCAAAAAGCAAAACTCATGGCCCAGTTTCTTTAGTTCTTTGTCGAACACAGTGTGATGAGGGTTTGTTTTTACCTTTGACAACATGTTTCAACGTCACTGCCTGTCAGGTTTGGAGCAGGAGGAGTAGGACCCAAGATGCAGAGCACCAGACGACATGAGGCAGGAGATACCCGACATGGGCAATAAACAAAGGAAAACAACAAACAAAAACAGAAAGCAAAGAACAACCCAAAAAAAGAACCAGAAACCCAGAAAGACAAGAACCAAAACCAGTGATAACCCTACCATACATCAGAGGCATAACGGAAAAAATAAGAGCAACAATGAAAAAACACAACATAAACACACCAACAAAGCCATACACAACAGTTAGAAACAGATTAGTACACCCAAAAGACAAAATATCAGCTGGACAAAAATGTGGAGTCATCTACGAAATCCCATGCAAAATATGCAATAAAACATACATAGGAGAAACCGGACGCCAACTCAATACACGGACAATAGAACACAGAAAGGAGTGCGAGAAAGAGGCAAATCGTAAACACACAAGAGCAGCAAAAGAAGAAGCAGAAAGTACAATAAAAAAGTCAGCCGTAACAGAAAATTGCTTAAGAGAAAACCATATAATGGACTGGGACAGCACACGGATCATAACCACTGAACAACAAAAATACAAAAGATGGATCAAGGAAGCAATAGAGATAAGGAGACGTGGATGTGGGACCATGAACAGGGACGACGGAGTTTACACGCTGGACCACGCATGGGACTGCATCGTCGGAGAGGGGAGAGCGGGCAGTAGAGGGCGACAACGTCCTCTGCTGCCCGCAGATAAACGGAGAAGGAAGTGACGCGCCACCATCAGCGTCAGCCTGAAGAAGCCGGCAGCTGTCGGCGAAACCGTAGCTACAAACAGGTAAACAAAACTGTTTCTGTGTTTAAAAAAGAACGAAAGCATGGATTTACAAAGACACAGCAAGAACACACCTAAGATGAGGCAGGAGTAATTGAAAAAAGGTAGAATCCTTTAATTTGGGAAATAATCCAAAAATCACAGACAGGAAGCCAAGCCAGGTGTCAGGAACAATCGAAAAATTCAGAAGGTCACTTAACTGAGCAGGAGTCTAAGGTTTACCCAGGGGAAACAAAACACGCTGACAACAACAATGGACCGACAAACACTGAGGGACAAGACAGGGGTTTTAAACACAGAGGGAGGTAATCAGGGGAACAGGTGACGGGTGTGAGGAGTGAGATTCTGGAGGGACAGCAGGTGCATTCAATAAACTAAATGGGGGAAAAGAACTGAGCAGGAGGGAAGATAAACATTAACCTTTAAAACACGGAGTAACTAAACCTAAAGACTAAGGGCAAATATAAACAACTAATAACCAGAGGGATGAGGAGGACTAATATAAAAATAGGAATTACCAGGAAGAGACTAGAAGGAAACCTGAGGGAAGCCTAGAGAAAGCTGGGGATGATAATGAGACACAATAGGAGAACCTGGAGTGAGAACAGGAGGGGGCTGGGGACCAGAGGGACACAGAACATGACACTGCCATCTTCGTCAGGGTAACTGCCCACACGGGCGTACGGCTTGTGTTTACTTTCAATTTCAATATAGTTGCCAGCCGAAGCTCGGATGTAACTCCCCACATGATCATGACTCCTCCCTCTGCTGCACCGAGGCCCAATCGCTGTTTATAAGGCAGACAAGTTATTGCAATATTACTACCGAGCAAGGCAGAACAAATACTGCAACATGTGTACTCCGCTATGCCTGCATGGGGCATTAAAAGACACACTTATATGGTAATTTTATGCTGATTTTCAGGCATGGTGTGTCTTGTAAAAAGGGCTTAATGCTGTCTCTTAATTTGCCTCTGCACACAGTTGGACAGCACTAGGACCAGTCAGAGCAACGAACAGTGTGAGGTACTACCTCTGTGAATGTCAGTCAACAAGGCAGGCAACCGTACACTGTTGAAAACAAAGCACATCCTTTTTAGAAAGGAATTTCTAAAATGCCTCTATCTGCTTGTGTCTCAAAGAAACGCCCAAGTCTAAATAATCCAAAGTTTATGACAAAGCCCTTTTCATATGAGCACTGTTTCCATTTTTGCAACTTGTTTTACAGCTTCTTATTTAAATGGTTTCACTTTACAAAGGTGTATCAAACAAAGAGTCAGGTTTGGTTCCATGTAGAGCATGTAGGCTGTTTAGCTTTACCACCGTTTTTGAGATGCTCTGCAGCAGCAAAGCAAAAGCCTGAATGCTAATGAGTCTTGTACGACATAAAACCAACATCAAAAATGCATGTTAACAAGGTTTGAAGTCGACGTTTGTTGTAAATCAAACAATCTTTCTGTATGTGATCACTTTCACATCATAACATTTTTCCCGTTCACCTACTGTGTCACTTCTTCCCTTGGCAAAAACCTTTAAAACACCCTACTGTACAGATGTGTTGAGAAATAATGAGACATGCTCTTGAGTACGTGGGGTGAGGCGCCACAGACAAACCAGTGAAGCAGTTACAAGCAGAAAGAAGAAGGGGGGGGGGGGGGGGGAAGACAACAACCAGACAACAAAATGGATCATTTGCTCCTCACATGAAACATTAAAAAAAAAAAAAACATTTTTACGAGGAATGTTTTTTTTTTTATTTCCTCACTCGAAGGGATGCTAAATGTTGAACTGCCCATGCCCTAATGTGTGTTTTATGTGACAGCTTGTATTGAGGGCTGGACTGCACACAATGGTCACTCAGCAACAACTACAGTACACAGAGCTGTCACAATTGATGTTACATGGCAGTAATTGGAAAAATAATCGGAAACAACAAGAATGAACAAATGGGCATCTAAGGTTTGGTTCCATTTTTATTGCATTAGGAGCCAATGTACATTTCCTCTCTGGTCAAAGTTATGCAGAGTGTTAAAAATGTCACGTTGCTTAACATTATCAGTCTTTATTCTTAGCTTAGAGTTCAAATGAATTAAAGTAAAGAACAGGAATAAGTGGTAGGAATTTCAATGTAGATTACAGTCTCCAGTGAATGTTTTTTCTCATCATCTCTAACTCGCTGTCTTGTCTTCCCCGGCTCCCTTTTCTCTGATTGAAAAGCAGGATCTATTTATTCCTTCTTGTGACAGCCATCTCTCACCTACCACCAAGAAAATGCCACGTTTACAGATGGAAACCACTCCACAGTCAGAGCACGTTAGATTAGTCATTACTGAGAGGTGGGATGAGAAGCAAGTAGACAGATGTGAAGAAACAGACAGATGAGCAATAAAGTGATTGAAAGGTAAGAGAAAGAATTAAAAGCACGGTACAGGGTAAGTTTGTCTCATGGCGAGAGGATGGTGTGCTTCTTTCTATTCTCTGTGGCAGATAATAAAAATGAAAACACTTCTCAAGTAGAAACGAATGAGTAGATGTTTTAACATACCAGACTGCAATTAAAATACATCAGTCTAAATTAATGAGTTCCTTAAATGCCATCAGCCCCTCTCTCTCTTCCTGTTTCCCCATTTTCCTTTGTTCCTTTTTTAAATATGGCATCATTTATGCACAATGTAAACTGGAAGCAGGCCAGCGTTGTGCCATTTGAGATTAACTGAAACCCTTGGGTTTCCAAAAAGGATCAGCTTTAAATGCAGAAAGTAAATTTGGTTTGGGTTTTGTAAGGTTTGTTCAGACCACTTTCATCACCTGCCTCATTTCCTTGTGTGTCACTTTGCCTGTCCGTTAACAAAATATGACATGGACCAATGGACAAATGTTAATAAAAATTTCAAGAAAGAATTATTGGATGAACAACAAACCCTTTCTAGGTGGCCGTCACAGTCAGTGTTATTTTAACTCATTCGCTGCCAGCCATTTCCTGATCAGAAAAGCCCTTTGCTACCAGTGTTTTTCAGCATTTTTACAGTTTTTTTTAAGAGTCACAGAACGTTGCGTGCTAGGATGATGTCAACACTAACCCCCAAATTCCACTACCTCCGCTCCGCTCCGGCACGAACTCCGCAGCAAAATCGGTCCCGTTGTAGTCAATCAGAGCTGTTCCACTACTGCGGCCGTGCTGCGGCAGTGCTGCGGCAGTGCTGCAGCAGTGCGGCGCACTGCGCCGCCCTCTGTTCCAGCGTCCGGCAAAAATAGAATTGATCCTATTTTTGCTGGACGCCGGAGCACCTCCACAGTCAATGGACAGGAATCACAACCGCCAAACAGGAAAGGGAGCAAGCACAGCTTCCGTTATTTCACAATAAATCGATAAACAAAAAGTGTTTTTGTTTCATATGCACAGGTTTAACAACTTGTAACAACTACCAATGGCAGCTGAACTTTAAATGCACAAAAGTAAGCCATAAATACAGTTTCCACTATCAAAGTAGTCACACTTTGTCGATCCAAACACTGCTGATCTCTCAACACAAATGATGGGCAGATTAAACAGTTCATTTTGATGCTTCTCCCACACAACGGGTGTTTGGATCTAACTTCCGCATTTATTGCTCGGACTGTATCGCAAGATCTCGAAAATCCGGCGCATGCTTATTTGTGCACCTCAGGTCTCTGCACCAGAGCGGAGCCGTTGTAGAGTGGGTACCAGTAAAAATTGAGTTCGGAAGCGAGCGGCTGCGGAAGGCGGGTGCGGAGCGGAGGTAGTGGAATTTGGGGGTAAAACTACCAAAACAAAGAGAAGACTCGCCTCTTACATCAGAAAAAATCTGCGTGTTTCGAGCGTTATCCGTTCTTTCATAATACGTTGTGGAGTTGTGATCAGCAGAAGCTTTTCCGGTTTGCGCCTCACTTTTTTTTACAGCAACGGCCAAAAACGATCTCCTAACACATGGATATTCTACTTCCTGACCATGTGACGTGTGATGTACGCAGATGAAGATCGGCTTTAGAGCTGGGATGTTTGTTCTTACAGTGCGGGGGCTCGTTCCGATGCCCACACAGTAAAAAAAATGCAAATGGCAGTGAACGGCTGGATTTAAAAAGACAACTTTTGTTCATTTTTTATTTTTCATTGTTCTTGTGATGCGCCTCATGACTTGAGAGGCGCTATAGAAAAAAATCACTTCTTCAATACAGACCAGACAAGATGGTCTGACTGTGTTGGATATTTCACTACATTGTGTATAACTCATTTTTATACTTTGCAAATGGTGACTAAGCACTTTGTGATTTTTATCTTGAAAGGCGCTCTATAGAAAAACATTTCTTGTTTCTTCTTCTTCAAAATAATTAGCTTACTGTCTTTCCTGCCAGGGTTGTAAACAAATTACACTAATCAGAGGAGTGGTTGGCCTTCAGTGTATTTATAGTTTATGTTTCATGTTCTGTCTTGCTCTGGTAAGTTTGTTTACCCAAAAAACAGTTTGTTAAAGGTGTAACGTCCAGCAATGGTGTCATGGTCTGTGCTGAGTTGGCACGTTTTGTGTTGAGTCTCTCTGTGTACAGGTGGGTGTGCCGGAGAACAGCTGCTGTTGATCTTCTCATCAGTGGTCAGGGGATTTAAGGAGTGTCGGGACAACACATCAGCGCCGGATGATTACTCAGTATTGGGTAGTATTCTCGCCAGAACCTTGCCTGTCTTTTTTTATCTCCTGCTTACCTCGCTTCTCTCGTGTTAATCTGCCCTGTTACCTCCGACCTCCTCAGGTACCTTCCATTCATCTGCCAACTTCCACCATCAAGCAAAAGACACCGGATCAATCCTGCTCACCAGCCCGTCGCTCGCCCCTGACCGCCTGCTCTCCAACCCCCACCTGCCATCAGGACACCCTGGACTCTGGTGCTCAGCTCCCAGCCATTTCCTCTGCCTCTCACCAGACCAACTCAGCCAGCCTTGACTTGCCCTCCTCTCAAACTCTCCCTAACAACCAGGAAACCGTAAGACAAACTCTCATTACTTTTTGTGCCCGTTGTCCTGCAACTACTCACTCTGGTTTTCTACTTCAGAACTTCATCAGAACCACCCGAATCCCGATCATCATCTGCATCACTCATCGAACTAAATTAAATAATTTTTACTTACATTCTGCCTGTTGTGAGATTCTGCATGTTGTGGGTCAAAACTTCAACCCAACATGACAGAATTATCCAGCCAACATTCTGACCCACTCGCCTAATCACTTGCGTCTGCCCTCGCCACGACCTTGTCCAAACATGACAACTCCATCCAGTCCCTTCTCGATTATCAGTCAACTACCAACCAACATTTATTTCAGCAAGAATCCATGATCCGACAGTTAAATGAGAGGCTCACTGTGTCCAATCCTCCCGGTCCTCCACCAGCCGCTCGAGATCTTCCGGTCCACGCTGCTCCACCACCCCGTTTGCATTTCAGAGTCCCGGAGTCCTCCCCTTCGGACACCTATTGGGGTGAGTTCGGTCAGGTCCGGGGATTTCTCCTGCAATGCATGTTAACGTTTGAAACATACCCAGAGACGTACAGTAGCGATCCAATTAAAATCTCTTACATCATAGGTTTGCTCCGTGGCCGCGCATTTATTCAACATCTGGTCAGAAAGGAGACACAACATTGCATGTGAGCCCTTTAAATGAGCCTGCCTTCATACCAGCTCACAACCTCGGCAAGTCTGAAAGATAAACAATAGCTTTCTTTCCCAAGGTCCCATCTGTCTGCCTCCACAGAAGGAACAACTCCTGATCAAATCAGTTGCTAAAATCAAGAATGATTTCCTAAATCAATATGAACTTCTTCCATGACTCATAATCTAGATGATCATTAAATAAACATTTGTTTATTACTACTTATAATAATTTTAATATAATGAAATGCTTAATTAGTCTGTGCTCACTGAATGGATGTTATGTTATGCTTATCTACTAGAACCTGCCATGTGTTCATGTTTATACGACGAGGTCCTCACACCTGCATTCACACCATGACAAGTAAGGTTAAGTTAAACTCCAACACATAGAGACTTTTAAACCAGTCAGAACATCCTGTATCAAGAAGGTGTGTTTCTGAGTTGTCTTGGTAACATCTCCCAAGCTGTCAGCCTCTGATTGGCTGTGCAAATCATAACATCAAAACCTTAAAACTGGATCATCCTGAGTGATTTGACAGTTCTAGAGAATCGCTCAGACCGGCCATCTGTAGCAAAACCTCTTTAACTATCAAAGATTTTGGCACATTGTCCAAACCTTTTTGCACCTGCAACGCTGATGAGCAAACAGTTTCTGCAGAAACAAAGCTGATATTGTTAGACTCCTTAAGAGTCCACCAGACGCACGGTTACATCCAGCTGTTGTGACCCAAGACATCTGTGGACTGAAGAGTCGGTATCAAGCTATTCTACAGCCCTCTGGTGCCAGAGGTCAGCCGACCCCTGCGACTTTCGGATCCACCAAGAGGGTCTCTCCAAAACGGGTGAAGTAGGCATGACAGATTGTGTCTGATGTTCTTCTGATGATAACAACTTTATAGCTTAGAGCAAACCAAATTCTTTTCACCAGAACTCAGCTTATTTTGATAAGGAAGCTCTGACTGACATTGCATTCACACACAGGTTCCTTCATCACCTTTAGTTACATCCACTCATAGTAAATACTTACTACTAATTACCAATTAGTCATGTTTTAAATTGTTTGTAAAATAAATTTCATATTTTTATAAACCTGACTCTTTCTTGAAATAACACGAAGTGTGGTTGGTCACTGAAAAAGCAAAGAACCTAGATCTTCTGAATTAAATCCTAGAATCTTCTGAATAATTACAATAAAGAACTTGCGGGTTAATATTTTATATTTACATAGAATATTACATCTTCCTGGTCATAACAAATAAAAATCATTGATTTGCCTACTCTAAAAGGTAGTGGCCAGACTCAGCATTAAAATTGTAGAAATACAGTATAACTACACTTTACCATCTATATAAATATGAACTGGGTTCAGTTTTTCATTTTGTTAAGGAATTTAGTCATAAATCATTACAGAAAATCAATATTTCTCTCCTCCAGGCAGTGAAGAACTGTTTTGCATACATCACTCACACATGTCATACTAGGTAGCTGCTGGTGCTAGCATGGTAAATCAGTGTATTTTGTTCATTATCGTGTTCCTATTTAAAACAGAAAATCGCATTTACATCTGCAGCTATAGGTCTGAGCCATATGCCCGTGTCCTACACGTATTTTTAACTAACATAGGTTTGATCTAAAATAACCTACATCTATAAATCCATTTAGAAACGCACCAGCACTTCTCGACTCCAGAGGAGACCCGTTAGCATGACTGCCGCAGCGCTAACCGTGTTAGCTCTGGTAACAAGTAATTTGTGAAAGCTACGACACACACACACACACACACACACACACACACACAGATATAATCTAAAAGGTGATCCCCATTGTCAACAATAGATCCTTCAATAGGACTGGAAGAACCTCCGTGTCATCCTGGATTAGAAAACAACAATCCGAGCTAGCGAGTTAGTATCAGGAAGATTTATTCTGGTAAGCAATCGGTTAAATATTTTCTGATGTTATATCAATAAATACACCCAGCTGTAAAGCTGGCAACACGTTATTTTACTCATCTGTCGATTACTGAATTATATTGGGACAATATGATGGAGCTAATCAGATGAGAACTTAACTGAAAGCTACCGGTGGAGCACAGACATGAAATATTTAACAAACTTTAACAAACAGTACCGATTTTGGTTCTGAAGCAGGGGCGGCGTTAGGCCCGACTACTTGGGCTCAAGCCCTGAATGTTTTATGAAAAAACTAGTGCATGTTACGTGTGTGTGTGTGTGCGCGCGCGCACGTGTGTTAAGCCCCGGATCTTCTTCAGCCCTAAATCCGCCCCTGTTCCGAAGACGAACAGGATCCTCCCCGGTGTCCTAAAGGGCAGCGGGTTTTCTGAGTGAAACGGTCCAAAGCACGTCTGCGCCTCTGGTTCTGATATCCAGCTACAGGGCACGGAGTTTGGTTGAACGTCTCCAATAATCCAAAATCTGTTCTTGTCGCCGTATCCCAGAGGAAAAAAACAAATCTGACTGACTAGCAGAGGCTTCAGAAGCTACATCTGACTGATGACACATAGTCCTCTGCTATAACGTTAACATAGAAAGCGCCTTGTGAAACGTCACCAGCTGCCCAGGGCTTAGATCGGAAGTTAGTTTCTGCTTTTCCCACGCTAGTAAAAACATCAGATTTTCTTTAAATTCCAGCCGTGAAAATCCAAAAACCTTTTTCATCTGAGGTTTTAATACTTCTTTACACATGCCATTCAAAGAAAATTTGCCTCTGGCCAATATCTTTAAATGTCATTGTGTCAGATTTATATAAAATCACAGGTGTCTTGACAAATACATGTCCTGATTTGGTTGTGTCCTCACACACAGCTTCTGAGATTTTTGCCTTTGGATTCCCTGTATTTGAGGCTTCCTTTTGTCCAAATGAAAGTTTGTTGTTTTACATGTCTTCTTCTTCCGGCTCTTGGAGAGTACAGATGCTTTTTTCCTCCTCCCCTCCCTATCGTATCCCAAGGCTCTTTGTCTGTCTTTGGGTGTACGGTGCATCTGCATTTTTTCTGGAAACTGGAAATTATTAAAAATGGACCTGGTCAGTTGGTCTCTCAACGCGATTGACAAAATTTTTTAACAATGAGAATGGGAGAAGGGGCTCTCGGATGCCCCTCTGGGACAGAGCCAGCTGGGCATATCAAGGATTCCTGGAAACAGTGGAACCTGATCTGCCTCTCTCAACTGTCTGTAGAGGATTCTGAAGATGTTTGGATATTCGTGGTGTTGGTGTTAGGTTTCCTGCTTTTTGGTCTGAGTGGTTACCTGGGTTACCAGAAAATTAATGAGCTGTCAAGGAATATTGGCTCAATCCCGGAGCTCAGGGATGGATTACACTGCGCTGTGAACGCACAACCTCATATAACTGTCGAGATGAGTCGTAAATTTGGAACTTTGGCTGAGATTCAGACTCTGGGACAGAAGGTGAATTCGATCAAGGAGCGGGTTGATGGGACAGCACGGATTGGAATAGATTAATTTACGCCATTATTGGATCTAGAGGGGTTGGAGACCAACAGAGCGTTAAGACAGAGAGGAAATTGTCTCTGTCTGGCCCCAAAACAAGTTATTACCTGAATCTGGTGCCCTTGAGCCTGTGAGGCTGAAGTGAATATTCCCCCTCAGAAGAAATGTTGAATGCTGCTGTTGCCATGACAACTCTGTCTCCCTATCCCACCCTGGGCGGTACTGCGACCGGTGAAGGCCGTTGAATCGTTCCAGGAGTCACTGTGCTCTCTAAACGCAACGACCTCCTCCCCCTGTCCAGACTGAGGTGACGAGCGCTGCTCATCGTGGCTACATTCACTGATGTGTGGAGAGTCCCTAACCCCACCACCACCACCCCCCACCCCCACCCCCACCTAGTGGACACTTACCTATGATCTCTATTAAGGTAGCGCGACTCGGATTGCGAATGACCACAGTCACCAATTCTTGTCATGTGTGTATGCCTATATATGTATGTCTGATCTCAGAATTGTGTGTACTGAAACTTTAATTTCCCTCTGGGATTAATAAAGTATCCTTGAATTTGAATTGAATTGAATTTGAATTGAATTGAATTTGAATTCTATTGTGTAAATTTAGGTAAATCTTGCTAATGTAACACAACTTCATGTGACACTATCCTTCCACTGTCAGTGACAGAAAATCACTTTAGACAGTGTATACATAATGCTTGCTGCTTAAGAAACTCTAAATCCGTCTGGACAAGTGGTTCAGTTGCAGTCTTTCAGTGTTTAAACTTTATCTTCATTGGGAGCATATTATCGGTAAATGGTGTGTATTTGTATAGCACCTCATTAAGGTGCTACAATCCCTCAAGGCACTTTACAACAATATCAGTTATCCATCCATTCACATGCTGGTGATGATGAGTTACTACGTCGCCAAAGCTGCCTTGGAGAGCAGTGACGGAAGCAAGACTGCCGAACACTGGCGCCACTGGTCCCTCCTACCACCATCATGGTGGTGGCAAGGTGGTAATTATTCATATTGGAAAAGTCTTGTTGTGGGAATGTGTCAGTCTAAAATGGTGTTATACTCATGTTCTGTAGCTTGGCTTAGGATTTTTTGGGTAAATCCTAAGCCAAGAAGTATCGTCCCTCCAGCATGTCCTGGGTCTTTCTTTAGGTCTCCTCCCGGTTGGATGTGCCTGAACAACCTCATCATAAAGGCATCCTGGATGCCCGAGCCACCTCAACTGGCTCCTCTTGTTGTGGAAGAGCAGCAGGTCTACTCTGAGCCCCTCCTGGATGACTGAGCTTCTCACCCTATCTCTAAGGGAGAGCTATGGAGAAAACTCATGTTTGCCGCTTGTATCAGCAATCTCGTTCTTTTGGTCACTTTCGGTGACATAGATTTATCAAAGAAATAAAGGATTTTCCCTGTAAAAACGTCTTTTGAACCAGAATGTTTGTAAAAGTGAACAATTTTAATAGTGAATAATAGAAGGAAATCAATGGAAGCCATGAGGAAAACCAAATCTGAGTGGCTCATTTTCTGTCAGAGTGAACCACAATCAACCACTGACTCAAAAAGCAAATAAAAAATAGAATAAATATATTAAAAAAAACAATTCAAAAAACTTCTAATGAAAATGGTTCATACTGGAAAGTGGATACATCATCTCTAGGGAGAAGCTGTCTGATGCTGACAGGGTGCTGGACAAGCTGAGAAGGTGCTTGAACTCCAAACAATATTCCATTTTGAGATAACCGTCAAGAAGAGCTCAGAATAGCTGATGATGTTTCAGATGTCCTGCAGCATTATTTGGCCCAGATGGTAAAGTAATGGTAAAAGCATGTCTTTGAAAATAGATTTATTGACATAGAAGACATTTCAACTACTGGTAACTGTCAGACAATTTACCAGAGAAACTTTTCTGTAGGGTGAGTATATATTTGATGAATAATACATGATAATACTCTATATATACACACCCAATCTCAGAGAGAAACATGAATCACTAACTTAACACACTTTTATTTATGCTGCTGGAAGTTTTACAACTTGAAAAGTAACTTTGGATGTTTGCATTGAGGTTTCAATTGGAACAGACATGCTAAAATCATGATTTTAGTTGCTGATGACATATTTACCCCAAAGACATCTGGTTTCTAAAGCAAAAATCCCATGTTAACCTTTGAGCAACCACCCCAAATGGAAGAATGTCTGAACTTAATAAGTAGGAAGTTGTTAAATGGAGCACCAGGGATAATTTTAAACAACGAATGGCCACTACTGAGTCCAGAACTTAACCATGTTGAAATCTGAAGAAAGTCTTAAGCGTGTGCTGAAAAAGAGCCACTCCCATTCTTAAAAATGCCTGATTTGTGACATTTCATGCTGTTGGATTGTCTAAGCGTTGCCAGAGATGAATGTGTGCTGCAGTCAAAGCAGAAAGTGTTATGCAAAGTGTTTGAATGGTACCATTTTCATATCATTGCATTGATTGGTTTACATCATTATATCAGTGATACTTTTATCTTTTTTTATTACTTCTCTTTGTTGGGTGCATTTGCTGCTGGGACTGTTCTAAGATTAACCTGCACATCAAAAACCAGATTAGGTTATGATAATCATTCTAATTGGAAATCTATTCTAAACACGCCTTTATGTGCCATGGCCCTGAGTCCCTGCACCCCTTTGCCTTTGTGCAGTAAATAACCCTTTGTGTTGATTTTCAAATGTAAATTAGTCAGGGTACACAAGATGGTGCCTTTAGTTGGAGTCTGCCCAGCTCATCATTTGATCAGTTTTTTTTTTCTCCAGCCTGCCTTGCATCTTTTCCGTTTTTACAGTACCCAAGTCCCAAGATCTAATCAGGATGCCTGCTGCTCATTACACCCATCATGGCACATTCTTAATTACACAACCAAATTGTTATTCAGGGTGGCTGTGGTCTGTGTGCAGCTCTGTGCCGTGCCTCTTGTTCTATAGTTGTGCTTTGGATCTTAACACACCTTCATTTTTTGTCCCTGTCCAGTTTTGGAGACACCCGAAACAACTGGCCACTGTTTAGAGTGCAGATTTTAAACACTGGTGTAGAATAATTTCATAGTTTAATTTATTCTACTATATTTCATTTTAAGTCACTCTACCTGTAATCTCATTCGCTACTTAGGGGACATCAATACCGTATTTCATTTGTATTTTAATCCAGACAGTAAACATTGGTGAAATGTTTAATTTTATTATTGTTTATACATTTTACCAAGTTAGAAGTATTTGTATTAGTTTATTTATATGTGTTATTAATAGCATTAATTTGTGGATTAAATATTTTCAGGTTTTATTTTGTGACAAATCAATTTTTACAGCGAACATGATTCAGCCTCTCATTTAGTTTTTGTATCTATTGGTGACAAATTGCAAGTGTCAGCTTCCCCAACAATTTCTCTAATGTTTTAAAATTTTCACTTGGGACCTTCGTTTGCTTTTGTAAGTCACAGCTGATGAGACACAGCTCTATCCGTCAACCCTACTTGATGATTACAAAATCTCAGCATGAATCTTGGGCTGTTTCATATGAAGATGGATGAAAGCCCACCACCTCCAACTCAGCCTCTGTAAAACTGAACTGTTTCCTCCCGAGCCACACCAGAACCAAATCCACTCTCTTGCATTGTAAAATTTACCTAAAAAATTGGGTGTTGTGAGAGATGACCAGATGACCTTTAGGCCTCATTTGCGATAAATAATTGAGTCCAGTCAGCACCATCGACATACTTACATGGACAATAGGTTTCCATAGACTCCAATAACACCTTTTTGTGCTAAAATGGGAGGTGGCCACCACCACCATTTTGACCGTGTCACAGGTTCCGTCAAGCCCAGACAATTCCATAAAAGGGAAGAGAGGAGGAGCTGAGAGTGGGGCTGTAAGGCTGGGATCAACTGACGACACCCGGTCGAACTAGCTACAAACCCTGAAGCTAACCCAAAGCTAACGCGGAGGTGGGAGCTAAGCTAACGGAGGTAGCAACCTAGCTACAACCGGAGTTAACTGTGCACAACACCAGAGCTTCTGAGTCAGAGATATGCTGGGCTGGCCGCTGGGTAAAACTGGGTGGAACACAGAGGTCTCCGAGACCTCCACAGAGCTCTCCGAGACCGCCACAAGCCGGCAGCCGCACAGCAGACAAGCGCCGCTGCGATCTGTGATGCGCAGAGCTGCCGCTGGGGAGAACCAGGTGGAAAGGTTTCCATCCCAGAGCTCCACAAGCCGGCAGCCAGCGCAGCAACAGAAGCCGCAATCAGACAAAGATGCGCCGAGCTGCGGGGAGGGGAGAAGAGCTCCACAAGCCGATAGTCGTAACCCAGCTCCACCAACATGTTATCTTTCAACCCATTTTCTAAAGTGCAGCATTATGTTAAATGCACTGGGTTTTACCCTATTACATTTAAATTTCATGGATAAACGGTGCATGTTAAAATCTAAGCTCAGCTCGGCAGTGACTTAAAATACATAAATATAATTTTACTTAGCGAAATAAATGAAGTGGAGACTCCTTGGACGCTCTATTAGTGCAATTAATGCCACAGCAAGTCATTTTGTCCAACAATTGCACAAAAAATATCCAAACAAGAATACACAAACACAGAGACTCAAAATCCCGGAACAGTTTCCAAGCCAGACCGAGGCTCTACTGAGGCCTTTCCCCGGAGCTAGCTCTGTGGTCACGTGGGTCTGATGCTCATTAATTATACAGAATTTTAGGCTTTTAATACACTTAAACAGAAGAGTGAGAAAAAAATTCACCCCCCTCAGAGTTGTCATGAGTGTAAACTAGATAATTTAAACAAAAACATGTTTTGGAACCAGGCTGTAAACATGTTTATTTCTGCTGTGAAATTGGTATTTTTAACATGAGAGTCAATGAGGATTTGCTCGCTTCTGACACCAGCCCCCAGCGGATGAGGGTGGAACTGACAATTTTTGGTACTTCCGGGTTGGGCCCAATTTTAGAGCCGCATTGTGGGGGCTTGGTCAGCACTTACACGGCTTTGGTTTGATGAAGATCTGGATGCGGAGCAGCAGAATCTTTCCGTGTGGTTTCTATTCTTTCCTAACACCAAATGCGAATCGTCATGAAACTGAATAAATTACATGACCCAGACAGGAAGTGAGACATGTACCAGAGAGGTGTAAATAAAACCCATGTTGCATCCTTCTTTTGTTGTTAACAATGACAAGGATAACAGTTTGCAGTCTGGAGCAGAAGCAGTGTGTGGATTTTGGGTACCAGCTCTTGTCTATACATGCAGTTGTTATCATGTGATCTCACAATCAACTTTCCAGAGATGCTCTGCACATGGTCTGCAGTTGTTGAAAATGGCAGTCTGCATTCATTCCACCCTTGGTGTAACTGAGGCTTTACAGATCATCACTTTTCATGCTGCTTGAAAGATCAGGCCGTACCTAAGTCAATATGCCTCCCAGCTCCTGGTGCACTCGATTCAGAGTAATTCCAGCTGAAAATGTGTGTATTTTCTGGCAGTTTTGTTTTTCCAACAAACCACCAAAAACTGCAGCTGAGGGAGATTCTGGCTTTACGTTTGTTCCCAACACAGTTTCTGTAGCTGGATTAAATCCTGAATCTAAAAAGAGAGCAACTGCTCAGTTTGCAGGGATGTTTTATTTGTAAAAGCTGTAAAGTCCCTGCGTACGTATTTACACCAGGAAACTGACTTGAAAGAAATAGTCGCCAAAGAAAAAAACACTTTCAAAAATCATGTGAAAAATCCAACAAGCTCTACAACAAACATAGCCTTACAAAGGATTTTAAACATGATCTTGCACATTCTTTTGAAAGTAAAATCTATTTAACACCAAGTTCCATGGTGATGACACTAATGTAGAGTCAATTAGCGACTGCATTGGTGGACATGACGGTTCTGAGATGGTGGTTATGTCACATTTTTTTCCAGTAATAGACACAGGAGTTTACTCCTGCCTTTGCAGAATAAAGATCTACAAAAGGGAATTTTGGGAGATTAGGATGGACAATTGCACTTAATTTTAACAAAAACATTTAATTTTAATGAAACAGGACTGTGATTTTTTCCCCAGATGGTGTAATGAAGTAACCTCTTCTTCCAGATGCCAGAAAATCAAACAACACTTGGGGAGGGAAGCAGATTTGCATCATCTGCAAACATCTGTTTGGGGGTACATGCATCAAACTCACGTTAAAAATGATTGCCATTGGTATATTTAATCTCAACTGCTACAAGGAGATAAACAAAATATACAAATTATATGAATGTTGATGAAGGCTATTTGTTGAGAGGCTCATTAGTAATATTTGCAGCAAATAAAGATCAGGGTCACAGAGACTCTTGGTAAACTTGCTTCTCACACCAAACCCTCTGTCAGGAATCTTGGTGTCACCTTTGACCCAGCTCTCACCCTGGATTCTGATGTTCTCTTGTTCGCTCTTCCTTCTTCAATCATTGCTAAGCTGAGTCCCATTCTGTCCCGCTCTGAACTTGAGACAGTTCTCCACACCTTCATCTCCTCACGCTTAGACTACTGTAACTCTCTTTTCACGTGTCTGAGCAGAACCTTCCTGAACCGTCTACAGGTGTTTCAGAATGCCTGTGCTCGGCTTCTGACCAAGTCCTCCAAACACACCCACATCACCCCACTTCTCCTCCAGCTTCACTGGCTGCCAGTCAACTTCAGGGTTCATTTCAAGATCCTGGTTCTGGCAACATATTCTCACACCTGAAGCAGCTAAAACTGACGATGGGTGACCAAGCATTTGTTTCCGACACGTTGGGGCTCCCAACGCATCTTTCCAATGCCCACGATAAAACAGAGATTTCACAGAATTGTGACCTTTACCCTCTTGCTATTTAACGTTCCCCTCACCCCCATCTTAACCTTAACCCATTTGTGCATGCAAAACATTACATCTAGTTTTCCTGGCTGATATTTGACAGAGGGTCACTCCACAGACTCAAGGCAAGGACTGAAAAGGCAAGTTCTCTTCTGGATTTTAATAGATGCCTTGAAACTGTTGACAGGCCCTGTTTCGATGATTGAAAACGATAAGACGGAGTGTACTGGTGAAGCAGATCTGTCAATTACAGAGGTGCAAAATCATTTAAGGACCTAAAAACAAACAGAAGGATTCTGAAGCAAAACTACAAGTAAAAGTAAAGCATCACTGAGACATTGTTAGCAATGTCCCTATCCTACTTTTCTGTGCTCCAGTGACTCAAGATTTAATTTGGCAAACAGTGTAAAAAGTTTGAAAATGTACTTAGGCTTGAAAGAAAATATTATTATTCATAGATGTTTAAACATCACCCTTACAGTCAGCCTTGACGCTGAGCCACAGATGTTAAAATTCATTGTTGATGCATGCATGTAAAATTAGCTAAATTTATCTTTTGTCCATTTTAATATCTTAAGGATAAACAACAGTGTGAAAATACTAATACTATATTTTTAAAGCTGATTGGCTCAGCTATCTCTATACATTGCCTTTCTGACTTACTCCGGTGTCCTAGCTAACCGTAATCTGTCTGTGTTTAGTTAAGTTTACTTGTGCTGTTTCACTCCTCAACACCAATCTATGTTATTATTAAACCAAGCTTCTTGTGGTTTGATAGTAGGATCCTTTTTTTTTAGCTGGTATGTTTCCATGACCACTGAGATAACCAAACATGTTGCATCACTGAGAGCGCAATGGGACCAAAAATGAAATCTCACCCCCTCAGAAAGGATTAGGTTCAGATGCTGAACATAACCAGCCAGCGCAGCAGCTGTACCGAGGGTTTGGTTAAGAGCACATTGTTAGAGGGTGTGTTTAATAATAGAGGGACTAAACATTTCCCACCATTACCATCTCTGTGGGGCAAAGGGCCATTAAAAGAGCTCTAGATTTAGAAAAAGCCTTAGCAAAGCAAGTCATGCTCATCATAACTACTCCATTAAAATGTGTGGCAGTGGCAGAAACTAGGTTTTCTTGCTTATCTCATTCAATTTTATCTTTGCTTTCATGTCAGGTAACTTGACAAATTAATCTAGAAATCAATGACAAGTCCCAAAGTAGGGATAGTGGGAAATTTATGAACTTTGGAATGCCTAATAACCTTTTTGACTCCAGAGAAAGCACAACTAATTCCACATGATTACAAATAAATCAAATGTCAAGATTCTGGACAAAAAACCCAACCATTGTTGATTAATGAATGTGTAAATGTATGAAACTTGGAATATAGATCTAACAAGGGACAGGAAGTTCAGTTAAGTAAAAACTGTGTGTTCAGTTTGGTAAAGTTTGTTTTTGACAATTTAAGCAACAATATATTTAAAAGTGTAAAGAACAAAGAATTGTTGTATATAACTGATGTTATGACATAACAACATAACAACTTTTTTGCGGATGATGTGGTCCTCCTAGCTTCATCCAGCTCAGACCTTCAGCTCTTGCTGGGTAGGTTTGAGGCCGAGTGTGAAGCGGCTGGGATGAGGATCAGCACCTCCAAATCCGAGACCATGGTTCTCGACCGGAAAAGGATGGCTTGCCAACTCCGGGTCGGGAGAGAGGTCCTACCCCAAGTGGAGGAGTTTAAATATCTCGGGGTCTTGTTCACGAGTGAGGGTAGGAGGGATCGGGAGATCGACAGGCGGATTGGTTCGGCGTCTGCAGTGATGCAGACGCTGAGCCGATCTGTCGTGGTGAAGAGGGAGCTGAGCCAGAAAGCCAGGCTCTCGATTTACCGGTCGATCTACGTCCCAATCCTCACCTATGGTCATGAGCTTTGGGTAATGACCGAAAGAACGAGATCGCGGATACAAGCGGCCGAAATGAGTTTCCTCCGTAGGGTGGCCGGGCTCAGCCTTAGAGATAGGATGAGGAGCTCGGACAATCGGGAGGAACTCGGAGTAGAACCGCTGCTCCTCCGGATCGAAAGGAGTCAGTTGAGGCGGTTTGGGCATCTGGTCAGGATGCCTCCTGGACGCCTCCCTGGGGAGATGTTTCAGGCATGTCCTGCCGGCAGGAGGCCCCCGGGTCGACCCAGGACACGTTTGAGAGGTTAAATCTCCAATCTGGTCCGGGAACGCCTTGGGGTCCTGCCGGAGGAGCTGGTGGAGGTGGCCAGGGAGAGGACGGTCTGGAGCTCCCTAGTTGGGATGCTGCCCCCGCGACCCAGACCCGGATAAGCGAAGGAAGACGACGACGACGATGACATAAAGAATCAAAGTTTCTGTTTCTCATCAGTTAGAAACCAGTAAAAATTATGACTTTAAAATTTTGTCTGATATGAAGTGGGTTTTGTTACGTTTTATACATCCCAACTTCTTTTAGATTGGGTTTTTATGACCAGACCAGGAAATATCAGTGGGATTTATTTGTTCACCAAAATCTATAACATCTAACAATAAGTTAAAAATGAGTGAAAGAAAAGTCAAATCAAGGGATAACCTAAAATGAACTGAACCATGTAGTTTTACTATTGAATCCATTATGTTGAGCCTTCTAATGTGATGATGAATACTTTAAATTTTTATGTGACCTCTCATGATATTTCCCACTTCATGTTTCTTATCGTAAATAATCAGATCAAATCTAACGCCTGTAATCAGATGAGATGAGTAAAAAAAACACGGAGAGTTCCTTCTAGTGTTATTATTAGAGAATATTGTCACTCTTTTGATTTGTAAAATATAATGCCCTAGACAGAAAATTGTTCAAATTGGGCAAGAATCCAAAGCTCTCTGCAAAAGTTGTTGTTCACTTCCAAGAATGATGGCAAGCTAATGTTCTCAGGGAAGTGTGTCTGGATGTGTTTTGACTATAAAGTAGGAAGACTAATGTTTTACTACAGGCAGCTGATCACAGACAATATAAACACAAACTGCTCTGCCTTTAGAAGTCAAACTGCTTATAATAAAATGTTTAGGGGTTAAAACCCAGCGAACAACATGTAAAAAATGTGTATTTATGTGATTTTGTCTTGTATTTTCTAACCAGCACATTTTAATGAACATTTTCAAGTAAACAGGCTTAAATTTTAGAATATTTTGTTTAATCTGTAATTCATTTTAGAAAAAAGGTTGGCTTCACCCAGACAATCAGCCTGAAAATAAAAACCTTCATTCGAACCCATGTTTAATCTTCCATTAAACTTTGGTTGAAATTAAATTTGAAACAAAAGCAGTTTTATTCCAAACCAATTTCCTTTATCTCTTTTCAGCAAAAGTCTAACTTCTCCCTTGTTGGCTGGTCGTGTGCACGTGTGTGTGTGTGTGTGTGTGTGTGTGTGTGTGTGTGTGTGTGTGTGTGTGTGTGTGTGTGTGTGTGTGTGTGTGTGTGTGTGTGTGTGTGTGTGTGTGTGTGTGCATGCTTGCGTTCATGTTAAAGCCTTGCCTAACACATCTGTTTTCAGCTGGCACTGACTAACTGGATCAGAATGTCAGGAAGTGTTACCTCCAGTAGTAGTTTCCTAAAGTAAGTGCAATGTAAATATGTCACAGCAACCTCCTTCACTGTGTGTGTGTGTGTGTGTGTGTGTGTGTGTGTGTGTGTGTGTGTGTGTGTGTGTGTGTGTGTGTGTGTGTGTGTGTGTGTGTGTGTGTGTGTGTGTGTGTGTGTGATTGGAGTGCTAAAACTGCGGTAAAGCTCTGGTCAGCTAATTGATGCTGTGACAGGAAACATGTCCAAGACCAGTGTCATCTGTAGAAGACAGCTAATTAGATCACACTGAAGAGCTGGTGTGTGTGTGTGTGTGTGTGCGCGCGCGCGAGTGTGTCTGTGTGTTCTCTTCCTCTCTTGTTCTTTGTCTCACTCGTGGTTATTTCACCCCTACCTGATTTCAAGTAACACCAGCCATGAAACAGATAAGAAAAATAATTATGAAGATATTTGCATTTCACTTTTAATTAGAATGTTTGTAATTGCAGCAGCTAACCTATTTTGTAGTGACAATTTCAAAAGATTAATCAATTTGAACAGCCACTAAGTAGTGGAGAGTGAACAGCCATGCCAGGGGAAAATAAATTAAATGGAGCCACTTGAGTTTAAATTATAAAAGCCACCTCTGTGTTTGGTCGTTCGCAGGGAGAAAAAAGCTGTTGAGAGATTTTTGTGATAACAAGCAAGTAACACATTCACGCTGCCTTCCTCCACCTAGAAGAATAAAATCCTAAAAGACCAGTAAATAAGAGAGTGTGTTTAGGTGAAAAATGGATGGGCGGTAACATCGTCTTCTTCCCTTCAAGGGTTTGTCTCATGTGGTAACACCTAAAAACCTCAGAGGCAGCCATACATGATACCGGTAACACTGTTCATGGGTGATGGAGACAAACACGTGGGCCCATGTAAAAGAAATGTCACATCAAGGCAGGCATCAGAGGCACGAGAGGCTTTTGCAGAGTTGTACTGCACCAGGAAGCATGCATAATTCACTAACCTATTGATCAGAGGCATTTGGTTCAGCAAGCTGTTTGGCACTGCTGGCCTCCTGGCTATTTTTGCCCTGGACTGTGTTCCTAAAATAACTCCATTGATTTTTGATTTAGATAACAAGCCAACACCAATAAGACTTACTGGAAAGGAATCTGAGTATTTTTGAGTACAAAAGAGTGAAGGAGATGTTAAAAAATCCACACTGAACAATCCTAATTGATAAACACAATTCATGAGAAACGTTTTTTCTTTATTTTTCCCAGCTTGCCCTTGTTTTCTCCCATGGTGACACTGAGCTCAGTGAATATGACCTTTTTTTAGTATATTTGTCACTCATGCATTTTTCATGAAACACGATAATCTTACAACACCAACTTGCTGTCATTCCGCCACATTTCTGTGATGCTGTGAAGATGCAAACTGCCCAGCGTCCACAATAAAACAAAGAAAATTTCAACTTTCAAGGAGCCTGAGCTACCTGGAAGGCAAAAGAGTTTTGATTTGTGCTGTTGTAAGGCAGCAGAACTGGGTAAAATGGAAAAAAAAAAAAAAAAAACATCCAATTCTACCAAGACAGGCTCTATTTATTACAAGGCAAGGTGTTTTGTATTGTTTTAGCAGGACCAAACCAGGTTTTGTTGTAATAATGAAGATATTAAGTTAAAATGTGTATGAAGATGTTATTAAAAATCAAGGGTCACTAACTCCATTCCTTGAGGGCTTCCATCCTTAACATTTTAGTTTTTTCTTTGCTCCAACAAACCTAATCTAAATGAATGAGTGCCTCTGCAAACCTCAGCATAGTACAGAGGTGATTCAGGAACTTGATTTAGGTGTGATGAAGCAGGAAATGGATAAAACCTGATGGATGGTAGCCCTGGAGATGGTGACCCCTGGTAGTAGTAACCCTAGATTACAGAGATGAACTCTAATATCTAATAAAAAGAAAACGTACAAAAAGTCCACACTACCTTCTGATCCATTGCCTTACACACTAGATTGCAAGAGTATTGGGACACCCCACTAAGTCAAAGATTTTGGAAGTTGACTTATTTTTAAAGTTTCTGGACGTTTTACACTGCTTTTGTGTTTGACTTCCTGTCTGGCCCAATCTGAACTGCGGAGATTGACGTGTTTTGGAAGCATAACGCAGAAAAAATTGATATATGAAATAGACCGAAGAGGGGAGTTCTAAACACTTTTCAACACATAACTTGTCCTAAGGGCAAACAGGGTCTGTTAGTAAAAGCTCAGATATTGTCAGCCCAGCTCTGTAGCTTGGCAATATAGGACTCAAGACTTCCACATTAACAATGAAGTTTATTAACCAATCTTGTGACAGACCAAGATCACTAGCAGCAGAAAAGCTCAAACAAAGTGATCTGGGGATCTCAGAGCTCCACTGAGTCCTCTGCAGTTCTGGTCTTCTGAGCCTTTTGAAGACTCTTCTGCTGATCACTGATTAAGACCAGCTGCACAAACAACAGCAGGTGGAAGGAGGAACAAGACAGAAGCTGGTTACAGCTCTGCCCTTGGTGCTGGAACAAGGTGAGCAGGAAGAGTTCTGCCCATGGTGCTGGACATGAAGAGCAGAGGCATGTGGTGCTTACTGGAAGAGGGCAGTCCAGGGTGGCTGGACTGGAACCATAACAGAAACGTAGTGATAGTGTCCCTTTACTCTGGGATACATCCAAGACGTTGTACTTTGCTGCCAGTGGATAGGACACTGCACTACGACGGTGGCTAATTGCTGCATGTTTTGCAGCCATTTGGCAATGCTTTCACTTCCGGTGGAAAGCCAGGGTTAGTCTGTAATGCTCAAATAACCAACTCTAAAGAGGTGAGCCGAATTAGCTCACTATTTGGCAAGGATCAGTTTTGACTATTTCTAACCCTTAATTAATGTATAATAAACACAGATAATAATTTATAAATTATTTACATGAAATAATAACAAAGCTTTGAGCTATGATTTTTTTAATGGGAGCCTTATTGTAAAGGGGTGGCATTATTTCTTCTTCACTTTCGCTGGTGTTCTTTTATAGCTTAAATCCAACCATGCTTGCATTGCTTTTGCCATATCGGGAGACCTGTAATCTCCAAAATCAATGCTGTTGACAGTTAATAAATATCATTTCAGGCATTTATATACTTTCTTTTTGCATTGCTTGTTCCTGGTAATGGAGAATACCCAAGTTGAAGACCAAATATAATAATTATATTCTTTGGTTCATGTTGGTCTGTTCTCACATCACACCTTGTCATTTCCTTAAATCGGTTAAAGCAAAGGTTGACTTGGTGTTTATTGTCTGAGCTAAACACTAAATCATCTAAATTGAACTAATTTCACAGTCATAGAATTTCCACTGGTCGTTTTTCTTCCTCTTTTTTGTACTATTTAATATGTGATTTCCACCCCACACTTCCTGTGGTGATCCCCTTTAATCTGATCTGGATTATTTCAGCATCCACTGGTTTAGGGGGAGCCGGGAATCGACCCGAGCAATAGGAGTTGTTCAGGTTACCCCTGAGAGTGACACCTGGGAAAAGCCACATGTAAACATCAATATCTTGAGAAGGGGAATGAAAAGCAGCAAACATGTTGAATGTCTAATAGACCTTCTGGGGATCGTAATCAAAGGCTGCACCTTGTTCATCAAACTAAGTCCTCTCAGGAGAAGGATAAAAGAGAAATGCTCTTTACACCATGCAAGTTAGACCTTGATTTTTTTTCTCAATATTTGACAGGTTTCTGTTGCCTGGTGTGTTTCTTGCATTTAAAGGCAGATTTAAATTCAAGCATGAAAGGAATGTGAGCTGCACATTATTTAACGTGCTGGTACAAGATCAGATTTTTAAATAGCTCTTGAAAACCCATCTAAGCCTGTTTGGTTTTCCAGAGTCACAAGGCCACAAAATTTAGTCACTTTCAACAGTTTCCTGTGTTTGAACCTCCCACAGGGATAATGCAGTTGGACCGCATTGCAGAAATGGTTGAGTCCTTGTACACACATTAAAACATTTATTTAACATCCCTGCTATTTCATATGTCTTAATAATATTCTAGTTTTAAAAGTTTATTTTTTTTAGAACAGTCAGTGTTTGTGAACACCCATTAAAATCACAATCGGTACCTTATTATGAAAAGCAGATAATGGTGGTATTAAAAAACAACATTTTTTAAAACCTGAGTGCCAGTCGTTGTGCAAAAGTTGATGACAGCAATGCAAAGACTTAGCATTCACAATTCAACTGATGATATAAATACAAACAGGAGGAAGAGGAGCAACATTTAGCCACCCGTTGTTCCACTGCAGCTTCATTTTCAATGCTGAAGCAAATTCTTCACTGTTGGGTTGTTGGTCTCCATAGGTCCCCGATGAAAGTGATTCTTCACTTGAAATATTCTCGGGAACCCAATTTCTGGGGCCATTATCTAAGGGCTGGAATATACTTGTTTTTTAGCCTGGTGTTGGTGCAGGCTGCCGGCCCTTACACCATTTCACACTGGAGGCATCAGCAGAGCAAAACATCACTGCTTCAGATAGAATCCATTAGTCTATGGAAGAGTTTCAAACCAGCTGCGACATGAGAAGGGCGATCGTGTTTTATTTTTGCTGCCAGCCACTTCTGGGACACGACAATTTCCTCAGTTAACATAGGACTCGAAATGAAATCACACACCGTTTTAGCATAAAACTGCTGGTAACAAACCAGGAACTTTGAAGTCTCGAGGAATTTTATGATCTCGCGAGTCCAGCGAGGAAGCCGATCTGCGGCCAAGACTCTCCCAGTGTGCACTGGTCTGCATTGAAGCTCGCCAGGAAACTGTTCCGCACCGTTGATGTTTCCAATGTGGGTGACTGGTATACAGTTTCTGGGTTACACTGGGACACACTGTACAGGATCTGTTCTTTTGGAGTTAGTGATGGTCAAAACAGAACAAAGCCCTGGCTTTAAACCGGAGCTAGAATCTGTTAGATAGGAACAAACACACAAATAAATAAATAGCATGCTGTTCTGTGCTTAGAACTTTTTCCTTGATGTTCAAAGACAAAGTGTAGGATCCACCTGGGTGTGTGTCGCTTAAACTAATGTTTACCTCCCCTGAAACTTGGTGCAAGCAGTCAACTGTGCATGATAAGTGATGGTGTACCCACCCCCATCCCTCCCTACACTTTTGTCCCATCAAAAAAAAGGTATGATTTGGGAGAAAATTTCAAGGCAGTGAAAAACTAATGAAAGAGCCAAACACAATATTAGAAGGATTAAACATTTGCAGAAGCACCCCACATCAAGATTTGTTAATGTTCTTATAAATTACAGGTTTCCAAGTTTGATTGTTTGCATAAGATTCATCAGTCATTGAGTCAGCTCATTCACAAATATCAATAACGTCTAAGTAAACCAACCTACCTTCACCAGTAGCCTCCTAAATCCATTTCATTATTTGAGTTGGACATGTCAGATCTTAATTCTATCTAGGGTGTTTTGGGTAGAAAGGACAATAATCAGGGACAACTGTGGAACAGAATTCATTGAATTAAAGGGGACATATTGTGCAAAACTCACCTTTTGTATCCTATATAGTGCTGCCATGTGGGTCCCTCTACCTCTGGAAACACTCCAAACTCAGAAAACAACAAACTCGTCCATCTGTATTCTGTTTGTGTTTGGTTTTAAGAATGATGTGCCCAAATGCAATCTGTTTCAAAATCTCCCCATTTGTGATGTCATAAGCTGGGAAACTAGCATAGAACCACCTCTCACCCTGAAGAGAGCAGCCACTACTGGAGGAGCAGCAGCTCTACTCCAAGCCCATCCTAGAAATTGGAGCTTCTCAGTTTATAGCAGCCTGAGCAGGGATGGGTGTGCATGGCCAGCCAAATATTTGGACTGAATAGCCTACCTAAAATGAAAAAGCTCTTCCACACAGTAGCTTATGAAAATTAAATAAATGTATAATGTCAATCCCGCTGGTTAGTGAGGCAGAGATCTGGCAGCAGTCCACATGCAGAGAGAGGCAGACTTTAGTTGAGAAAGCTGGTAATGTACAAGGAAGTTGAGAAGTGATGGCAGGAATTATCAGCGGTGAGTGAGGCAGCTATTTGGCTGGTTGGCGGTGATGATTGTCCAATGAGGGAGCATGGAGCTGATTATGTCTAGGTGTAGCATGTTAGTGCAATGAAGACCTGACATATAATAACTTAAAATAGTAAATGGCATGCCACTAATCCTTTCCTCCCGTTTAAGGTCAACCCTTGATTGTCTAGAGGAGACCTGGGAGCTTGAAGCTTCTTCACCTCATCTTGGCTATTCCTAGATCTCCAGTCTTCTGAACAGAGACATTGCTCCTGGAATCTGTTGTTGCCACTAAAATGATCACTGGCATACTACGACGTTAAATTTTCTACAATTTCTCTCCCATGTCTTTTTTGCTAAGTGCTACCTTAATTGCTATATCTATAATTGTAAGTTGCTTTGGAGAAACGCATCTGCTAAATAAATAAACATAAATATTCCTCAAGCTTTATGCTAGTACAAGTCATACAAGCCTCTTTTATAAGACAGACCATCGCGTCATTAGAGTGATAAATCCGAATTTGTGGGTCTCGTAAATGCGGCAAGGAGCAAAGGGGAAAGGTGATAATACTCGAATCTGATGCGCTTAGACTCGTAGTAATATTGCCGCATGAGCCCCTCGCCTCTGACGGCTAAATGCTTGTCAGCCTCGCTAATCCCTTTGGAGCGACTGTGGGAGGCCCCCGGCAAAAGAGGGTGGTCGCGTTAGTGACGTATAATACGCGCCAAGTGCCGGCTGGAAAGGATTTAAACACAGATTAGTCGCCTTTTTACGAGGACGGTGAGAGACAGCCAGCTGTTCGACAGAGTGGTGAAAACACTGGCTGAGCAGGGCATCAAGCGGGACAAAAAGCAGGTCACATCAAAGCTAAAGGTCCTGAAAAAGAAATTTCACCAGTCTTCCATCTGATGTTGAATGCGCGACCCTGTACGTCACATGCAGGAAGGGGGGTGGGGGGTTGCCTTTATCCCGTCTTGGTTTGAGAGGTGCCTGATGGCAGTTTATTCTAGCTTCAGCTTTGCTACTATAAATGCCAAAACCATGCCCAGGGAGCCGCAGTAAATCCCATTTTGCAAACGCTATGGTCCTGTAAAAACAGCTACAGTTTCTTAGCCCTCCTTTTTTTTCTCCACCCTCAGTGGAGCGTTCCACTTTTGTCTGTGTATCCTCCAGCATTTACTCAACACAGATGTTCCTGTACATCATTCCAGCAGGTAGGTTTTGGTATTGTGTGTAAACATTGCCTGCCCGCTCTCTATTCTGTGCTAGACCATCTCAGGCGTGTCATTGCACCGTCTACACCTTAAGTCCTGGTTTGGTCATCCCTGACCTCTATTGCTCCTGTACTGAGGGCCTGTACCTCTATTGCCATGATTAGTCCCAGTGAAATGTCTGATCCAGCCAGAGGCGCCTCCAGAAAATTTTAATGGGGTGGCCAGACGGGGCCAAAGAAATGAAAGGGTGGCACACCAAATTGGTCCTTGTGGTAACTCTGGGAGAGTATCACCTGTGGCGATGTATTGCATTGCTCCTTTATTCATTTTATTTAAAAAAAAACAGCATGTATCAAACATTTAACTTAAAATATACAAATACAAACATTTCAGAAAGATACATTTCATTTACTTAAAATGTAATTTTTATTTTTATTGTAAAATGTATTTGTTTAGTTTAATTCACCTGTTGCAGAGGTCACAAAAAAGCTATGGAGATAAGAACTTTTTTTAAATGGTGAGCAGCAGAAACAAATGTGTTTTTAAAAATTCTGATTATTTCTTTACTCATTAATTGTATTCTTTTAATTTTGTTTTACAATTATGTCTTGAATACACAAGATCAATTTATGGTTTGAGTGAACATTAACATGATTTATTAACACTGGCTTTTGCTGGGGGGCAGCAATTTTCTAGGGGTGGCCAGGGCCACCCCTGGCTACACCTTGGGGGCGCAATTGGGTCCAGCCACTGGTAGGATTTATCGCCTTCCGTGTCAGAAGCTATGCTTTTGATTTTTAAGAAAGTATAGACTTATAATTTATTACAACTCTCTGTTTTACAACCAGTTTAAAATTGTGCAGAGCTTTGCATTTATGTTATCTTTGTTTGCATTTGAGTGGATAAAGAAAAGTAAAAAGTAGCTGAGGGATGGGATAATATGTTCAGCCATAATAGTCAACATCAGTGGCATTGTCTGCTTCCACCTAAATCACAATTACATCTCATATCACCTCTATGCCTCCAGTTAAATTCAGAGAATCCCTGCCCTCATTTAACTTCATGGATGATTCCTAATCTGTAATCCAGATCACATTTTGAGTTTTTTGGGTGAAAATGCTTCTCGTTTATAGATGTTTCGCTGCTTTTTAAAAGGTATTGCTACTGGAAGTAAGAATTTGTCCAACTTTTCAAACATCCTGAGCCAAAACAGTGATGATATATTACTTGCACTCAAACAGAAAGATGTTTGCTAACAAATGTGTGTAGAAAGATTAAAAAGGACAGATTCTTAACACCTCTTTATTTCAACCCATGATGCTTTGCAGGCTTTTTTTTTGTTTGCACTCACAAAACGGTAATAGAAATTACTTGTCCACTTTACAGAAGTTGGTTTAGATTTTAAAACTCTTCTTGGAAAACGTTGGACATTCCACTACATGAGCTGGATCAGATAATAAGGGTTAAACAGAATTCACATTTTGTGTCAGTCTTACAGTGAAATAAAGAGATGCATCCAGCTGAACTGATTAAGTTCATGTTTTACCACTCTGTCATCTGTGCTCCTGCCCTTCTTAGAGAAATTATATCAGATATGAATTTAAATTCACTCCATTTGCACTGGTGAAAGAAAAGAAATGAGACGTGAGAGGACAGAAAATATAACACACCTTAATAATAAGAGGGGGCGCTTGATTTCATTAAATAAAAAGAACACAACCCAGGTATGTGGCAGTCTGCTGTGGAACAGCTGAATACTGGAGGCTCAGAGAGCAAGCTGCTGGCATGCATAATCACCAGGAGGGACTCCAGCCTCACTGCAGGGGAGATAAATAGACAAGATTACTAATTACCAATTTACCTGCAGCTGTGACTGCAGCACTGTGGCTCCACTGATGGCAGCAACCCAGACTGAAACCACAAAAAAACACACCCCGCTGTCAGAGCATTATCTGTGAATGAGTGAAAACCATTAGAAGTAAGCTTTCTATTTTGTGTCTGTGTGTGAGGAAGGAAGGCAGAACTAGAGAGTAAGGTGTGAAAAGCATTCAGAGCGTATGCGGTGAGTCAGATGCATCAGTGGGACTTCAAATACATGCATATTCATTACAAAAAGAAATTAGTAGGGGTGGTGACTGACATTGGAGAATTGCACAAGTGCAGAGTGAAATACCCAAAGTGTACTTGGAAGTAATGATTAAAAGTATTACTTAGCATAAATTCATTCGCATTTTTGTTTATTAGAAAAGACTGTCCTAAATTATAAAGTCAAGCCTGTAAATTATGTTTAACTTTATGCTAGTATTTGTAGTTTACATTTTTTTTTATTTACTTCAGAAACATTTAAATTTGACAATCTGACCATTATCTATTCATAAATCCCCTGGCCTCTTCAGCAAAACCAATCAGCACCTGCCAGCTTGTTCCCAGGGACAACCTGGTGGGGCCTGAGCCCTTAGGCTCTGTCACGCCTCCACCGGGTTGTGGGTCTCGAGCCACTGAGGCCCAAGCTTGGCCTGCAGTGGTGTTGGCAACTGTGGGGCTCAGGGGCTCGCCTTTATGATCTCCTGGGCCTCTGGCATGTCTTCTGGCATTTTTTTCCATACATCTTCAAATTGCCTCATTTTGTAACCATTTTGCATTACTTCCTAAAGATTTGTGGCAAAGCCGCGATGAACTGGCGCCTGTCCAGGGTGTCTCTTGTTTTCTCTTACCTGGCGACTGCTGGAGATGGCAAAGTAACAATGAGCTGACGCCTAGGAAATAAGCAAGTTCTGAAAATGAGTGAGTGAGATGTGTTTGGAGCCCCACAATCCTTTGTGTTATTTTTTTGAGAACGTTTAGATATGCTGTAAGTTTTTAACTGAATGCTCTGTGGGAATCACCTGGTATTGCTCTTACCTGATGTCTGATCAACTGCATTATAGCTGACATTTATTTCTAACTCTAACCTCAGAATTTGACACGGGCTGCTGCAAACAAAGTACTAAAATAAACTAATTACATTTTTGTGTTAAGTTGTATGCGTAGAAGTACCACAAGCTTAAGGTGCATTCTTTACAGTGGCGGGCGGTGCGTTCCACCCCTGGGCCTTCAGTGATTTCCTATTCAGTCCAATCTAAATTAACACACCTTAAAATACCATCAATAGGACATCACAGCTGGAGAAACCTCTCTCTCTCTCACACACACACACACACACACACACACACACACACCAGTGGCTGGGCAAGACGTCATTTCCGGAGCCTTTAAAATCAAACTCGCATTCCCAATTGAGAGTAGGAAGCTAAGACCACGGATACTGTCAAATCTCAAAAATGAAAGACGGGTTTAAGAGATAAGACAATAAAATAAATAAGTAAAGCAAACACATTATTTGTATTTGTTTTGGAGAAAATTGCACCGCGAAACAATTGAACATGTTGGCGCAGCTGCACACACCACGTTATACACAATATAAATTGCATAGAAACAGAACACAGAATAATTTCATTTAGACATTTTATTTCGTTACCATTTATTATTAACAAAATGAAATGACAAAACATTAAAAAATACTTTCTACTCACCAACATAAATGTCCAGCATGGATCTCCTCCTCTCCTGCTCATTTGAAAATAAAATCTATCCTTCTTTCTTTCCTCAGGAAAACCTCAATGGCTCTGTACAGTTTATCTGTGCACTTCAGGTCCATGAGTGGATCCTTTTCTATGGACATGGAGGCTAATGCTGAAAGACGTGTCTGTCCGGTCGTGTTTCTGGCGTACATTTTAACGCGCTTTAATGCTACCAAATCGATCTGATGCGAGCAACAGGCGTTCCCAGCAGAATAACCTGCAGCGGTTCTCTGAAGCTGTTAGCCATGGGTACCGTTCATAGTTGCTTGCCTGAAAATGACGAACAAATCCTTTCCCCTGCTGGGACAAGCCAGCTAGCATTGGAGTCCGATGATCTGTTCTCAAAAGATCCATTTTTTCTTGAAAGGTCCGTCTGGAAAATGGTGTGGCAAGTTAATCTGCAACCAAGTCTGTCCCTTCTCCTCTTTCAGCCATCATGTGTTCAAAAACACACCGATAGCTGCCTATAGGTACAAATCTCTGTGTTTAGTTTTGATATTTTGCTTCATGCCGCTAGAAAAGTTCTAACTACTGCTTATCCAATCACAGGATGCGTTCATGTCAACTTTTGCGTGAGGCTAGCTAGCTGGCCTTGGCCACGCCGACTCGTGAGCTGATTGGCTATCGCAACTAGATCGTCTCTGTTCACTTACAGCGGACAGTGGGCTTCTCGATTGATTCTGAAGGCCTAGGGCAGACTTAATCTGCCTGAAAACACAAGCTAGCTTAAATCTGATTAGATAACACCCAGCCTTGGTAATTTAACACTGGAAGCAGCGCAGCCAAGTGGGCATAATAGGATATAAAGAAAATAGACCAGTGAACTTTTTTTTATTTAAAAATATTTCCCAAAGGAAAAAAAAATACATTTACATTTTTGAGTACGTTTAGACCAGCAGAGAAGGCTTTGCTGGCCCTGACTGCCCACCACTGATTCTTTATATTACTCTAAAATGATTCGTAGGTTGGCTTGAAAACTAATTTCTCTGAAAATGGTCAGGTACAAGGATTTTACTTGAAAAAAGCAGCCAAAGACCTTCAGAAAGCATGGAGAATTACTGGTCGAGAGCCCTTCTGAAAGATCTTCATAAAGACTGACTCTTGTGAAGCAAAGTATAAAGAAATGAGGAGAGGAAGGCTAATAATAATGTAGTTGCTGTATATTTCTCATGTGTTGTTTGAGTATATAAAACAGCACTTGCATAATGACCTAGTTTGTACATCCAGACTTATGAACAAATATTACAGAGCAGCAATTGAGATGGAACGTTTGCACCTTTAATGGGGTTCAAACCATCAAACTAAAGAGCCCTTGAGGTTGACAGGAAAACTAGAACCCCACTTCTCCTGCTGACCCAGCACTTTGACTTGAATACACACAAGGGTAAGCACCACAGAGAATCTCCATAAGGGAATCAATGGAGAAACGCATAATTATCACACACTGTGAACTTTGACCTCTTTTGTTACCCCAGGGACAAGCAAAAGATTTGGTTGAATCCAAATTCGGAGAAAACACGAATGTCTTTTTTAGTATTTATGTTAGAGGTCACAAGCTTCTGTTAAGTTAAACTTGAACTTACATGTAAATCATGTTGAACTTACCGTTATATTTTTAAGATTTTTATGTTGAATAAAAAAAAAATTCAAAGAAAAACTTTTTTTTTTTTTTTTTTTTGCAATCAGTTGTTAAATGATGATCTAGGACCACAGAGAAAATCTCACATGATCCTTTCTGAAACCATCCTGGTAATGCAGCATACATTTCAAGCTCCATTTAAATGGCCTACAGCTCACTATGATGTACCTGCTGGTAACAAACGGTGATGGGCATTTGAGAGGGAGTTTCTAAAATGTTTTCAAAAGTTTACCAGAGTTCTTCATTTTGCCGTGTGTTGTAGGGCTTCACTAGACCGGCATATTTTCCAAATAGTTCTTGATTGTGTCTGAAATCATGTCAGTTTAGTGACTGTCATTCTGAATGGACAAAAAATGCCAAGTAACTTCAGGACTGGTTGGTGAACAATTTGCTGATAAAATAAATTAATTACAAACAAACTAAAATAAACTATGACACTCTGCAACTAAACAAATTAGATACTTTGTTCACAATTAGCCGCATGCTACGAGGAGTCTATGGCTTGGTTTATGCTTGACGCATTCACTTTCCCAACTTGCAGCGTTTGTGGTTCATGCGGCTTGTCTCTGCGGTGAGCCCAGTGGCGGAGCTTGATATGTGCAGTATGTGCGGCCGAACAGGGCGGCAGTCTGCAGGGGGCGGCATTTAATTTCCTTTTTTTTTTTCTTCTAAAAAAAATTTTTAAGCATCAACCAATACATAAACAAAACATAGAAATTGCATGTTCTTAATAATAGTGATGATAATAATACTATTTCTGTAATAAAAGCACAACAAAGTGTAACCCATATCAACTACTCCCTGTCACATGACCCACGTCAGCTGATGTGAGGTCCCTCTCCTGATTGGCTCCTTCCACGTCGCGGCAACAATGAAAGCTGGCTGTGGGGGAATACTTCCGGGCTAAAAACAAAGCGTTTTTCTCCCCTCAATTCATTTATACTCTCATTTTACCTCAGCGGTAAGTGTTCTTAACATCTACCAATAACACCCTTTTACTTGTCAGTGACCAGTCGATCGTTTTCGCTATAAAAAATGACCTTGTTCGGCGGAGTTCCCACCGCGAGCAGAACTCCGGTTCAAAAACGCTGTTTTTGAAACACTTTTATTTACTTAAGCACTTTAATGGGCTTAACTTAAAACCAAGAGCAATCGAATGATTATTGTTATGTGTTGCCTTGAATTCGGCTATGTTGTCTGTCAGACAGTTGCTTTCCTTTATTGTTGTTTTTGTATTTGTTTGTAGCAAACGCTACTGGAATGTATAGATTAAGCTACGTAGCCAAGATGATTAATAATTGACCTGTTGTACATTCGTGATATGTTTACCGGTAAACTGAATCGAACTTGATGTGCTAATGAACGTTTCTCTGGCCTACAGGTCAGTTTTTTTTTCCCCATGTTGAACTGATCTTCATATTGAAGTGGCGAGCTGGTAGGACCATTCTTTCTTTTTGGAATCGGGCAATGAGCTATTATTTACCCCATGAAAAACGAAGCGGCAGCGGGCTGCTGGAGGTGCCCTGCTAGTAAGATCCCGTTTAAACTGAAAACTGCCATAAAATAAAAACTATAATAGCTAGAGCGTTCTTTTTTTAGCTGAAAGTTGAGACTCTCGCCTTTCAGCACATCTGTACTGTACAAGTCGATGATGCCATCATGTTGCGTTAAGTGTGTCTATTTCAGTAGAACTTTGACAAGTGGTGAGAAGGTGGCCAGGAGCTGGATGTTGTATTCAGTCAGCAAACGTTGTTATATATAATACACTCCACGCAATTTGAAACAAAGTTGTAGGTGTAATGTTTTTTCTTGTGTGTGTGTGTGTGTGTGTGTGGGGGGGGGGGGGGTCACAGGGGGATCTCGCACAGGGCGCCATTTAGGCCAGCTCCGCCTCTGGGTGAGCCAATATTCTCCCAAACTGTAGGGGGCAGCATGGAGCTCTATGGCATGCATCCAACACTACACCATAGTAGAAGTAGAAATTAATGTTTACAACATGGCATTTCAGCAGTTTTTAACAGCACCCTCGTCTTTTCCGACAGTGCGAGCTATTTCTCTCCAAGAATTATTAACAACATGTTGATCACGGTGATCTCTGAGAGCTGAATCATACAAATGTCTGTATTTACGAACCTCTGCCATACTAGTTCTTGCCGGTCCACCATGTTTTTCCGCGTCCGACCGTCCGCGTGGTTAGAAAATTTCTTAGGTGCGCGTTGCGTAAATTTTGGGCCGTGCAGAGGCGCGGTGGAGAGGCGTGGTTGGTAAAATGACGCAAAATGACACAACTTTTCCGCGCGGAGCCGTGCGGACCTCGCAGATGCGTCAAGCATAAACCAACCTTATGCATGGCTTCTTCAGTTCAGGCTAATTACAGTGTGTGTGTGTGTGTGTGTGTGTGTGTGTGTGTGTGTGTGTGTGTGTGTGTGTGTGTGTGTGTGTGTGTGTGTGTGTGCCCATCTGTCTGTCTGTCTGTCTGTCTGTCTGTGATACTGCAAACAATTTTTTTTAAGCTTCAAAAGGGCCAAATGTTTGAACAGACATGCACTTTCCTGGAAAATATATGGTAGGAATTTCAAGTACTAATCATAAATTCTTCCACTGTTCAGACTTAAAATCTTAAAAAGCTCAGATGCTTAGACACCACATACGTCCGTTCAGGTTCAACGGCACCGCAGCCCACGCTTTGCACAGCAGGAACGGTGACATAATGACGAGCAGGTGAGTGTGATTAGAGATTAATCTCTTGAACTCAAAGTAATTTGAGTTTGATTGGTCTTGGTCAAAGAGAAATGAATAAGAGCCAGGTGGAAAATAGGAAATATAAAATATGAAAGTGTAAACTCAGCCGGGAAAACCTCAACCCAGGTCAATCCCATTGACTTCATTTTTCTTCAGGCCATTTGTTCTTTTTCTGCTCCCTTAAATTGTGTCTCAGATCGTGTCACATTTCTCCTCTTAGTAGCTGTGTGAACTACATTTGGAATAGTTTAAAGTGATATTGTAGCGACCAATCAAAGGTCCCGAGTGCACATATCTGTCTAGTGAAGATGCAGACCAGTTGCGACTGCCCCAGGCCTCAGCAATTGTTGATGCAAGGTTCACGGTTATCTTAGTGAATAAAGTGTGTTTTCTAATGGTCACTCTACTGAATTCCCAAGGCCATGTTAAAAAAGAAAGGACAATGGATGGCAGGAGGTCAAAACGAGAGCAAAGAGAGTGACACTTATTGTTATATCTTAGCTGTCCTCCTGTCCTGAGGCTGTGAGTTAGGATGATGGAAACCGATGGTGGACACTGATGGGAGAGATGCATGTTTGTGCATTTATCTGATAGATTTTTTATTCTTTGAAGAATATACCTCAAGACATTTCTTTATTGTGAACAAAAGTGCCAATTCTGTCACTTGCAGTACCTTTATTAAATAGTATTAATCACTAAGCCGTCCTGCGATCATTTGGACGGACTGACTTCAAAAAAGACAGCTCAAATAACTAGCGATGCCTTTTAAATTTGATGGCAAGTTGTCCCTGTTTACTGTAATATCTAATCTTGAATTAGCATTTTGTGGAAGTAAAATAAAAATCCCATTATTGCGCAAATAATTTGTTCAAATCTGTACTACTGGAAATACGCAGATTCATTTAGGGGTTACCCCAGCGATGACCAACTGCAGGTAGAGCGGGCTGATGAAGACGTACTTGTAGAGAAGGCATGCTTACACACCTGGTTTGGGTTTATTGAGTCAGATGTTGAGCAGAAAAACATCTTCAGTAAAATATTCTGGACAACAATAAAGTCCTATCTGCGTTAAGAGCTCGTTAATGCAAAGTACCTTAAATGTTGTTTATTTATTAACTTCCAAACTCTATACATCACCTGTGATTTAGTTTCATCAAATTTCCTTCAGCCGTCAGACTGCGGAACAGATGAAGAAATTAAAGTTAAAGTCCCATTAGTTGTCACACACACTGATGTGTGTGCGAAATTTGTTCTCCACATTTGACCCATCCCCTGGGGGAGTGATGAGCTGCAGACACAGCCGCACTCGGGAACCATTTGGTGGTTTAACCCCCCAATCTAACCCCGTAACGCTGAGTGTCAATCAGAGAAGCATTGGGTCCCATTTTTTTCTAAGTCTTTGGTATGACCTGACCAGGAATTGAACCCTGATCTCCCAGTCTCAGGGCGGACACTCTACCACTAGGCCACTGAGCTAGAAAAAGCAGAGAAAAAGACAAACCTCCAACATTATTACAGTCCACAATAAAATGCAGCAAAGCATCATTTTAACTGCAGTTATTCACTAGTGTAGCAAAACTTCACTTGTATCAGCCAAAAAACAAAAAAGATTCAATGAATCAAGAAAGCTGGAAAAAATGCTATTTCTGTTTTTCACTTCAACTAAAACTATTTAGATTCTTGTTTTTCACATTTAGCATGTATTTTATTTAAAATATCTTCAGCTTTGTTCATTTTATGAAAATGTCTGTATTGGATTGTTTAAAAAGATAATCACAACATAATAATTACGTGAACGGTTGTATCTTTTTAAATACATTTTGAAGGTGAAATGTTCATTCTACACTGTTTAGAAGTGTTATGACAAAACTGCTAAACACTATGAAAAACTGAAGCAAGACAACCACTCTTTCCTGTGGGATACCTTAAGTAATTTCCCAGGTTCTGGCTAATACCCTGCTCTGTTGTCCCAAATAGGTGTCATTTTTCTTCTTTCTGCTTATATTCATCTTATCAGACACACTTTTTTTTTGTCAAGCTCAGAGGAAACATTCCTGCTTAAATTAGAGTTTACTAAACCTTCAAGGTGGATTGTTTTTATCCTAGCTGTTAGCCAAAGATCAACATGCATGTGTGGGAAAAACTAGATACAAATTATATCTGCTCATTCTGAAGAGGGTATATGTCTCAGTCACCCAAATGATAAACCTAGATATGACCCAGCTATGGCTTTCTGGAGTTTATTAGTTTATTCACAAGAACACAAAAGCCTGTGAGCTGAAGTTCTTTTATAACCCTTCTCCACGCATATCAAAACTTAATTTCAGGTTTTTTTGTTTTTTTTTACATTTTTCCTGATGTTTCAGGAGAAAATAACACACTGAAATGTGGGACAGTGATTTAATGACATTCTAATGATTAATGCAACAAATTGTTTACCAATTTGTCAAAGAGCGTGGCCTGGAACAAAATCCCCAATATATTCTATGCTCTTTTTTAGGATTTGTGAGCAAATTTTGACCCTTTGATTCATTAATTGTAAATAAAACAACAATATACTGGTAACACTGAAGCTTCACATGTACAATTACTAGCTTTTATTAGAATTTGATGTATAAGTTTTCTTTATAGTTATCTGCAATTAAAAAGTAGAAATGTCTCCAGTCACATTATGCACAAAAAGTAAAGCAGGGATCTTTTATTTGCATGAGAGCCACACTGGCTAGACATATATCAGGACATCGATATGACCACCAAAACAAATAAACAACTTTCAATATTAAAATACCAGTTCCTATTTACTCTAGAGCATATTTTTAGACACCTGATACAACCTCTAACACAATCCCTCTGAATTGACACTACCCTGTCTGTCATGGGGCCACATGACTGTCACGACATGCGCGGAGTGAAGCGGAGCCAAGACAAGGATCCAGACCGGGGAGGAAGCAGGCAGACAGGTAGGATTAATTCCACAGGTTTATTAGGACGCACGCTGACACTGGAACAATGACACCACAAGGAACACAGAACAGAAGGGGTTTAAATACATGAGGAATGGGAGCTATGGTGATTGGGAAACAAGAGGCAGGTGGGAGCAATTAACGGAGACACAGACTACAACCTAGGAGAAGACAGGACAGGGTGTGACAATGACTCTGATATCTAAAAACTTGATGCTTTAATCAACCATAATGATCATATTTGAAGATTTAGATTACTGATTATCACAGAAAATTAACAATTAACTTTCCTATCTTCAGTTTTATTTAACTTGAGAACTGAGAGTCATATTTATATTAATAGCACAACTAGCAAATATAACTTAATTTCTGGTTTGGGGGCTGCATGGCAGCTTTGCAGCAAGATGATCCTGTTCTAACCCCATCTGTGTGATTTTTGTGCACTGCATCTTCTCTCCATGCATGAATGTGTTTTCTCCAGGTGCTCTGGTTTACTCAGACTAAAAACATGAATATCAGGTTGATCAGAGACTGTAAATTTTTTTTGTAAGTGTGACTGGTAGTTTATGCCGTCGTCGTCTTCCTCCGCTTATCCGGGTCCGGGTCGCGGGGGCAGCCTCCCAACTAGGGAACTCCAGACCGTCCTCTCCCCGGCCACCTCCACCAGCTCCTCCGGCAGGACCCCAAGGTGTTCCCGGACCAGATTGGAGATGTAACCTCTCCAACGTGTCCCAGGTCAGCCCGGGGGCCTCCTGCCGGCAGGACATGCCTGAAACACCTCCCCAGGGAGGCGTCCAGGAGGCATCCTGACCAGATGCCCAAACCACCTCAACTGACTCCTTTCGATCCGGAGGAGCAGTGGTTCTACTCCGAGTCCCTTCCGAATGTCCAAGCTCCTCACCCTATCTCTAAGGCTGAGCCCGGCCACCCTACGGAGGAAACTCATTTTGGCCGCTTGTATCTGCGATCTCGTTCTTTCGGTCATTACCCAAAGCTCATGACCATAGGTGAGGTTTGGGACGTAGATCGACCGGTAAATCGAGAGTCTGGCTTTCTGGCTCAGCTCCCTCTTCACCACGACAGATCGGCTCAGCGTCCGCATCACTGCAGACGCTGAACCAATCCGTCTGTCGATCTCCCGATCCCTCATACCCTCACTCGTGAACAAGACCCCAAGATACTTAAACTCCTCCACTTGAGGTAGAACCTCTCCCCCGACCCGGAGTTGGCAAGCCACCCTTTTCCGGTCGAGAACCATGGTCTCCGATTTGTTTATGTGTCTGTGTTAATGTCCCTCTAAATATCGTAATAGCAGCATAGAACATTCTCAAGTAGAAAAGACTTAAAAATCCTCAAACTTAGGCTCTGAAAAACAAATGCTGTAAGTGATGTGATTATCCAACTAACTGATGTAGAAATTACAAAACAAACTTGAGTCTCATTTTGTTTGTTTTTGTCTTTCACCAGTTGCCATCTGGCTACTGATTTCTGCGTCCTCATCCGGGCTGTGATGATTTCATCCCCAGGGTCGGTTTAGTACGTGACTTGGGACAAGCCTGTATCTTAACAAAGGATCAGCACCAACTGTGTCTGATATTCTTCTAATTTGTGTTTAGAGCAAGCTTTTATGCAAAACTCACTCTCTGCTCTCTAATACGGTATATCTCGCTTCAAGGGCCGTCAGGAGGAAATTCTGTCCAAATTTACATTTACACAGTAGCCTAAAGCACTACATCTGGTCCTTTCACGAAAGATCAAAATGAGCCGTAAAAAGTCATTGGTGGAGCCGTCATATTCCTAGAATATTAACAATCATCTTACACACTTATTACTCAGAGAAGCTGCTATGTAATTTAATAGATTAAAGGTGTAATTTTTGTTTTTTGGTTGCATTTCTGGATTTTACATGTTTCCAATGCAGATAGCTTTTATCATTTCAGTGGTTTCATGTTACAAGCATGCTTTTCAGTTGCACCCACATATTTTTCCATCATATCTGTTGGCCACAACACTTTTTCAGTACAGCTTCTGAGTTTGAAGTAAAAGGATTACTACATTTAATTTGAGTCATATTTTCCTTTTTACAGGACTGTGTTATTTCCTCCTATTTCAGCTGTTAACTTTATTTTTTCTCTAAGTGTTTTTATCCCCAGAAGAAGCTACAATGGTGTTCTGCTGAGCTGTGGTGCCCTCGTGGAGGATTCACTAGGATAAATACAATAAAGTTTATCTCTTACTAAATAAAATATTTATTAAGAAATCACAATGTAACCATAGGAACACTACTTGGTATATATGGTGTGTGTGTGTGTGTGCGTGCGTGCGTGCGTGTGTGTGTGTGTGTGTGTGTGTGTGTGTGTGTGTGTGTGTGTGTGTGTGTGTGTGTGTGTGTGTGTGTGTGTGTGTGTGTGTGTGTGTGTGTGTGTGTGTGTGTGTGTGTGTGTGCTCTGTCTTCTTGATCCCCCAGTGAGTCATGGATGGCTGCTTATACTGAGCCAGGATCCTCTGGAGGTTTCTTCCTGTTAAAAGGGAGTTTTCCTCTCTACCGTCTCTAAATGCTTGCGTAATATGAGGATTGCTGTAAAGGCACTGGCACTAGTCAGTGACTCGATGCAATCTGCTGGGTTCCTTATATAGGAAACTTTGTATTGATTGGCTTAATGAACTGAACTGTATTGGAATGTTTACTATGTGAAGCGCCTTGAGACGACTCTTTTTGTGATGTGTCTCTATATAAATAAACTTAATTGCACACAAATATTTTTTTTAATATTTCAAAGTGTGATAGGATAGATATTTCATCTTCAGAATGACATGTCATGATAAATTCTAAAAATATCAAGATGATCATAACTGTGTTATGACTGTACTATCACAGAGCCGCCCCCCCCCCCCCCCCCCCCCCCCCCCCGCCAGCCCAGTATGTGTAGTTTTCACAGCCATCTTGAATGGACAGTAGAGCTATTTAAGAATTTTAATAGCACGGTCTGATATTGTCTGCCAATGTTTTGGAAATTCTGTATTTGTTTTTCCTTTTTAAATGGCAACTTCATGTATATTTCATACAGCAAACTCATTAGCTACTTCTCTGCTGACTTAAGTTTTTTTATATATAATTTTTTAGTTTAGCACAACTGGTCCGGCATAATCTGAAGTAGTTGTCATATTTTGCACAGACAATGTTTTAAGTTTGCATGATAAGAGAAATGTGTTCCTTATGTGCAGCAAGAGAAACTTCTCTTGTGCAACAAGTATGCAAGTTGCTCACACCTGCTGAACTAAAGCTGGCATGTCATTAACACTGTTTTTTTCCCAATAGGAATCCAAGAATGAACAGATAATGAGTGCAAAAGATGTGCAGGAACAGAGGAGCAAAAGAGCACTGCATATTTTTGTAAAACTGGACATTCAGCAATTTCTGTAAGGATGGTGAAGCAGGTAGCTTCTCGGCTGTCTTTGTTCAACACATTTCACAGCAGATTTTAATTAATCATTAATCTCATGTCTAATATGTGCCCCGATCCTCATTTTCACTGTAATTTCAGGTGTGAGAATGTATTACTTTTTAAAATGAGCGTTTTTCATGAAGTTATTGCATCAACTATGGTGTTTTTGACCTGTGTGCCGCAGGCCAAAGTAATCAATTGTAGAATGAAACAGATAACACGTAGAGTGATTGGCAATGTGGAACACAGCAGGACCAACAAGACAGGAGCTGAGCTTATTTCCTGTGAGAATCTTCAACTCTCACAGCACAGAAACGGTTAGTGAGGTGATTCTTCCTGTTATCTTCTTGGTTTCCACATCAGTACAGAAAATTAAAACAAATGTTTTCACACTTTTACTCACACTCTAAAAGTGTTTCATCACAGCCAGAAGTGTATGCTGCTGATCTCTGGTGGTCCCATCACATAAAACTTGGATTGGCTGCACCTGGCGGTAAGGCGTTTCCTGTTTTCAGTGTTGCACTACGTGTAGCTGTTTGGTGTTTGGAGCTCGCTAAAACTGATTTAATTTCTCTGTACTAGGATATCTCTGAGTTATTGTAGCACATAAGCACGCTAGCTCTTAGCGTTTATTTGGTGTTGAACAGTTTGCTCGTCCAGTTAGCTTAGCCTCAGCACGGCTATGGCTACTTCTGTTTCTGCTTCTCCGTCTCCTATCTCTTGCTCTCTGTGTCAGATGTTTAGTTACTCTGCCTACTTTAGCGATAATGGTACGTGTAATAAATGTAGCATTTTTGTAGCTTTGGAGGCGAGGGTGTCGGAATTGGAGTCCCGGCTCCGCGCTGTTGAAAAACCCGTAAACAGCCGTAGTTACTTAGCTAGCGCGGGGCTAACTAGCTCATAACAACCACGTAGCGATCCTCCAGCAGAACCGGAGCAGCCGGGACCTCAGGCCAGCTGGGTGACGGTACGCAGGAAGCATAGAACCCAGCCCGTGGGCCACCACCAGCCCGTTCACATTTCTAATAGATTTTCCCCGCTCAGTGACGCACCCACTGACAAGCCGACTCTGATCATTGGCAGCTCCATAGTCAGAAACGTGGCATTAGAGACTCCAGCAGCCATAGTTAAATGTTTACCTGGGGCCAGAGCAGGCAACATTAAATCTTATCTGAAACTGCTGGCTAAGGATAAGCGTAAATACAGTAAGATTGTTATTCACGCGGGCGGTAACGACACCCGGTTACGCCAATCAGAGGTCACTAAAATTAATGTTGCTTCGGTGTGCAAGTTTGCCAAAACAATGTTGGACTCCGTAATTTTCTCTGGCCCTCTACCTGATCGGACCATTGACAACATGTTTAGCCGCATGCTGTCCTTAAACCACTGGTTGTCTAAGTGGTGTCCTGAAAACAACGTGGGCTACATTGATAATTGGAAAACTTTTTGGGGAAAACCTGGTCTGATGCGGAGAGACGGCATCCATCTCTCTTTGGATGGAGCGGCTCTTCTTTCTAGGAACATGGCCAGTTTTATTAGTCCACCATGACAACCCAGGGTCCAGACCAGGAAGCAGAGTCGTAGTTTAACACACCCCTCTGCAGCTTCTGTACTGTTACCCACCCACTACCCCATAGAGACAGTGTCCTGCCCACGGCCAAAACCACACAGATTAAATATCAGGCTTAATAAAGCAAATCATGGCAGTATCATAAATATTAGAACAAATTCAACTGAGCAGAAAACTAGAAAAATTAAATGTGGGTTGTTGAACATTAGATCCATTTTTTCTAAGACTATGTTAGTTAATGACTTGATTTGTGATAATCAGATCTCTTTGCTCTCTCACAGAATCCTGGCTGCAGCAAGAGGACTATGTTAGCTTAAATGAGTCGACTCCTTCAAATTATTTTAATGATCATATTGCTCGAAGTACAGGGCGAGGAGGAGGAGTGGCAACCATTTTTCATCCAGACTTATTAATCAGTCACTTACAGATTAATAGTTACAGTTCGTTTGAACATCTTATTCTTAGTTTTCCTAATCCAGATTGCAAAACTGTAAAACCACTCTTGTTTGTAGTTTTATATCGTCCACCAGGCCCTTACTCTGAGTTTTTGGATCAGATCTCTGATTTTTTATCTGATTTGGTGCTAAATACTGATAAGGTCATTATAGTGGGGGATTTTAATATTTATGTGGACATTGAAAATGATTGCCTCAATGTAGCCTTTAGTAATATCTTAGACTCAATTGGTTTTACTCAAAGAATACATAGCTCCACCCACTCCTGCCATCATACATTGGACCTTGTTCTGACTTATGGCATTGAGTGTGAGGAAATAACTATCTTTCAACATAATCCAGTCCTCTCGGACCACTTTCTGATAACCTTTGAGTTTTTTATAACTGAGTTCTCGAGACATGAAAGTAAATTCCACTATAGTCGGTCTCTATCTGACAACGCAGTTGCATCTTTTAAATCAACTGTTCCATCTTTACTGTCCTCAGCATCTCAGAGGCATGTAGCAGAGGGCAATATTTTCAGTTCTAGCCCCTTAGTTCATCATGTTAATTCCTCTTTACGTGTGGCTCGCTGACGTCGTTAGGTCCGTTTTAGGGGGCTTCAGCCCCCCTAAAATAATCACAAGCCCCCCTATCATTTTGAGTTTTTTTAGGGCTGGGACATTAACGCGTTAATTATGATTAATTCCTTGCATTTCAAGCACGGCAAAACCTTTGTCATTGCACGACTTCCTCATAGACAGAATATCACTGACGCACACAACAATGCACGGTGCTAATGGCTACTAAAACTAAATAAAAACGGAAATAAGTTGCCTTGCTTGGACTGATGCAGGATTTAGGAAACCCGTCCGCCTCTTTTCTTAACTTGAAGAAAAACGAACTTCCAGACAACAACGGAGTCCGTGTCACGGACATTTTTCAGAGATCGTCTCTGCTTCGGCTGCCCGGTGGCACTGGAAACTTTACAAAAGTTGTGGTAAGCTATATTTTTTAACATTTACGTAACATCTGTGCAGCGCTGAAAGCACCAGACAGAATAATTCTGTGCCCTAACAGTAGTTTATATGAAAGTAGTCAGACAAACGAGGCATCCCCTTCTTAACGTGACAGCAGAACTTCCCATGTAAGGAAGGTCCGCTCACCTGTTCGTCACATCATTATTTCCTCGCCATGATCTTTTATCATCCCATCATCCTCCAGTCATCCAACTGGAACCAGTTAGTGTTCCTGATCATTCTCAGAATATGCCACGCCTGCTCTGGTGTTAAAAGTTAGTACATTTAAGTCCTAGATCATATTTGTGCCTGTTCTACTGTCATTTTGAAGGATTATTATTTATGTACTTTTACTACATTATGAGTAGAAATGCTAATAAAAACTCCCAATTATACAAACAAGTGAAACTGGAAAAATTAGAATCTGGTGCAAAGTCAAATTTATTTCAGTAGTTCAACTAGACAGAGAGACTATTTAAAGGCTCAGGAACCCTTTGCAGGCGTTTTCTATTTGTAATTATAAATTTTTGTTGATATGGGTCTTGTTTCATATCACACAGTGACATTTGATTAATTAAAATGCATTTTTTTATTAAAAGCTTTAGTTTTACAGTAATAACTATGTCTAATGTTTAATTCTCTGTCTCATAATTTTAATTAAGTATTGCTTTGAGAGCACATTTTCCTGAACGATTAAAATGTGATTAATTTAGATTAGTTAATTACAAAGCCTCTAATTAATTAGATTAAAATTTTTAATCAAGTCCCAGCCCTAATTTTTATATATACTGTTATTTTGTCTTGTAATTGTTAATTACATACTCCTTTATTCCATATCATAGCAGTGTTATTCATATATTAAAACTGTCAACTGCACACTCATTTGGCAGAATAAAAGTTTGACAATTATTCATTTGTTCTTTGCCATATTTCAGTAACATTTATAATTAAGCAAGTTGTCATTAAACAAATTAAACAAATGACTGCAACATTTCCCCCTGTTAAGTGCAGTAGACTGAAATGAATAGCTTTATTTGGAAATATAACATATCTAATTTTTAATGGACTTATATAAAATCTTTCTTCAACATAGACCCCACTAATGAACTGATTAAGTGTTATTTTTTTATAAAAAGAAGAGAGAAAATGCAAAAAGGTAGGACAGGAAAAAAAAGTAATAAAATAATAGGTTTTGATAAATGTTCTTCAGATAATGAATTAATTGACAAAGTTTTTGCAGGGTGCGACAAAAAATGTTCAAGGTCAAGCTCCTGGGGCTAAGCCCCCCCTATCTCTCAATCCTAATGACGTCCATGGTGTGGCATTAGATCATGTTGCCCCTTTAAAAAAGAAGGTAATTAGAGACAGGAAGTTGGCTCCCTGGTTTAATTCTCATTTACGAGCATTAAAACAAAACTCTAGGAAATTGGAGAGAAAATGGCGCTCTACGCACCATGAGGAGGCCTACCTATCCAGGAAAATAGTCTTGTGCTTTATAAAAATAAGCTTTGACAAACTAGAACTGCTTATTTCTCAGCATTAATTGAGGAGAATAAGCGTAATTCTAAATTTCTTTTGAGTACAGTTGCTAAACTTACACAGAATCATAGCTCTGAGCCATCTATTCCCTTAGCCCTCAGCAGCAATGACTTCATGGGATTTTTTACAAGTAAAATTGATTCTATTAGAAACAAAATCTTTAGCATCCTCCCTAATGCGATTTATTCTTCCTCAGTAAGTGAGGCAGCATCTGAGGTGACTGTAGAACCTCATCTGTGCTTGAACCGTTTTGATCCAGTTGAGCTTTCAGAGTTATCAAAAATATTAGCTCCATCTAAACCTTCAACTTGCATTTTGGATCCAATCCCAACCAAATTATTTAAAGAAGCATTTCCTTTGGTTACTGCCCCCATTCTAGATATAATAAATCTATCCTTAGTAAATGGGTATGTACCACAGGATTTTAAGGTTGCTGTAATCAAACCTTCACTTAAGAAGCCTTCTCTGGATCCAGATGACCCAGTGAATTATAGACCAATATCTAACCTTCCATTTTTATCCAAAGTCCTGGAGAAAATAGTGGCCAACCAAGTATGTGAGCATTTAAACACTAATGCTCTGTTTGAGGAATTTCAGTCTGGTTTTAGAGAGTATCACAGCACTGAAACTGCATTAGTGAGAGTTACAAATGATATTCTCATGGCCTCAGATAAGAATCTTGTGTCTGTTCTAGTCTTGTTAGATCTCAGTGCTGCCTTTGACACAGTTAATCACAATGTTCTTTTAGAAAGACTTGAACATGTTGTAGGGATCAAAGGAACAGCACTAGGCTGGTTTAAATCCTATCTGTCTGACAGATTTCATTTTGTAAATGTACATGACAAATCATCTTCATACTCCAGGGTTACTTGTGGAGTACCACAGGGTTCAGTGCTTGGACCAATTCTTTTCACTATATATGCGCCCAATTGGTAAAATCATTAGACAGCATGGGATAAACTTCCACTGTTATGCTGACTATACTCAGTTATATTTATCCATTAACCCTGATGAACCTAATCGGTTGGGTAGATTACTGGCTTGTCTTGAGGACATAAAATATTGGATGACTCTAAACTTTTTGCTTTTAAATCAAGACAAGACGGAAGTTATCATCTTTGGACCAGAAATCCAGAAAAGCTAATTGCTTAGTCAATCACCTGACCTGAATGGCATTACATGAATCTCCAAGAACAAAGTAAGGAACCTTGGTGTTATCTTTGACCAGGATATGTCATTCAAATCCCAGGTTAAACAGGTTTGTAGGATTTCCTTTTTCCACCTTCGGAATATTGCTAAGATTAGAAGCATCCTTTCCAGGAGTGATGCTGATAAACTAGTTCATGCATTTATTATATCAAGACTGGATTACTGTAATTCATTACTCTCAGGAAGTCCACAGAATGTAGGTAAAAGTCTTCAGCTTGTCCAAAAAGTTGCAGCTAGAGTTCTGATGAAAATTAAAAGGAGAGATCATATCTCTCCTGTCTTAGCTTCCCTACATTGGCTACCTGTTAAATTCAGAATAGATTTTAAGATCCTTCTTCTCACATATAAAGCTCTTGATAATCAAGCTCCTTCATACATCAGTGATCTGATTGTTCCATAACTTCCTAACCGAGCACTTCGCTGTCAGACTGCAGGTTTACTGGTGGTTCCCAGAATATCTAAAATTAGGATGGGAGGCAGATCTTGTAGTTATCAGGCTCCTCTCCTGTGGAACCAGCTCCCATCCTTAGTCCGTGAGGCAGACACCTTGTCTACTTTTAAGACTAGGCTTAAAACTTTTTTATTTGATAGGGCCTATGGTTAAAATCTGATGTTAGCCTAGATCTGGACAAGTGGGAGAGTAGAGGGAGGTGGAGTGTACAGTTGGTAAAGACGGCTCTCCGTTGCCCTGCCTCAAACATGCCTCCATGTAAAAAGGCTAGGTTATCCAGAGTTATCTCTGTAGTTATGCTGCTATAGGCTTAGACTGCTGGAGGATACCTTGACCACTTTTCACACTCTACTACTGTCTTCTACAATCTGCTCTTTAACTGTATTATTTTCTGCAATTTCAGCTGTCAACTTTATTTTGTCTCTAAGTGTTTTGACCACTGAGCTGTGGTGGCCTCATGGAGGGGAGTATCGTCTAGCACAGTGGTTCCCAAACTTATTTAGCAGCGCACCCCCTTCCATGTCCCGACCATGTCGACGCGCCCCCCAGCCCCCACATTAGGGCATGGCTATATATATATATATATATATATATATATATATATATATATATATATATATATATATATATATATATATATATATATATATATCAGACGTCAACCTAGACAGACAAAATATGATCGACCTTTTTCCCCATCACTTTCATTTTTTAAATAGTAATTAATAAACATTCGATACCATTACAATTTCCTTTGATTTAATTTTAAATAAATATTTAGAGTGCCCAGGTAGAACATCAACAATGCAATTTAACGGTTTTCTTTAAGTAGTAACGTTTAACCTGTGCGGCCAGAGCGCTCTCCTTCCTTCTGCTCTGCGTAAACCTGAGCTGGTCACCTACTTGTGCGTAATCAAATGTCTATAGGGGAAAATATGGAAAAGCCATGAGGTTCACTTTTGCCTCAGACCGACTTATTGCTGTTTTATGGTGTGGCTGAATCTGCGATCCGCTGCCACGCGGACTGGAATAGCAAGTGCTGCAGTAACAGGCGTTGTTGTCAGGTTCGGAGTCACTGGCTGGAGCGGACCCAACTTTAATACGTCATCCCAAAATAGAAGCTAATATCTTAATGTGACCTGGAATGAAAAACATTGTTATAAAACCTCTTAAAAGTTTTTATAACGAAGGCAGCGCTCATTTCTGTTTTCAGTCTGATGGCGTGCCGGAGTTTGCGCGGCGTGCGCGCTTATTGAATCTCTGTGTGTGTGTGTGTGTGTGTGTGTGTGTGTGTGTGTGTGTGTGTGTGTGTGTGTGTGTGTGTGTGTGTGTGTGTGCGTGTGCGTGTGTGTGTGTGTGTGTGTTTGCGTGCGCCGCACAGCTCCATGAGTCGCTCCAGTCACTGCGTCTCGTTATTGGCGCTATTTAAACCAACGTTGTAAAATTACTTCTGCCCAGCCCAGATGTGCTCACTTGTGCACCCGTGAGCCGTGGTTCCGCTGGAACGCGTCTGACCTCTCACAGACGCACTCTGAACTTCAGATCTTCAGCACGCTGTTAACAGCCTGAATGGGGATAATTTCTTGATTTATTTTGTTACATCCACAATGTTCTGTGTGTGAGGTTTACAATGTCAGAACACCTGCATGAGACAGGGTGTTAATTACAATCTGCCAGAATGACTCACCACCTTCAGATTTCTCCAACATAGTTAAAAATGATCAAATACGCAACATATCGGCGTGCGCAGGCCAGAGTGCTGAAGCTCGGCGCATTGTTATTATGAAGCTAGGGCACATGTGGAGGACACGCGTGCGCGCGCGCGACGGAACATATCGGCGTGCACAGGCCAGAGTGCTGAAGCTCTGCGCATTGTTATTATGAAGCTAGGGCACATGTGGAGGACATGCGCGCAAAAATATACTTGTTTTCAGTTACATTTATTGGGCCCACTTACTTTTTCTATGGCCCACCCACAAATGAGTATCTGGCTACGCTAATGGTGACATATTACAGACTTCTCTGAGCTCCACAGCCATTACACTTTTCACCTCGCGCACCCCCTAGCGGCAGCTCGCGCACCCCCGGGGGGTGCACCACACTTTGGGAATCCCTGGTCTAGCACACTGCTGCTAACCACTTAAACATTCTCCCTCTCCTGATAATGACTTTTCGCTTTCCTTGACGTTGGATGTGCTACTACTAGTTTATCCGTTTAATTATAGATCCACTAGGATAAATACAATAAAGTTTATCTCTCACCAAATAGAATATATATAATAACTATAGACACATTACTTTGTCTTTGTCTTTCTGTGTGTGTGTGTGTGCGTGCGTGCGTGCGTGCGTGCGTGCGTCGTGGAGGATGGCTGCTTATACTGAGCCAGGATCCTCTGGAGGTTTCTTCCTGTTAAAAGGGAGTTTTCCTCTCCACTGTCGCTTTATGCTTGCTTAGTATGAGGATTGCTGTAAAGTCACTGACACTAGTAAGTGACTTGATGCAATTTGATGGGTTCCTTATATAGGAAACATTATTTCTGATTGGCTTAATGAACTGACCTGAATTGGAATGTTTATTATGCGAAGTGCCTTGAGACGACTCTTGTCGTGATTTGGCGCTATATAAATAAAATTGAATTGAATTGAATAAGGTTACAGGAGGGTTCAAACATTTAAACACATTAAAACTGTGACTGTTAAAGAGCAAATTGCAGGTTACATATTTTTCTAATTCATGTAAAAGGCTGTCCAAAACTACTATTTGAAATGCTTATTGTGGATATTTTGTTTTAAAATACATAGTTTTTATAGTAAAAAGTGACCTTTTCTCAGCAGAGCTTCTAAAAAAGCTATTTTTCTAAATCTGAACCTCTGACAAAACCAAAGGGAGTTAGAAGCTAGGCACTGCCTCAGCTCAGTGTGGAGAGTGGGTAGTTTTTGGGTAGAGAACTTATGTTATCCAGTCAGTGTGTGTTTACTAGTTTTGGATTGTGTTCATTTTTATAAACTATAATGTGTGAAGGCTGTAGCAACTCCAGCCTGTCTGGACATCGAGTCCCCGGGTTTCCAAATAAGAGAAACGTCTCTCGCCGTGCCTGAGGGTGTTTTGTGCAGCTGAAAAGACAGACTTCTGTAGACCACATCGGTCGGTACCAGGACAGGGAGGCTGGCACAGGGCTCCAGAGACCCGTGGCAGGGTTTAAAAAAATTAAATGTGGGTTTCTGTAGCTCAGGTCACCGTCAGAACCAACCACCAGAAGAGACGTGCGGCTCAGCGGGCCAGTCGAGCTGGTTTCTGGGTCAGAACCAGGAAAGGATCATGTGCAGCTTTTAAAAATACCAGCTGGATTGGCTCGCTGGTGTTTGGGTCGGATCCAGCTCACAGAACCCTGCATGAGCTCCTGAACCAGATGACCGATACTATTTTAAGTGTCTGGTACATGATAGTAATCTGTACAATATTGTGATGTTAGCACACGAGTTTAAGCTAACATCGTTAACTCACCAGCTGCTCCCCCGCTGCTTCTCCTCAATCTCTCTGCTTTGGCCGATTGTTTCTCCTTCTGTTTTGTCTGTGCTCTCTAGGGTGTGCAGCAAACTCATAACTTTATGGTTGTAGAATTATAAACATTTAAAGTATACTCTGTGTCAGAGCCGACATTAGAATCCATATTTTTCTCTGGATTAAGCCAACAGGACTCTCAGCGGACAACACTTGGTTTTGCCCCCCCCCCCCCCCCCCAAAAAAAAAGAAAAATTTCTCACAAAATGACTCTATAAGCCTAAATAATTTATGTATGTGTAAAAAATGCTTAAAACAAGTTTCTATTATGTTTCTCTAAACCACGTGGCAGACACAAGGCCCACGGGCCACATGTGGCCCGCGAAGCATTTTGATGTGGCCTGCGAGATAAAAATCAAAAATACATTAAAACTGACCTGCTGGCCAATTTTGCCACAAAAACTGCAACTCCCATGATGCTTTGCGGCATTAGCACAGAGCCGAAGCTCCCCCTCCTTTGTGTTTTTTCCAGCATCTGCTGCCGGTGTCTCGCTGTCTTGGACAAACTAAACACTCCTCTCACTCAGCCCCGAGTTTACTCAGCTATTTGCCGACGTTGAATACCAGAAATGGATATTTTAGCCGTTGAGTAATGTGTTCACAAATGAAACAGAAAGTTTTCCAACTAACTTTCAGACAGAGCTGATATAACTCCAGCAAGCAGCGACACGCTCAAATCAGCATGACTCTGTGGCTGCTGTAGTTTTTATTTTTCCTCCCCGACAAACAACAACGTGGTCAAGCTGCTCAGACGCTCTCCATGTTCATCAGCACAAACCTATGTGAGCACCTGTTGTCAACTAATGTCATTATTATGATGAAGATGAACAAAGCAACAGGAGTCTCCTCCTCAGCTCAAAGCACCTCAACCCCATGATGCAGGTATCTGGCAGGAACAGGTGAGCATCACAGTAAATCAGTGGAGCAAACTGAGCTTTAAATATTTTGGTTTTTTGCTCTTTTTCTGCTCCAAAACATGAAAGTTAACAGGTGAGATATTGCATTTTCATTTAAGATAAAATTATATTTTGATTTTGTTGTTGGCCCGTGAGAAAATATTTAACCTACAGTAAAACAGGACGTGGAAAGGCTGCAGACAGATGAATAGAATAGAAAACCCCTTTATTGCTCCTCAGCGGGGAAAGCTAGATGTCACAGCAGCGATGACACGTATTACAGGAGAACAAAAGGAGAATAATAGAGAAAAATGAATAAACAACAAGAAAACATTGTTACGGCCGCAGCCGTTTTGAAGCCCAGAGGTGTGCTCCGCGCCGTTCCCTGTGCAGCAGCGCAGCACCACGGACAGCTACGCTCTGGGATGTTGTCCTTACTCCAGCACCATGGAGAGCGCCGGAGCGGCAGGCACAAGCAGCTGGGACTTTTTATCTCATCAGCCGGCCCTTCAAAAGCGGCCAGCTGGAGCTCATCAGGGGAGAGAAATGTTTGGAGTTGCAGAGGCAACGTTTGTTCTCTCCCCATTGGCAGTTACCAGAGACTTTGTAGTTAATACCAGGTTGTTGTTGGCTTTTTATAAAGAAGCAGCTTTAGAACCTTTTGTGTTTTGGGATATTTGCAGTTAAGCGGTAATTTTGGTTTTGGTGTGTCTGCTAGACCATCTTGTGGTTTAAATTACCAGGTGGGGATTATTCCCCTTTTGAAGTCTCAGTTTCCTGAGCTATTTTTGTTGTTTGGGTAACCTAAGTTAATTCAGCATTTGGTTTTGTCTGTTAGACAAACCTTGGTTAATTTAAGGGTGGGATTTCCCCCTTTTGCGTTTCATTCCCTTTTTAAATAAAGGAGATTAATTTTAAGAGTGGTTGGTCCTCTGGACATTTTCAGTTATCCGTTTAAACTCAGTTTGGTAAGGGTTTTTGGCCCTTCTTTTGGTACTTTCTTTTTGTAATAAAATCCTTGAAAGGAAACTTTGAGTTTGGTCTTGCTTGGACAAGCCTTTTTCTCCCCAACGAGGGTCACTTTTGTTAGACTGGTCCATCTTATGTTTATTCCCCTCACCTTCCTAGCTGAGCCCATAGAGGGGTGTAACATAAATGGGGGCTCGTCCGGGATTTCACTGATTTATAGCTGTTTTATTACACGGTTATAGCCTGTTTTAGATCAGTTAAGCCCATGCCAAACGTTTGGACTAGTTTTAACATTTGCTCTTTGTTGGTTTTGTGAAGACACAAAACCCACGCTGTTTTGTGTTGTGTCATTTTGTTTTGTGCTTAAACATGGCTCAGTTTTGTGTGGAGACATTTATGGAGGCTCCATCCCGTGAGGTGCTGGAGCGTTGCCGCAAGGCTGACCTTCTGCAGATAGCTGTCAACCTTGCTCTTGACATCCCAAACCCTGTGCTGAAAAAAGACTTGAAATTGCTCATTGTGGAGCATTTGGAGGACATGGGGATTTTAAAGACTGAGAATGAGTCTGGTGCAAAGACGGAACCAGAAGGATCTCCTGCAGATCCTGATGAATGTGACGATCCTGAAGTCCCTGCTGCTGCGGAGGATCATGAGGGTGAGACGATGGAGACAGGAAAAACTCCTCTAACCGTACGAAAGTCTGTTCCGACCTCCCCAGGTTCGCCGACGGAAGGATCTCGAGACGCACGACTGCAGGTGCGGCTGGCACGTCTGGACATGGAAAGAGAGGAGAGAGCCCAGGCTAAAAGACTCCAGATGGAACTGGAGGTTCGGAGGATGGAGATTGAAGCTGACACAGCTGTGAGAATAAGGAAATTGGAACTGGAAGCCCAGCTTTCCAACCCTGGACTTCATATCACGCCCACCAAAGCTCCGCAACCCGCCACAACCCCGGCCTTTGACATTAGTAAGTGCATTTCCTTAATGCCTACATTTAGAGAGACCGAGGTTGACAGCTATTTTGTAGCTTTTGAAAGAATTGCGGAGACGTTGCAGTGGCCGCGCGGGGTGTGGTCTCTGCTGCTCCAGTGCAAGCTGAGCGGCAGAGCTTTAGAAGTTCTGTCTGCGCTCCCTGTCACAGATAGTCTGGACTATGACCGAGTGAAAACTGTTATACTACAAGCGTATGAGTTAATCCCTGAAGCTTATCGTCAAAAATTCAGACAAGCTAAGAAAAGTGCTGGACAAACACATGTGGAATTTGCACGTGAAATAAGCATGCTGTTTGATAAATGGTGTGCGTCCACAAAAATTAAAACTTTGAGTGACCTCCGAGAGCTTATCCTTTTGGAGGATTTTAAACGTAAGCTGCCTGAGAGACTGGTAACCTACTTAAACGAACAAAAAGTCAGCACTTTATCAGCTGCGTCCCTTTTAGCGGACGAATTCACACTCACTCACAGAGAGATTGTGAGGAGAGATGAGAGAAAAGACGTTCAGCCCGTTTTGATGAAGAAATCCATAAAAAGAAGCTCTCAAAACGGAAATCCTGAAACCCGTACCTGTTACTATTGTCACAGAACGGGACACGTTCTTAAGGATTGTTTTATGTTGCAGAAAAAGAACGGGAAGCCCACTGCAGCTCCTAAGGAAGTTGCATTCCTTAAAAAGTCGCCTGTGGTTAACCCCTTGTGCGCCGCCGGGGAGCCTGATGCTTGTTTTGCACCCTTTATTCTTTCGGGGGAGATCTCGTTGACTCCTGGTGATGCAGACAAGCAAAACGTTCGCATTTTGAGAGACACAGGTGCGTCTCAAACGTTAATACTGAGCAGCGCACTCCCATTTTCAGCCAGTAGTTCACGCGGGTACGCTGTTTTGTTACAGGGAATTGAAATGAAATCCCTGCCTGCCCAGGTGCACCGCGTTCACCTGGAATGCCAGCTCGTTAGCGGCTGCTTTGATGTTGCCATTTGTGACCATTTACCGGTAAACGGGGTTGATGTGTTGTTGGGGAATGATGTTGCTGGAGGTAAAGTGCTACCTCTTCTAGAAGTAGTTCCTCAACCTCAAGCCGAACATGTAAATTGTGCTGCTGATTCACATTTTTACCCAGCTTGTGCTGTCACCCGTTCGCAAACGCAGAATAATGCGGACATCCAGTTAAGTGACTCGGTGCTGATGAGACTCCTCAGTGATGACTCCGAACAGACAGCCCATGATGAACTTGGATTTGTTCCGTCATCAGACGCAGAAGAGCAGAGAGAAAAGGCTGATGCTGATCCTCAGCAAGGAGAACCTTTTCCACTTACGGCAGAAACCCTTTCTGCTGCACAGAAGAGTGATATTACTCTGAAACCTTATTTTGAACAGGTGACCACTTCAGATAAAACAGACAAAACTACAACACATTATTTATTAGATAATGATGTGCTGGTGCGTTGTTGGCCTCAGCCCGCGGCTGAGGGCATGGAATGGGGGTTGGTGAAACAAATAATTGTTCCATCCTCTTACAGAGAACATGTGGTCTCCTTGGCACACGAGAGTGACTGGTCTGGTCATTTGGGTGTCAACAAAACTTATAAACTGTTGTTGCAGCATTTCTTTTGGCCAGGGATGAAGAAAGAGGTGTCTCTCTTCTGTCGGCGTTGCCATGTCTGTCAGATGACAGGAAAGCCGAACCAGCCCATTCCTCCTGCCCCGTTACAGCCCATTCCTGTAGTGAGTACGCCTTTTGACCATGTCATCTTAGACTGTGTGGGACCTTTACCTCCTTCTAGAACAGGAAAGCGATTTTTGTTAACCCTTATGTGTTCAGCTACAAGGTTTCCGGAGGCCATACCGCTGAACTCCATCACCACCAGGTCTATAATCAGAGCTCTAACCCATTTCTTCTCCATCTTTGGGTTACCAAAGGTAATACAGACCGACCAAGGGACAAACTTCAAATCTAAACTGTTCAAACAGGTAACAAAAACCTTAGGAATCACACATGTCATGTCATCCGCGTATCATCCTCAGAGTCAAGGCGCTTTGGAAAGATGGCACCAAACTTTAAAGGCAATGCTGACAAAGTATTGCTTAAGTAAAAGCAAAACGTGGGAAGAAGGATTGCCTTTTGTGTTGTTTGCTGCTCGTGAGGCTGTGCAGGATTCTCTTGGTTTTAGTCCTGCCCAGCTTGTGTTTGGACACACTCCTCGTGGTCCCCTGAAAGCTCTAAAAGAGAGATTTCTTTTTTCTGATCCGCCTGACAGAAAAGTGCGGGAGTATGTCCAACTCTTCCAGAAAAGATTAAAGGAAGCAAACTCTATTGCTAAAACTCACTTGGACAAAGCTAAACTGAAGATGAAGGTTCAGTATGATAAGACGGCAACCAGACGTAACTTTGCAGTTGGAGACAAGGTACTGGTTCTAACTCCTTTGTCCAATTCGGCTCTCAGCACCAAATTTGAGGGACCATTTGAGATCCTGAGTAAGCTCGGGGACACAAATTATGTGCTACACACACCTGCCAGGAGACAAAAAAGCAGGGTTTGTCATGTTAACATGTTGAAGCGCTATGAGGATGGTTCCCCTCTGTCTAAACCTGTAACAACTTGTGTTTTAGTACCAGATGCTGCTAACAAACCTATGGTACCACAGGAAGCTGGTGAAGTCGGAGAAGACTTCCCCTCTAGTTGTAGTCCTCGGTTAAATAACTCCGAGGCACTTAAGGAACTGGAAGGACAGATAACACATTTGTCACCTGAAATGGCTGGAGACTTGGTGAAGTTAATTCACTCTAGGAAGAGTCTGTTTGTTGATGTGCCCACTCAGACCACTGTGTTAGCACATCATGTTGAGGTGAGTGAAGCCAAGCCCATTAGACAGCATCCGTACCGTGCTAGTCCCGAGAAAAGACTGATTATGAAAGAAGAAACGGAGTACTTATTGAAAAATGGCTTTGCTATTCCCAGCAGGAGCCCCTGGAGTTCACCCTGTCTGGTGGAGAGGAAACCAGATGGAACCGCTCGGTTTATAACCGATTACAGGAAGTTAAATGCGGTTACCATCTCAGACTCATATCCTCTACCCCGTATAGATGATTGCGTTGACAGTGTGGGACCTTCCAAGTTTGTGACTAAGTTGGACCTGTTAAAGGGATATTGGCAGGTACCTTTAACAGAAGAAGCTTCTCTTATGTCAGCTTTTGTTACCCCAGATGCCTTTTTACAGTACACTGTGTTACCCTTTGGCATGAAAAATGCACCTGCCACCTTCCAAAGGTTAATTAACACTGTTACTTCTGGCCTCTCACATTGTAGTGCTTACCTCGACGATATTGTTGTTTATACAGACACCTGGGAAGAACACCTCAACACTCTCACTCAGTTATTTGATCGTCTGGTGCAGGCCAACCTGACCCTGAACTTGGCCAAATGTGACTTTGTTAAGGCTACCGTCACTTACTTAGGTAAAGAAGTTGGGCAGGGGAAAGTAAAGGTCCTGCATGAAAAGGTGAAGGCTATGATGTCGTTTCCTCCTCCCTCTACTCGCCGAGAACTGAGACGGTTCCTGGGCATGGTTGGATACTATAGGGGGTTTTGTCGAAACTTTTCTGCCGTTGTTCTTCCTCTCACAGATCAGCTAAGTCCCAAAAGGAAGTTTGAATGGACTTCGGAGTGCCAAGCCTCTTTTGAGGCTGCCAAGCTGCTGCTGTGCTCTGCTCCTGTCCTGGCTGCACCCGATCTGACCAGGCCGTTCAAGCTGGAAGTTGATGCCAGCGCTATAGCCGCTGGAAGTGTGCTGATCCAGGAAGATTCAGCTGGTATTGCTCATCCGGTCTGTTATTTTTCTAAGAAGTTCAACCGACACCAACTGCACTATTCCACCATTGAAAAGGAAACGTTGGCTCTACTCCTTTCATTGCAGCATTTCCACGTTTACGTGGGTTCCAGTTGTTCTCCTACAATAGTGTATACAGACCATAACCCTTTGACTTTCCTCAGTAGGCTGTATAACCAGAACCAGCGGCTCATGCGGTGGGCGCTCATCCTACAGGAATATGCCATCGAGGTTCGACACAAGAAGGGGACTAACAACATCATTGCTGATGGGTTGTCCAGAAGTTTTGGTAACCTGTAGCGTCCAATAACCACTACATATCATAGATGCATACAATTTGTTTTAACTCCTCCTTCCAGGGCCCCTTGTAGGCACAAGGGCTTCACCCTCTTTAGGGTGTTGCCGTTTGTTGTTTTCTCTAGGGTTGCGGCAAGAGGCTAGTGTTGTCTGTGTCCTGCAGACATCTCGGGAGCACCCCAGGGTGATGGGGGACGGGCTTGCCAATGGGCCACCCCTCGTCGTCGCTGGTTTGTATGTGTACACCCACACATGTGCTTAATCTGCCCGCCTTAACCCGCATGAAGAGCAAGGGTTGAGTTAGAGAAGCTCCCCCATAGGTAGTTAGCGGGATGCCCTGGTTGTGTGTAAATGGAGGATACTGTTGAGTTTTAAATGCATCTTGCGTTTTAAGAAAAAAGATGGTGGTGTCTTAGGTATGGTTTTAGATTCTTTATCTCACCCCCTCCTTTTTTCTTTTAAGGGTGGGGATGTTACGGCCGCAGCCGTTTTGAAGCCCAGAGGTGTGCTCCGCGCCGTTCCCTGTGCAGCAGCGCAGCACCACGGACAGCTACGCTCTGGGATGTTGTCCTTACTCCAGCACCATGGAGAGCGCCGGAGCGGCAGGCACAAGCAGCTGGGACTTTTTATCTCATCAGCCGGCCCTTCAAAAGCGGCCAGCTGGAGCTCATCAGGGGAGAGAAATGTTTGGAGTTGCAGAGGCAACGTTTGTTCTCTCCCCATTGGCAGTTACCAGAGACTTTGTAGTTAATACCAGGTTGTTGTTGGCTTTTTATAAAGAAGCAGCTTTAGAACCTTTTGTGTTTTGGGATATTTGCAGTTAAGCGGTAATTTTGGTTTTGGTGTGTCTGCTAGACCATCTTGTGGTTTAAATTACCAGGTGGGGATTATTCCCCTTTTGAAGTCTCAGTTTCCTGAGCTATTTTTGTTGTTTGGGTAACCTAAGTTAATTCAGCATTTGGTTTTGTCTGTTAGACAAACCTTGGTTAATTTAAGGGTGGGATTTCCCCCTTTTGCGTTTCATTCCCTTTTTAAATAAAGGAGATTAATTTTAAGAGTGGTTGGTCCTCTGGACATTTTCAGTTATCCGTTTAAACTCAGTTTGGTAAGGGTTTTTGGCCCTTCTTTTGGTACTTTCTTTTTGTAATAAAATCCTTGAAAGGAAACTTTGAGTTTGGTCTTGCTTGGACAAGCCTTTTTCTCCCCAACGAGGGTCACTTTTGTTAGACTGGTCCATCTTATGTTTATTCCCCTCACCTTCCTAGCTGAGCCCATAGAGGGGTGTAACAAACATAAATCCTGAATAGATTTTAAAAATGCTGAATATACCACAAGTATTGAATATCACTGATGTATTTGATTTAAAATTGACTTGCTCGTGTGGAATTTGGTTATTCCACAATCAGTGTTAATGCAAAAATAAGTTTGTTTCCAAATTAAAAGGTTCAAAATTGCATACATGTTGATAAACAAAATGCGCAAATTTGCCATCACTTTTTCAAAAAATATTAAGTGTCGTCCCATATTTTCATTACGGCCCAGTGTGAATTTGAGTTTGACACCCCTGCAATAAACACTGGTACATCGGAGTCTCTAACCTGCAGTTTAATCTTTAAACTGCTTTCCACATCCTATTAGTGCCTGCAACCTAACCCTACAATCAGAACCAGATCTGATTCCATAGTGAAAATCAATGATGCGTTAAACCAACACATCTTGATTTAAACATGAACAAACAGGAACACTGCCCCACCTAATAATAATTATCCAAATACATATCTGAAGCAGATGGAATCCAAAGTCAATCCTCTCAAATTTTGAGATGCAAGTACACATAACTTTGAGTCGTCGTCGTCATCGTCTTCCTCCGCTTATCCGGGTCCGGGTCGTGGGGTCAGCATCCCAAATAGGGAGCTCCAGGCTGTCCTCTCTCCGGCCTTCTCCACCAGCTCCTCCGGCAGGACCCCAAGGCGTTCCTGGACCAAATTGGAGACGTAACCTCTCCAACGTGTCCTGGGTCGACCCGGGGGCCTCCTGCCGGCAGGACATGCCCGAAACACCTCCCCAGGGAGGCGTCCAGGAGGCATCCTGACCAGATGCCCAAACCACCTCAACTGGCTCCTTTCGATCCGGAGGAGCAGCGGTTCTACTCCGAGTCCCTGCGGAATATCCGAGCTCCTCACCCTATCTCTAAGGCTGAGCCCGGCCACCCTACGGAGGAAACTCATTTCGGCTGCTTGTATCCGCCCTAAGTGGCTGGGGGGGAGGGAAGTCTGGGCTTAGGCTGCTGCCCCGGTGACCCAATCCTGGAAGAGCAGATTAAAATTGATGGCTGGATGGATAAATAAATTGCATATGATACACAAATAATCTTTCAATTGGAAAAGGCAGCAGGATGCTCCAATATTGCACCCATGAACATTTAAAAGGTCACCCCTTATTCAGAAGCTGCACCATTTGAGTGTCTGAAGTCAACAACTCAAACCATGGTTAGAAAGCATTACAAGCAGCTGAAAATATTTGATCTCATTATCTATAATTTAATTGATGTAAGTTAGTGAAATTCAGTGGCTGGGACATAATCACCTTGTTCTCTGGTTTTTTGGTGTGTTTCTCCATCAGAAGACAGAATAAACCTGGGATATTTAGTATGACTTTAAAAATGTTTAAATGTTATTAGACCTAAATCTGAATCCACAACCTATATTAGGTAAAAGATGAAAACTAAAAGCAGTAAAACAAACTAACAAAAAAAAATAAACAACTAAGGCACTCTGCAGCACTCTATAACAACAAAGGCAGCACCAATATTTACGCACAATGATTTTTTATTTTTATTTTTGCGTTGTGATTTAACAAAGGTCCTGCCAGGGTGCAATACAAATAATGCAAACACCTTTGAATCAATCTTTCATTTCTTACCTTTTCAAAGACAAGGATAAAGAATATTTAAGATAGATGTGTTTACTTTCAATTGCTGATTTTGCTATAATGTTCTTTATAATTTACAGTGATTATGTGTTGGTTATGATCCTAAATAGAACAAGCATAGATCTGTCACATCAGTGTTAGGTCCTTGTGCTTATAATCTAATGTGGAACTCCCAATTAACCTAACATGCAAGTTAAATTAAAATGACCTTGGGAATGTGAGTGTGCACCATCGTTTTCCTTGTGTGCACAGTGTTGGCCCCCTGATGAACTACCTAACCAATCTCGCCCAGGTGAAATCGATTTGTTAAGACAAACAATAAAATCAAATTAAAAGAAAACTAGCATTCATTGGATTTTAGCACAAGCGTGGTGTATTAATCATTTTCCAAGATGCTGTGCGTCTTTTCAATTATTTTCATGGCAACAAAATGGCACGAAACCCCTCTTTCATGATTCCAATGACCAGACAGTTTTGACCTTTTAATGAACCACACTGTGCCGTGTTGCAGTGTAACCTTTTTGAGATCCAATTTTTACTGTATAATTATGAGTGATGCTGCCTGCCTGCTCCGCCCTCGCAGTCATTCACTTCACACATTAAAAGACACAAAACACACAGGGCGATGCTAAGAGCCGCTAGAACAGAGGTTTCATCTCTAACTGGGTCATTCAGCACTCCGGTATCAATTCAGCTCACTTGTATGAAAGTTCGAAGCCTAAATAGGAGGAGACCTTGAGCAAGGCAAGGACACACCAAAGGCTTACAACTCCCTCATGGTACATAAGCACCTAAAAACCGCACAGTGAGGCCACACACGTCGCTGGTGGTGGGGGGTGGGGGGGTGGGGGTGGGGGGTAAAAGTGTGCATATTATTGTGAAAACTTAACTGCCACAGCACTATTTATATAGTTATAATATTATACCTAAAACTGTCCCAAACTGACCCAATAATGCTGAACAAATCATTACACTATAGTAATGATAAGCATGAAACTCGCGAGTTTTTTGGTAGATTATAATAATAAAATGAAATACTGAAGAACTCACTGGCAGAAAGCTGTCACAGCTGATTGAATATGTTGCATTAATTAAAACAAACTGTAAAGCAGCTCAAACACATTAAGGATGAGGTTAAATCCTTGGTTAAGATATCCTTCCAATGTCACCTATTGTGTTGAGCGTCCAAAATCTGCCGGAGCAGCTTTCTTGATTTCAGCAGGGAATGACTGATCATCCCTCAAAGCTTAATTTCCTCTCTAAGAACTGCGCAACCTGAAATATGATGTCACACAGCATGCACAACCCACTCTGCTACCTGGTGTCTACATATATTTACTGCTTTTTTATGTTTTGTTTATTTTTCACATGCACAATTTTGTTAAAGACCAAGTTCTCTCATTTTTTCTGAATATTTGCAGTGGTCTCTAGTAGAAATGAATGCCTCGTGAGTGAATCTCTGTGGTGAAAAAGCTGTGGCGCTCCCGTTTCAGGAAGTAAAAGTTAGTCAGAGGAGAGGGGAGTAGAACATGGTAGGAAGTTTTAGATTCTGGATAAGCAAAAGAGAATGGATGGATGGACAGATGGATTGACGGATGAGATGATCCACGAGGCCAGTTGTAGCTCAGGAGGTAGAGTGGTTTGTCTAATAATCAAAAGGGTTGCCAAATTGATCCCAGCTCCTTAAGAGACATTTTTTTGTTTTGTTCTCGGGGAAGACATTTCGCCTTAATCGCTTGATGGCGGTGGTCCGAGGGACCGGAGGCACATGTGTACGGTAGCCTCACCTCTGCCAGTGTTCCCCAGGGCAGCTGTGGCTTTATTGTAGCTCATCACCATCAGTGCATGAATGAATGATTCACTAGTGTAAAGCACTTTGGAGTCTACTGACTCAGAAAAGCTCAGGTCATTTACCATGGATGGATGAATGGATGGAGGGACTAAATAGAAAGTTTAAGACTGCTTTACATTTAGAATATTATTTATCCACCTTTTTGCCTTGCAGCAGAAGGTAATAATGTTTTAGTGTATATTTGTGTTTATGTTGTTTATCTTAGCAATAGATACTGAAGGTTAGGGCAGCAGTAGCTCAGGAGGCAGAGTGGGTTGTCCAGCAATTAGATGGTTGTGGGATCGATCCCGCCTCCCACCAGAGAATGCTGCTGTTGTGTCCTTGGGCAAAACACTTAACCCCCTATGCCTGCTGGTGGTGTTTGGAGTGACTGATGGCGCCAAAGCTCGGAAGCCTTGCTTCCGTCATTGTGCCGTAGGGCAGCTGTGGCTATGATGTAGCTCATCCCCATCGGCATGTGAACATGTGAATGGATGAATGATACAGTAGTAGGAAGCGCTTTGGAGTCCTCTGAAAGGCACTATGCAAGTGCGGGTCATTATCTGTTAAAATAGCCCCTGCCGTCTGCCATTGATGAGTATTGAAACAACAACCATGCAACACCATGTTGTGTTTTAGCAGCCAGAGATGTGAGGCTTGATGTTCGCCTACTCCACACGTCTAATGGGTTAATCTAATTGAGACATTAAATAACTTGCTCCACCAAAAAGCTTAAAGTGACAGTGTGTATTTTTTCTGGTGATAGGGGGCAGTAGATATCTAAATCGTTGCAAGCAAGCTGTATTTTTGTGTTGGAGTAAGAACTTACCAACGGATGTCCATTAGGATCAAAAAGCTCTATGGAGTGCAAACTTCAACAAAATGACAAACACATCAGACTCCCTTTCATCACTGGCAACAAGTGAAGAGGTAAATGTGTAAAACAACAATGTTTATGACTGGTGAAATTTTGTAACTGTTTGTTACAAATCAACAAAAGCATTTTGGCCTCAAGGGCTCCCGTAGAAGGAAACGCAGCATCTAATACAGGGTCGCCCAGAGACTTAGACCCACTCCCATGTATTTTAGACCTGATTTTTACGGTTGTATGTTGCAAAGCCGCCAATATTTTTCAACAACTGGGCACCATTTCATACATTTTCAACAACATTTTGATTGATATTTACAGAGATTAACTGTAAAAACTACACATTGTATCTTTAACAGATGAATAAATATTTGAACACACGGCAGCACAAAAAGAACTACTGGCAGCAGCTAAAGTCAGTATCCTGAGGAGAAAACGTATTGAAGGACTTAAAGCCTAATCTGGGGTCAGCCAGGTGTTGCTACTTCTGGTGCCTTCAGGTTCTGCATTATGACCGTTTGTCCATCATTTGTCCTACAGTTAATGAGTGTTCTGTAATTTCAGTAAAATGTCTCATGAAACTGGCAGAAAGCCCCAACTGAATGTAAATCTACTTCTGTCAACCAACACAACACAAAAATGGTCAGAAATAACGAATTTCAAAGATTGCTGAGCCAACCCAGTCCAACATGAGTAAGGGTTAGGGTTAGTTTACACAAACACTCATTTCATGTGCCAAACCTATACATCTGCAACAAATTCTTTAATTATAAGAGAAAAATCTGATATATGTGACTATAACATGCAACAAAACCATTGTAATGAATCCAACTGAGGGTGAAAATGCTTAATACAGTTGAACAAATGCTATTTCTGTATCTTCTGTACCATAAGCCACAAATATTATGTGCTGTGACCTTTATCTCGTAAAATAAGGATTCTGTCAATGACTAATGTTCAAATGCACTTAGAGGGTGACAAAAACTGCACAGTTGCTCCCTGCATGCTGTCTCCATGTTCTTTAAAACATCAAACTAGAATGGAAGCCTAACAGGAGAAATGGAGAGAGAGGAGCAGCTCACCAAGAGAGAGGAGATGTTTCTCATCACTTACATATATGCTCACAATAAGGGGGGATCAATGCAGAATCTGAAAGATCCTGGTCACACAGGAGCCTCTGAAACAGATCTTAAGGTTAGGACACTACAGATTCAAAATGAAAGGAGGGACTACTTTTATGTCAGCACCCCAGCAAACTACTGGAAGGAGAACTGAAAGGTGTTATAAATGATTCATTTAGAAAACTAGTTTTATTTGTGATGTTCCTTTTTTCTATCTGAAAGAAAATAAATAGAAGTGCTGTTTCAACAGCCGCACTTGATGTTCCCAATTCAACCGTGTTTTTTTACAGGATGATCATGTAAGTAATAGTGTGTAGTTTCCTGGAACTAGGGGCAGGACACACATACATTTCAGGGGAGTTTTACACCGTATCGCCGTGACTGTCACTAGTTTGGAGAACGTCGTTGTCGTCGTCGTCTTCCTCCGCTTATCCGGGTCCGGGTCACGGGGGCAGCATCCCAACTAGGGAGCTCCAGACCGTCCTCTCCCCGGCCTTCTCCACCAGCTCCTCCGGCAGGACCCCAAGGCGTTCCTGGACCAAATTGGAGATGTAACCTCTCCAACGTGTCCTGGGTCGACCCGGGGGCCTCCTGCCGGCAGGACATGCCCGAAACACCTCCCCAGGGAGGCGTCCAGGAGGCATCCTGACTAGATGCCCAAACCACCTCAACTGGCTCCTTTCGATCTGGAGGAGCAGCGGTTCTACTCCGAGTCCCTGTGGAATATCCAAGCTCCTCACCCTATCTCTAAGGCTGAGCCCGGCCACCCTACGGAGGAAACTCATTTTGGCCGCTTGTATCCACAATCTCGTTCTTTCGGTCATTACCCAAAGCTGATGACCATAGGTGAGGATTGGGACGTAGATCGACCGGTAAATCGAGAGTCTGGCTTTCTGGCTCAGCTCCCTCTTCACCACAACAGATTGGCTCATCGTCCGCATCACTGCAGACGCTGAACCAATCCGCCTGTCAATCTCCCGATCCCTCCTACTCTCACTCGTGAACAAGACCCTGAGATACTTAAACTCCTCCACTTGGGGTAGGACCTCTCTATCGACCCGAAGTTGGCAAGTCACCCTTTCCCAGTCGAGAACCATGGTCTCAGATTTGGAGGTGCTGATCCTCATCCCAGCCGCTTCACACTCGGCCGTGAACCTACCCAGCAAGAGCTGAAGGTCAGAGCTGGATGAAGCTAGGAGGACCACATCATCCGCAAAAAGCAGAGACGAGATTCTTCTGCCACCAAACTCGACACACTCCACGCCACGGCTGCGCCTAGAAATTCTGTCCATAAAGGTAATGAACAGAACCGGTGACAAAGGGCAGCCCTGGCGGAGTCCAACCCCCACCGGGTACAGCTCCGACTTACTACCGGCTATGCGGACCAAACTCATGCTCCTCTGGTAAAGGGACTGAATGGCCCTTAACAGAAAGCCACCCACCCCATACTCCTGGAGCGTCCCCCACAGGGTGCCCCTGAGGACACGGTCATAAGCCTTCTCCAAATCCACAAAACACATGTGGATTGGTTGGGCAAACTCCCATGCCCCCTCCTTCACCCTTGCAAGGGCATAGAGTTGGTCCACAGTTCCACGGCCAGGACAAAAAACACATTGCTCCTCCTCAATCTGAGATTCAACTATCGATCGAACCCTCCTCTCCAATGCCTTGGAGTAGACCTTTCCATGGAGGCTGAGGAGTGTGATCCCCCTATAGTTGGAACACATCCTCAGGTCACCCTTCTTAAAGATGGGGACCACCACCCCGGTCTGCCACTCTACAGGAACTGCCCCCGGTGACCACGCAATGTTGCAGAGATGTCAACCACGACAGCCCTACAACATCCATAGCCTTGAGATACCCAGGACGAACCTCATCCGCCCCTGGGGCTCCCCCACTGTGTAGTTGTTTGACTACCTCAGCAACTTCTGTCCCCATGATTGGACAGTCCATCCCCAGGTCTCCCGGCTCTGTTGCCTCCTCGGAATGCGCATAGGTGGGATTGAGGAGCTCCTCAAAGTATTCCTTCCACCGTCCGACTATTGCCCCAGTTGACGTCAGCAGCTCCCCATCCCCACTTAAAACAGTGTGAGCGAGTTTCTGCCTTCCTCTCCTGAGGCGCCGGACAGTTTGCCAGATTCCCTTTGGAGCCGATCGATAGTCTTTCTCCATGGCCTCACCAAACTCCTCCCACGCCAGAGATTTTGCCTCGGCAACTGCCACTGCTGCACCCCGCTTGGCTATCCGGTACCTGTCTGCTGCCTCCGGAGACCCACAGACCAGCCACACCCTGTAGGCCTCCTTCTTCAGCCTGACGGCTCTCCGAACCTCTGGTGTCCACCAGCGAGTACGGGGGTTTCCACCACGACTGGCACTGGCCACCTTGCGACCACAGCTAGCAACAGCCGCCTCAACAATTGCAGAGTGGAACAAGGCCCACTCGGAGTCAATGTCCCCCACTGCTCTCGGGACGCAGTCAAAACTCTGCCGGAGGTGGGAGTTGAAGACCGTCTTAACAGGTTCTTCTGCCAGGCGTTCCCAGCAGACCCTCACTATGCATTTGGGTCTGCCAGGTCTACGCGACATCTTCCCCTGCCATCTGATCCAACTCACCACCAAGTGGTGATCAGTTGACAGCTCCGCTCCTCACTTCACTCGGGTGTCCAAAACATGTGGCCGCAGGTCAGATGATACGACTACAAAGTCTATCATCGACCTGCGACCTAGGCTGCCCTGGTACCAAGTGCACGGATGGGCATCCTTATGTTCGAACATGGTGTTCGTTATGGCCAAACTGTGGCTTTCACAGAAGTCCAAAACCGAAACACCACTTGAAGAAGAAGAAGAAGAAGAAGAAAATATCATTTCTATAGCACCTCTCAAGATAAAAATCATGAGGCGCTTCACAAAAAAAAAAAAAAATATATATATATATATATATATATATATATATATATATAAAATTGTAAAAATATAAATAAGCATTCAGAAAATGTTTAAAAATATATTTAAAATTAGCAAGAATAAGCAATTGCGATTTAAAAGAAAAAATGTTAAGAAAGAGAGAGAGAGTGAATAGGAAAGAGGGAAACCAGTGGATCCTGAGGAAGGTGGATTAGGTGGGGAGAGCAGAATAAAGAGAGAGTGGTTGAAGAAGGTCATACAAAAGCCAGCTTGAACAAGCGAGTCTTCAGCTGCTTTTTGAAGGAGACCACTGAGTCCACTGATCTCAGGCTCAGGGGGAGAGAGTTCCAGAGTCTGGGGGCCACAGCAGCAAAAGATCTGTCACCTTTGGTTTTTAGCCTGGTGCGCTGCACAACCAGTAGGCTTTGATCACTGGACCTTGGGGACCTGTTGGGGGTGTAGGGACTAAGAAGATCACCAATGTAAGATGGTGCTTTTCCATGTAAGGCCCTATAGACCAGAACCAGGATCTTGAAATTAACCCTGAAATTGACTGGCAGCCAGTGAAGCTGGAGGAGAAGTGGGGTGATGTGGGTGTATTTGGAGGACTTGGTCAGAAGCCGAGCACAGGCATTCTGAACCACCTGTAGACGGTTCAGGGAGGTTTTGCTCAGACACGTGAAAAGAGAGTTACAGTAGTCTAAGCGTGAGGAGATGAAGGTGTGGAGAACTGTCTCAAGTTCAGAGCGAGACAGAATGGGACTCAGCTTAGCAATGTTCCTGAGATGGAAGAAGGAAGAGCGAACAAGAGAACTGACATGAGAATCCAGGGTGAGAGCTGGGTCAAAGGTCACGCCAAGATTCCTGACGGAAGATTTGATCTGAACTCAAGGGCGTCAGTTTGTTTTCAGAATTGCTGGGGACAATAACCATACACTTCAGTGTGGTTTAAAAATTGCTGGGGACAATAAAGTAGGCTAGCACAGGGGTCGGCAATCCGCGGCTCTGGAGCCGCATGCGGCTCTTCCATCCATCTGATGCGGCTCTCTGTGCTTGTAAAATAATGAATGGATATTTAAATAAAATGCTTTATATTTTACTGCATTAATTTTACATCTGTATGCCAATTCTAAATGTAAAGATTGTCTGCGTAAACCTGAACAGTTCCAACCTGGACTTACTGTGTGACCGGGTTGACGCGTCACGCTTGTGCGTAATCATATCGGCGCTTTATGAGCTGAAGAGGATGTGAGATTCTGGGATTCTCCTCAGACGGCTCCTGGATGTGTCACCACATTGGAGACAGGAACGAGCGCTATTCAGCCAAAGTTTCATAATCAGGGAACATTTTCTAAGTGACAAGTCTCTGAGAGACAAGGTTTGGAAAACACTCGCTTCAGTCGGAGGAATCTTCCCGCATGCGCTCTGGTTCTCTGGGTGGCTCTGGGGTTAATCAAGTTTAATTGTTTCTCTTTGCAACAATCTTCACAGGAAGGCAAAACAGTTAAATGGCAGGTTACATATATTTCCATTTGACTGTTTATTTTGACAGATGAACTCAAGGATGTTGCTTGGTTTGAAAGAATTACCCTGACGCACACTGATGCGCATGGATGAGCTGACATTTTAATCGTTAACGCACATCGCGGAGGTAACTAAATCAATCAAGAAAATATTCCCATCAGAACATCAGAGCTTTATACTGGACACTGTGTTCAGCGCGGCTCGGAGCGCCCACGGTGGACAGTGAGCTGAAGATCTGGTTCGCAGCGCAGTGCAGAACCACGGTGCATGCGATAAGATTTCCTCCCACTGAAGAGGTCTGGAAACCCGGTCTCTCTGAGGGATGTGTCACTTGGAAAAATGTTCTTTTTATGAAATTATGAAACTTTGGCTGAATAGCACTTGTTCCCGTCTCTAATATGGAGACGCATGACGCATCCAGTCTGAGGCAGAATAGCTCTTCAGCTCAGAAAGCACCTGTAGAGACATTTGATCACGCACAAAGTTTATGTGGAGCAGAAATGGTCGGGCCACGGCAGGTGAAATGTTCCTAGCCTACATTACTGGACACGCTGGTCTGGTTGGTTAGACCAGTGTTTGAAGTAGAAAACACACACACACACACACACACACACACACACACACACACACACACCAATTAAAATAATGCTGATAGCGTGGACTAGCAGGTGATAGTTTATGTATTTAAATGATGATCAGGCTGCTGTAAAATGTAATCTCCATCCACATCCAGACACAATTATCCTCTATTCTTTCTCTATTTGCTCTGCTCTTGTCTGGGCTGATCAGCTGATGGTGCGCGCGGCGCGCCTAACTAGCGGCTGATGCACATTTTACGCATTTGGAGAGATGGGCTGGATGCTTTGCTTTTACTGGAAGATGGTCCACTTAACGCACGGGTGAAGACTAAATATTAATCACAAATGAATGAAAATTAAATTGTGAGTTTTTACTTCATATTTTATAAATAAAAAGGACGGGGGAACACATTTATGACGTATTTTTAAACTAAATTTTCTAGCACGACCTGCCTGCTTCACTTAAGTCACTGCTTATTAAGGTCCGTCCAAAATTACCATGGGAAATGGGTAATAATGGCTCTTTGATGGGAACAGGTTGCCGACCCCTGGAGCTGGTAAAACAAAAATCCTCATCAGCAGGCGTTTTTGAAAGTGGGGGGGACACAGCTGCCAATCACAAATTTTGCCGGGGACATGTCCCCGGCGTCCCCGGTTAAAATGACGCCTATGTCTGAACTTGAGTTCAGATCAGGCGGGCCGTTCCTCCCAATCACACCCCTCCAGGTCAAGCTGTCATTGCCCACGTGAGCATTGAAGTCCCCCAGCAGCACAATGGAGTCCCCTGATGGAGCACTATCTAGCACTTGTCCCAGGGACTCCAAAAAGGGTGGGTACTCTGAACTGATATTTGGCCCTTAAGCACAAACAACAGTCAGGACCCGTTCCCAACCCGAAAGCGCAGGGAAGCTACCCTCTCGTCCCCCGGGGTAAACCCCAACACACAGGCAGAGAGTTACATTACAGCAAATGTTGTTACCTGTGGAGTAGAAAGCATGTGACCTCGGCGTGTCTTTGTGGTCCTTAAGTTAATTCCATCGAGAGAATGCAAAGCCGATTTTAGTTTCCTGGCGCTGTGGTTTCTGGATCTGCTCGGGGTCCTGTGCCTGCCAATGACGTCAAAATACAGCAATACCAAAATATATTGAATCTCTTTTTCAAATTTTTTCACATCCATTTTGGAAAGAGTTTAGCAGTTTCATTAATAAATTTGTGTTTCTTACTGCCATACATCCAGCCAGTCATCTGGTGTGATGTCATCGACAGGCGCAGGACCCCGAGCTGGCCAGAAGGCAACGTGGCGTCTAACACAGGCAGCGGCCCCCAAAGACGTAGTCCCGCGCCCTCTGTACTTTAGACCTGATTTTAATGGTTACATGTTACAAAGCCTCCAATGTTTTCAACAACTGGACATCATTTTATTCATTTTCAACAATGTTTCAACAGATATTTCCAGAGATTAACAGTAAAACCACAGATTGTCGCTTTAAAAAGTGTTAATGTTCAACTTAAATATATAAAACTACATTTGAAATTGAATAGCTTACCAGGCTAATGGTCATATGGGCAAAGTCGGTGTTTATTGTGTTTTTCCTTCCAGTGTGGTGTATTTTTAGTGTGTATTCTTTTTACTTAGTTTTAGTTCATGGGATGCTTTTATTTTGAAGAACCCAGGAAACTGGGAGGATGTGTGATTTTATTTTGACAAGCTTGGACAGATGGCATCCGGACCGGGGCAATTATCTGCACCGGTGGCAGATTAGGAGCGTCTTTGGTGGAGACGGCGGCAGAAAGCGGAGACTCGCCGGGTGAAAGGACACCGATTGTCTGTGACGAAGCTTCGTGGAGATGTGGGCATGGTATTCCTCTGCCCTGGCGTGTGAATAGTGGCCTGTGACAAGGTATGACCCGCGGTGTGCGATCGAGCAGTGACTGCCGTTAAAATTCACTGACAGGTGGACCCGCGACGGAGGAGGATGACGGCGTGGCGCGGTGACGCAACCGAGCCAGTGACTGATCTGCAGGAGGAAGTGGCCGATTGAGGGAAATGGCGGTGCGGCAGACACGCATCTTGAAGGAGGAGGCGAGCTATCGAGGGAAGAGGAAAACGGCGGCGTGGCGGACAAGCGTCCTGAAGGGGGAGGAATCTGCCCCGCAGCGTTCAGATAAGGCTGCAGACTCTCACCGGGCCCAGTTCCAGCAACCTTTCTAGTGACTGGCCTAAGGCATTTTAGTGATGTTTTAATTAGTACTTTGAATAAACCCTGGTGTGGTGGTTAACGGCTGATTCCTTTGATCTCTGGCAGTCGCTCTCAACTTTACCTAGTGTAACCCTTGGGTGGGATTTTGTATCCTGTAGATATACAGTACAGCCCACCTACCCAGTAGGAAGGTGCCACAACATGATCAAAATCCAAACAGTTATTTTTGGGAGAAAAACCAACCAAACTTGACCAACCAATATACTTACCTTTATTCATTCGTTTTTAAAATGTGGTTGATGTAATTGCTTTTAGAGAACTTTGAAATCTGTGTTCTGCATCAAGCACCAAGAATACGAGATGGATTTTTTTCTACATCTATTACTGTCTTTTTTTCCCACATCCCCCCTTTGGCATGAGCATAACAGGGTCTGAGCTGACCCTGACAGGAAAAGAACAGCCTTTAATAACAGACATCTCACTCTGCAGGGAGCTTCTGTTTGATTTCATTGCTTGAGGCAAAGCTGTCTGAATATTACCCGAACTCCCCCTGTGCCATGGCAGGAAGCTCAATCTCCCCGTCTCCGCTCTTCATATTTTTATTGGCAGCAGGAGGACTGGGGTGGTGTGTGCGAAGATGGGTATGGGTGCAGATCAGAGTGTTTGAAATTCTTGACTTGAAAGCATTGGCAGTGGAGTTGCAGAGACGGTTTTGCGTGTTTTTGCATACACCTGTTCAAACAGGAAGATGTCGTTTTTGCAGACCAAACTGTCTGAGAGGTCTTATTTAAAAACATCTCTGTGCAGCTCTTGCACCCCAGAGGTCAGGCATCTCTGTGGAAACTTTGTCCTCACACAAAACCGGAGAGACATTGTCTAGATCCAAGCATAGCCAGCTGGCCAGACAGCCTCATAACAACACAGCTGATTTGTTGCAAAATCTCCAACCTCAATCGCCTCATCAATCAAGGTTGCAGCCCTGCTGATGGAAACACAAGCACTCAGAGATCCTATGCTCTCTCCTGTGATACAGACAGCATTATTGCACTCATATTTTATGAATGCCCACTAACAGTTTTATGTACCAGACCTTGTGGATGATAATGTCCATGTAGCTATAATTCTTAGATGATTTTGAAGGCGAAACCCAAACTAGAGTGTTGCTATTGAATCATTTAGTAACTCTGGAACAATCAAAAATGGAAGAATGTGTTAACAAAGTGATTAATGGGTCTGTTCTGCCAAATAAATAGAATATATACATGACATACGTATATGTATGGAGATAGAATTAGTGGTGTGTTTGTACAAAATATAGGATATAAAAATTTATATAAACTTTGGTGGTTTTCATCTTTAAGTAGTCTTTAAGTGTGCATTAATGTGTGACAGAGCTTGATGGGTAACAATTGCTTAAAGCAGGTAGACAACCTCCATAGATCAGTTGTACTGGTTTGTTGTTGCAGCCAGCACAAATTTCAGTTCACCTCAATTTATTTACATAAGACCAATTCACAAAAAAACTCATCTCAAGGATCTTTAAAAAGCACACACTCTAAATGAACCGAGGAATCAGTGCACTGAGTTCAGTTCATCAGTCCAATTAGATAACGAGGACATATTATGACCTTTTTATCTTAAAGGGTTAGTGTTAGGGTCTATGGTCGATACAGCACATGTTCATGACGTTCTTTGCACAAAACCCCTCTCACATAAAGCAATGACAACAGTTTCATTTTTGACCGTTTATGCACCTTCCAGAATGAGTCGTTTATTGATGTGACGTTCACAAACGAATCAAATCTTTTAAACAAGTTTTCAAAGTGATCGATGAGAGCCGAATCCTTGTAGAGAACCATTCATCTTGTCGCACCTCCCCCAATCCCGAATGCTGTCACGACCTCAGCATAATATCCCCCCCCCCCCCCCCCCACCACCACCACCACCACCACCAGCCCCCCTGCTCACGGCCCTTGGTGGAATGCTAAACACAACCCCGCATCACAGACATCAGCGAAGCGCGTTGCCCACCCCACTCAGCTCCGCTTTGTACAAAAGTCTGGCTCTATTGAACGGCTCTTTGAGGTAAAGAACTGACTAATAAATGACTCCCTTCATAGAGCTAGGGGTCTGAAACTTTAAGAAAAAAAAAGCTGGAGCTTGCCACGCCCAGCCATTTTCCACTCAGGCTGCTATAAGCTGAGATGATCTGATATCCAAATGGTGTTCTGAGTAAAGCCTCTGGTCCTCCAGCCTGGAGAGGTAAGATGTGGTTCTATTCCAATTTCCCCATTTGTGACAACACAAATGGGACTTTTTGAAATAGCTTGTTTTAGGCACATTTTTCCTAAAACCAAACACTCATAGAAAACAGTTGGATGGGTTTTTTCATGTTTAGAGTGTTTCTAGAGGCAGTAGATACCAACATGGCAGCACAAAAGGTGGGTTTCGCATAATATGTCCTTTTTTAAATTTATTTAGGAAACCGTGCATATTGCATCCAGTAACTGACTTAAAGCATATTAAACATGCTTGTTCCGAAATCAAAAACCAGTGCAGCTTTTAGTCTTCCTCATGCTTAAAAAAAATGCATTAATCCAGATGACAACATACACCAGTTTTAATTGGCAGCATAGTTGCATCTTATCTCAACCTGCATTAGATAAAAACAAGGAAAACAGACCCCCACCCCTACACACACAAAATACAATTTCTGTTGCCAAAAGCAGATGAAAGTAAACAGAAACCTGGATAATAATTGGATAAGTTAAGGAGCTTATCACTGCTCTATCTTAAAGGTACAAGATCATCTAACTTAAATTAAATTTTGTTTTTAAATCAATTTAATTACTGTGTTGCTTAGCTTTGGCCTAATAGTGTGTAATAATTGTAGCCTCTTGTTTTACACCCCGGTGCTCTTGGGCAATCTCAGGAGCCAGTACAGAACAAAGATAAAACATAATCATAAGCAGGATTAGTTACAAATCTTACAAGTCAAACCATAAGTACAAATCAACAAAAACGAAGCATTAGTGCTTTAATCAGTCTCGAGATTAAATTAGCAGATCTGAGAAATTGTATTCTTCCAAATTCATATCAGAGAAGGACCAAGAGTTTAGACGGCCTTTAACCCTTGAGGAAGATAATGCCTTTGCAAGTTTGTTTTTTTTTTTACTTTTTTTGCAGGAGAAATCAGTGTTTGCCAAATCTTTGGTTTAATAACGAATCCTTTCTTCTTGTGCAGCACGAGTTATAGAACAGAAAGCCAACTGTCGCAATGAGCTCGGAAAGCAGTGGTTAAGTCTGAAAGCACTTAGCTGACCCCAAGCCCAACTTTGTAGCACAGGCCTCTCGAGGTGCTTCAGATTAGGTAATGTTTTTGTATTACGTGTCAAGTTTCCAATCTCTGGGTTGTTCCACTGAGTCAGAAGAAAAATATCTGTTACTTTGTTTGATGATTTATTTCAGTTCTCTGCCATGCTGGGCAGTTTGGAGTACACTTGATTTGTTTCAAGCCATTTTTTTTTCTAGGGGGAAAAGCAGCCTGTGGCATCAGAGGTTTGTGAGTGTTTTCAGACAGTCGAACTACACGAGGAGTGATACAGTGCTACACAAGAAGCTACACGAGTCACAGAGGTGAGTAATAGAGCAACTCAACCCGCTGGGTTCTGCATTGAAAGCTCGTGGTTTATAAATAACACACTGACACTTGGTTCTGCTCACTGATATTTTGTTCCGAGAAGTCACGAATCATACTTTCTGACTTCTGAAAGACACTTGGCAAGTGTAAAGTCACAAGAAACATTTCTTATAACATTGGTCCACCACAAAGCTTAATCACTGTAAGTCTGATTACAAAGGCTGCAAACTGAAACATTCCCCCGAAGCATCTCCATTATGGATCTGTCATGTTGTCAACAATTTAAAGAAAGTTTCAGCACAACTGGTAATAAGAAAACATAATTTACAGAGCAGTCGTCACAAATCCTTTACTTCACGTACCAGTCTGCATGTTTTAAATGCTTTTCTTAGGCATCTGAATATGTTTAACTCACCCACTGTCCTAATGGGTGTGACCTTGCGAGGAAAGTTGACCATTGAGCAGGGTTGCTGGTTTATGCCTTGGGTCCATGTGGCAGGGGAGAGGAGTGAGCACCACCTCACCCCTGCCGCATGCACCTCAAAAGATAAGCCATCAATCCTGCTCAATGGTCCACTTTACTCGCATGGTCACACCCATTAGGACAGTGGGAGGGTTAAAGCTGCAATGGTAACTGTGGTAAACAAGTTAGTCTGAAACATTTTAAGTGTTCTAACACAGTAATGTATATTGCGGAGATAAAAAAATGAAATAAAATAAGAAAGTGGTTCTGTCATTTGTCTAAAAACCTCCGGCAATAACACGTTTCAGATCAAAAGCAACTATTGGACCAACCGGTTGTTAGTATGGCCAAAACGCACCACTTCCACACTTCCCTGGATCCTACAATGATTTAGCACTGATGTATTTAGCAACAGAACACCACTGGTGTGAGAGGTTCTCTGCTCATTAATATCAGAAAAGGTGGAGCAGTCATCTGCTATCGCTTCAACTTTAGGACAAACTACCAGAGTCCCAAAAAGAAAAACACACTTTGAAATCACGGACAACAAAAGACGTTTGGACCTAGAAAACGGCGACAGGTGTTTAGTGCTCTCATTTGCTCTTGAAACGCGGGTGTCCAGTTCCAGCAGAAGCGTCTTATGGAGGGAAGTATGGCAAGCCAAATGAGCATTTATTCTGATATCAGGATATCAGCCAGAATTGTCATGAACATGTAAGCCATTTCTGTCCACTAGTTAACTAGTTAGACATGTTTGTGTCAACTAGTTAAATAGTGACAGCCTAAATGTCAACTAGTTAACTAGTAAGGCCTAAATTCTCTCTAGTTAACTAGTTAAAATGTTTCATATCTTACTAGTTAACTAGTATTGCTCAGTGTGTTCACTAGTTAACTAGTGGACAGATCAATGTCCACTAGTTAACTAGTTAAAACACATTTAGTTTTTACTAGTCAACTAGTAAGGTACAAAAACTCGTACTAGCTGACTACTGAATGTAAAAATCCCACTTGTTAACTTTGCCCAATTTGGCCAGCCGCTTGAGCATAAATTCTGATATCTTGTCAACAGGTCAACTAGTTAACTAGTGAGGGTCAAACTGTACACGCTAGTTAGCTAGTGAACACATTTTGACCTTCACTAGTTAACTAGTTGACACAAAAATGGCTCATTAGTTAACTAGTAAAGGCCAAAATGCATACCAGTCAGCTAGTTGAAGGTATTTGTGTCTCACTAGTTAACTAGTCAGGGTCAAAATGAGCCCACCAGTTTATTAGTGGGAGACGGAAATGTTCACTAGTTAACTAGTGAACACATTTTGGCTTCACTAGTTAACTAGGTGACACAAAATGGCTCACTAGTTAACTAGTAAAGGCCAAAATGCATACCAGTCAGCTAGTTGAAGGTTTTTGTGTCTCACTAGTTAACTAGTGATGGCCAAAATGTGCACACCAGTTAACTAGTGACAGAAGAAATGCCCACTAGTTGACTAGTGAACACATTTTGGCTTCCTAGTTAACTAGGTGACACAAAAATGGCTCACTAGTTAACTAGTAAGGGCTAAAATGCATACCAGTCAGCTAGTTGAAGGTTTTTGTGTCTCACTAGTTAACTAGTGACAGTTCAAAGTGTCCACATGTTCACTAGTGAAGGCAAAACTCCTAACTAGTTAAGTAGTTGGAGTAGGGCAGTGCCACTAGTTAACTAGTGAACCATTAATGACTCACTAGCTAGCTAGTTGATTGTAGCAGGCTCACTAGTTACCTAGTTGATGCATCCATTGTCCAAACTAGTTAACTAGTGAGGACATAAATGTATACTAGTAAACTAGTTCAAGCCTACATTCACACTAGCTAGCTAGTTGCACAGAATTCTAATTAGGAGGCAGAGAATTTCTCAAATTGAGGCTTTCTATTGGCTCACTATGTTAAAATAAAATATGACAACCAATCACAGTGCGGAATTTTGCAAAATCCCACCCCAAACATTTGCATGCGGCACACAAGTTAACATGCTGGCCAGAGGAACCTCAGCTAGTAAACTAGTAGTGGCTTCAGTGTGACACTTACATGTAAACTTGTGAAGGCGGAACTGCTCACTAGTTAACTAGAGAGGGTACAAATGTCCACTAGTTAACTAGTGAGGTGCAAAATAAGTGTCACTAGTTCACTAGTGGGCCCCAAAACGCCCACAAGTTAACTAGTAAGGTGTGGATATGCTCACTAGTTAACTAGTGAGGTGCAGATTTGCTCACTAGTTAACTAGTGCACCCTTAAGCGCCCACTAGTTAACTAGTAAGGTGCAAAAAAGCATCACTAGTTAACTAGTAAGGTGCAGATATGCTCACTAGTTAACTAGTGGGCCCCAAAACGCCAACTAGTTAACTAGTAGGGTGCAGATTTGCTCACTAGTTAACTAGTGAGGCGCAGATATGCTCACTAGTTAACTAGTGACATGCGGATTTGCTTACTAGTTAACTAGTGAGGCGCAGATATGCTCACTAGTTAACTAGTGAGGTGCGGATTTGCTCACTAGTTAACTAGTGAGGTGCGGATTTGCTCACTAGTTAACTAGTGAGGTGCAGATTTGCTCACTAGTTAACTAGTGAGGTGCGGATTTGCTCACTAGTTAACTAGTGAGGTGCGGATTTGCTCACTAGTTAACTAGTGAGGTGCAGATATGCTCACTAGTTAACTAGTGAGCATATCTGCACCTCACTAGTACCTCACTAGTTAACTAGTGAGCATATCTGCACCTCACTAGTTAACTAGTGAGGTGCAGATTTGCTCACTAGTTAACTAGTTGCATCTAAAAACACATACAAGCTGACCATTTTTGTCCACTAGTTAACTAGTGGAACAATTGAAATTTCACCAGTTTACATGTGTGGCAGTGCAGCAGCTCACTAGTTAACTAGTGCCTGAAACACAAATTATGCATATTCTAATGAGAAGGCGGGCAGAAGACTCCTGTTGGGTATAAGAATCCCACCCAGTCTAAAACGTATGTGCTGTGGCCTCACAATCTGATGGGTGTCCCTGAGCGCCAAGGCTTGCACTCATTAGTCATGGTTTGACACCTACTGGTTGGTCGTTGCGGCGGGTTCGAATCCCGCAGATGGCATTCCGCAATTGCTGTAACATTATTTATTTTCTCTTTGTGTTGTAATGTTCAAAGTTTTATTGTTTTACTGCTTTTATTCCCCCCTCCCAAATCAAGTAAAGCACCTCGTTTGGTGTCGTGTAAGGGAGATCAGTTGGCGAGTTCAAGTCCCATTGAGGAGAATTGGAATTTAGTGTGCCAGTAATTTTATTGTAGTTCATTTTTGTTTGGTATTGAAAGTTTGGTATTGAAAAAGGCTATATTAAAAATAATTATTGATATATATATATATATATATATATATATATATATATATATATATATATATATATATATATATATATATATATCCATCCATCCATCCATCCATCTTCCCAAGAAATAGATCAAATGACACTGAGGGAAAAAACTGTGGTTATTTTGGAGAGGGTGCTGGCTGCAAAACCACAAAGGCGGAGCTGCACCCCGCCCATTCACGCAAACTCAGCCTAGCCCACTGACTTCCGTTTTTGTTTTCAACTTTATCGCAAACTGACCTGACCCACATGAATTACGGCTGTTACTAGTTTACAGTCGTTAATGCTATGTTCTATACTCCAATTAAACAAGATAAATATAACTTGCTACATGACAAAGACTGAATATATCTCGAAATGAAAAGGTTTCTTTTAGCGAATATCTGCCTACAGCTGGTCTAATAAGAGTGGTGTACAACAGCACTTCAGTCTATTGAACGGCCTCTGGTAGTCTAGTGGTAAAATCGTCTGAGTTGGTTTTTGCTTTCCCCTCAGCTGATGCTGGTTCGATTCTCGGTGGGGTCATCAGCAGTCTATTTAGCCACATTCAATTTGTTTATATTTTAGTTGTAATGTTTCTTTTCAGCAAAATATTTATGTCGCTAAAAGTTCTTTGAATTTGGTCGTTCCTAAACAGCATTTTAGTTGAAACTCTGCTCACAAATGGACTCACACTGGCTAAATAAACGAATAAATAAATAAATAAACACATTATATGTTAAACGGTATACCAGTAAATTGTTGTAAACATAGTACTGGCAAGTGTAGCTAGAAATGAAGAAAAGAGGTTGTAAACTACCTAAAACTTACACTACTGGGAGGCGAAACAGCATGTCAACCTGACTCCATAACCACTACACCACCACATCTGTTATAAATCAAGTGGCGTTACATGTAATTGTGCTGCCCAGTGTGTCTCTGAGATGGGATGTATTGTTTATTGGCGGTGTCTCAGTAGAAGTCATTTCAGAAATAATTTGTCAGAAAATTCACAGAATATCCAGATTTGAGAACCAAGACCAGACCCGCTTCGGGGGAGGAGACCAAATTGAAGCTGAGATGGGAGGAAAATGCATGAATGAGGCTAAAAATGGCTTTGGCGTGTTTCTTATGAGGAAATGACAATATAACATGATTAAAAGTTCCAAAAGTTAGATTTTTAATTATATGGAACCTTTTAATTATATGGAACCTTTACAAAAACTGTTCAATTAACTTCTCAACTCCGTCCTCAATCTTGCATTTTTTAGCTATAACACCCTCTTTGGTTCCAGAATGCTATCAAGTCTGACAACTGGAAGGAATTAGACTGACTCTAATGGAATGGGCGGGGCTGATTCTGGAATGGGCGGGGCTGACTCTGGTGCAGCTCCGCCTTTGTGGTTCTGCAGCAAGCACCACTTGTTATTTTGAGCTAGTACCAGAAGACAGTGTAACCTTTTTTAGTTCTCTCCAGTCAAAACAAAACTTTAGACTTTTTTCTTTTTTAAATTTAACAGGGAACAGCAATCAATTGAACAGGGAACTGCAACCAGTAGTCACACAACAAAATAAAATCACACAAACAAAATAAAGTTACTCTCCTTTTTTCTTGGTGTCTGAAAAGGGCAGGGAAAACCATCAGACTCCAGTCACCCATCGAATGGACTCTTCACCCTCCTGCCCTCTGGGAAGCGCTACAGGAGCCTATGGACTAAGATTACCAGGTCCCGAAACAGTTTCTTCCCCACAGCTGTCAGACTCCTAAACTCTGCCTGCTGACATAACACCCCAAACCAGCAGCACCCTACATAAACTCTGTAGAAACAAGAAAGCCCTGGAAATCGATGCAGAGCGTCGCGGGATATGCCTGACTGGTCATATATATTACCTCTCATGACACTGACCTCTGACCCTATGAACTTGTGTATGTGATGAGTTTATTTACCTTTGATAGGGAGTTATGACCTCTGATTTTGTCAAAATCCTTCAACCCGTTCAGGAGATATTGCACACAAAAGCCAAATTTTCATATATACGGCCTCACACAACCTTGACCTTTGACCCTATGAGGTTTTGTACCTCATGAGTTTATTTACCTTAGATAGGGAGTTCTCACCTGCGATTTGGTCAAAGTATTTCAACCTGTTCAGAAGATATTGCACACAAAAACCAATTTTTCATATATACGGCCTCACACGACCTTTACCTTTGACCCTATGAGGTTGTGACCTGATCAGTTTATCTACCTTTGATAGGGAGCTATCACCTCTGATTTGGTCAAAATCATTCAACCCGTTCAGGCAATTTTTGATATATATATGACCTCACACAACCTTGACCTTTGACCCTATGACATTGTGTTCCTAATCAGTTCATGTACCCTTCATAGTAATAAAATACACAGGCGAGGGTCCGACTCTCTGGAGGACGCCATGTTGGATTTTATGTTTATTTAGCTGTATTTATGGTTTTGCTGGTGGTTTTTGACTCCTTTGAAAACTGTGCAACAACACTCTTCTTCTTCCTTTTCTCGTGTGTTATTTGGCGGATGGCACTCAACATAAAAAGATGCATTTCTCAAACAATTAATGTATTGGAGCGTGAACCTGAGTCATTAATTTCATATCCTAATTTGAGAGTTACAGCTAGAGTCCAGAGAGTTTTGTTGGCTTTATGAGCATTAGTTAGTAAGGTCCTCACTTGAACAAAAAATACAGCTTGTTTGCAGTGACTTTGGTATTTACTACCCCCTATTGCCAGAAATCTACACACTTTCCCTTTAAGCGCGTTGTCTCTTTAAGACTGGTCCTGGGTGACATTGGAGTTTACAGCGAGGCCGTAGAAATTCTCAGTCTGGATATTTATTGTGGAGATTAATGGACTAAAATGGGTTGCTGCACCGTGACTGTCTTCTCCTTTTTTTGGAGAGTAAAAACTATATTTTGGTTTTTAAATGCTGCCGCTGCACCGTATTAAGAAATCATATTACTGGTTGGTTCGAAATGGGTTGAAATGTTCACATTTCTTCTTTGCTTTACATGCTGATCACTAAAGCGTGCTTTAATTAATATTGCGTTTTCGTAAAACGTAAGAGCAAACAAGGGGGATTTTAATTGACAAAAATAATAAAATCAGCACATTTCCAAGCCAACTGCGGTTAACATTGGCACGTCGGCTTGAAAAATATCTCCTTTTTGCCGTAAATAACACACATTTCATAGCTGTTGTGGGTTATGTATGTGTTCATCAGTGCTTGAGAACTGTAACTTTGGGGAGCGGGTCGTAATTGTGGGCTTTTAATGCGGTGCTGTCTGTGGCGAGGTGTTGGTAGGGTCTGATCGGAGCTGCAGCCAGAGCGTTTCTCCCGACCAGCGGCTGCTGGGAGCTGGTCCACGGTGAAGCAGCCCACGCAGCCGAACGAGGGCTTCCCGGCTAAGAGCTGACCGCAGCGGCCCCGACGACCGCGGGCCAGCGACCCGAGAAATAACATGGGGAGTCCTGCTGCTGCCTGCTGTTGTTTGTTTTCCGTAGTAAATACCTGAATATGCAGAGACTCAACAGGTCATTCAGTTGTGTGGTATCATTCAGATGATCAAATGAAATGTTGCAACATTAATATCAGTTTACCTGATCTTGATCAATAATCACATTGATGAATTGGTGCATGAATAACTACAGACCCTGCTTCCTGCAGCAGCTTTTTCTGCTCTAGATTTATGATCTGCTATTTGTATATTTCAACGAAAAAGACGGAAATGGCATTAATTATTTAGATTTATTTGTGGATTTTTTTGTCGATGTTAACCCTGTTGTGTCTCAGTTCATGAAGCTGTTTTCAATGTTTCCCGCGATGCGAGCAGCTGATTGTGCAGCAGATGGCCGCGGACATGATCAATTTCGAAGTGCTAGTTCTGGATCAAGAGAAAGCCTGCTGTGCTGTGCCGATGATTTTATTTTGCGAGGATGGATTGAGGAAGGGGGACACACATGCTTAAATATCGACTGTCGGCAATAATCAGATTCATACTCATAAAATACTTGTTTACATGTTTTGTGTGTGTGTGTGTGTGTGTGTAACTCTGCCCACTAATCCGTTACGTATTTTGTTTCTTGTTGACATAAATACAAAAATTATGCAAAAGAAAAGAAGTGAAATAACGTACAAAACTAAAGTTTATGATCCAGTATCGAACCCACGACCTTCACCATTGCAGGCGAACGCGTTAGTCACTAGACCACCAGCACTAGGTGCCAAATCTCTTCGCAAATTTATACCTTTAAAACACTATGAGTGCTGGCAAGCTTTACAGCAACGTATGTAAAATAGAGCCTTTTTTATTATTATAAACTTGTCGCTTCCGTACAAATGTGAAACAATATATCTGACGGAGATTTCTGCGGAGTTTCTGCACTTTCCTGTCAACAGAAACAGACATGCTGTCTGCCGCTGCCTTCCGCCTCCAGGCTTTTTCAGACTAATAACTGAAAACTAAAGACTGCACACGTTAACTGAACAAAGATTACAGCAATACACCACAACTTTCTCGCTACAAATATCGTCAAAACATATTTATGTGCTCAAACGATCTTAGTTTATCAAATTTTCTCTTAGAACAGCCTGAACAGAGTCCGCCATACTTTCTCTGTTTCTCAGTCCTACATGGACCAATCACATTGCTGTTCTGCATTTCTTCATTTGCATGTAAAGGCCGGATTTGCTCACTAGCTAACTAGTGAGCAGTACAGCGGTCGAACTAGTTAACATGTTACACAGAATGCCAGCCAAGTGTGTATTTATTCAAATTCCACAAATTTACTAGTTTGAGGGGCATTTTTCTGCAGCTAGTTAACTAGTGACAGTGTTTTGTGTTCACTACTTAACATGTAAGGCTCAGTTTGCCCTCTATAAGCTAGTGAGAAAAAATTATAATGCAGATATGCTCACTAGTTAACTAGTGAGTGCTTCCTGTCCCATTACAAGTGAACTAGAAAGGCCAAATATGTCAACTAGTTAACTAGTGAAGGTAAATTTGTCACTAGTTAACTAGTAAGAACACATTTTTACATAACAAGTAAACTAGATTGCTCCAAAAACAGCAACTAGTGTGCGTCTTGTGCGCACTAGTTAACTAGTGAGCATATCTGCACCTCACTAGTTAACTAGTGAGCATATCTGCACCTCACTAGTTAACTAGTGAGCAAATCCGCACCTCACTAGTTAACTAGTGAGCAAATCCGCACCTCACTAGTTAACTAGTGAGCAAATCCGCACCTCACTAGTTAACTAGTGAGCAAATCCGCACTTCACTAGTTAACTAGTGAGCAAATCCGCGCCTCACTAGTTAGCTAGTAAGCAAATCCGCACTTCACTAGTTAACTAGTGAGCATATCTGTGCCTCACTAGTTAACTAGTGAGCAAATCCGCACCCTACTAGTTAACTAGTTGGCGTTTTGGGGCCCACTAGTTAACTAGTGAGCATATCTGCACTTTACAAGTTAACTAGTGATGCTTTTTTGCACCTTACTAGTTAACTAGTGGGTGCTTTAGGGCACACTAGTTAACTAGTGAGCAAATCTGCACCTCACTAGTTAACTAGTGAGCAAATCCGCACATCACTAGTTAACTAGTGAGCATATCTGTGCCTCACTAGTTAACTAGTGAGCAAATCCGCACCCTACTAGTTAACTTGTTGACATTTTGGGGCCCACTAGTTAACTAGTGAGCATATCTGCACTTTACAAGTTAACTAGTGATGCTTTTTTGCACCTTACTAGTTAACTAGTGGGCGCTTTAGGGCGCACTAGTTAACTAGTGAGCAAATCTGCACCTCACTAGTTAACTAGTGAGCATATCCGCACCTTACTAGTTAACTTGTGGGCGATTTGGGGCCCACTAGTGAACTAGTGACACTTATTTTGCACCTCACTAGTTAACTAGTGGACATTTGTACCCTCTCTAGTTAACTAGTGAGCAGTTCTGCCTTCACAAGTTTACATGTAAGTGTCACACTGAAGCCACTACTAGTTCACTAGCTGAGGTTCCTCTGGCCAGCATGTTAACTTGTGTGCCGCATGCAAATGTTTGGGGTGGGATTTTATGAAATTCCGCACTGTGATTAGTTGTCATATTTTATTTTGACACAGGGAGCCAATAGAGAGTCTTAATTTGAGAAATTCTCCGCCTCCTAATTAGAATTTTGCGCAACTAGCTAGCTAGTGTGAATGTAGACTTGAACTAGTTTACTAGTATACATTTATGTCCTCACTAGTTAACTAGTTTGGACAATGGATGCATCAACTAGGTAACTAGTGAGCCTGCTGCCATCAACTAGCTAGCTAGTGAGCCATTAATGGTTCACTAGTTAACTAGTGGCACTGACCTACTCCAACTAGTTAACTAGTTAGGAGTTAAGCCTTCACTAGTTAAGTAGTGTGCACATTTTGGCCATCACTAGTTAACTAGTGAGACACAAAAAACCTTCAACTAGCTGACTGGTATGCACTTTGGCCTTTACTAGTTAACTAGTGAGCCATTTATGTGACAACTAGTTAACTAGTGAAGCCAAAATGTGTTCACTAGTTAACTAGTGCACATTTATGTCTACCACAAGTTAACTAGTGTGCACATTTTGGCCATCACTAGTTAACTAGTGAGACACAAAAACCTTCAACTAGCTGACTGGTATGCATTTTGGTCTTTACTAGTTAACTAGTGAGCCATTTATGTGTCAACTAGTTAACTAGTGAAGCCAAAATATGTTCACTAGTTAACTAGTGCGCATTTATGTCTACCACAAGTTAACTAGTGTGCACATTTTGACCCTCACTAGTTAACTAGTGAGACAAATACCTTCAAGTAGCTGACTGCTATGCATTTCTGCTTTTACTAGTTAACTAGTGAGCAGTTTTTGTGTCAACTAGTTAACTACTGAAGCCTAAATGTGTTCACTAGTTAACTAGTGCACATTTCTGCTGTCACTAGTTAACTAGTGGGCACATTTTCACCCTCGATATTTAACTAGTTGACACAAACATGTCTAACTAGTTAACTAGTGGACAGAAATGGCTTACATGTTCATGACAATTCTGGCTGATATCCTGATATCAGAATAAATGCTCATTTGGCTTGCCATAGGGAAGGGGCGAGTGTTCCGAAATCATGTTTGCGTTCAAAATCTAGATTATTCTGGTGATTCACTAAAGCTGCTCAGCATTCCACGTTTTACAGAAACCTGACATTATCCCATCCTTTTGACTAAGGTGTGTTGAACACACACACACACACACTCACACACACACACACACACACACACACAAGGGACATAGACATGACAACTTGATGACTAAAAATTCTACAAAAATATTTGAATGACATTTAAATAAATTTCACATGGATGTAAAGTACCAGTTCATTGTGATTTCAACAAAAAATGTGCGCATACATTTTGCCAACAGCTCAGTGATATTTGGAAATGATTCTCATCAGATAACTTTGTCCGTTAAGCCTGGAGGCGCCAGACTTTTCTTTGTAGCCATTTGACTTCATCACTTATTCTGCAGCTAAAACCTTCTCCGCCCTACAGAGAACTTATTTACAGATTCTAGCTAACCTACCCATAACTTAATACACGCTGCTTCCTTTTTGTCGATCTTGTTTTACTCCTTTTATGAACTGCCTGTGATCAAACTGCCCTTGATTTTCCATCAAAGGTGACCGACTAATGAGACACCCAGCATCAAGCTGTACACATGCAAGGAACCACAAGTCAGTTTGTCTTGTTTAAAGCAGAGCTGCTCATGTAAGGTCTCACACAGAAAACTTAATTGTGAGAATCTGGTGTAAACAAAAGTAATAAATAGATGCTGTTAAACTAACTGCATTTGAATGCACCAAAATACATAAATATAAAATTGATTAAACTTTTTGCTAAAATATTGTTTTTTTTATTCAATTCAGGTTGTTTATTATAGCGCCAAGTCACAAGAAGAGTCGTCTCAAGGCACTTGTAAACATTCCAATACAGGTCAGTTCATTAAGCCAATCAGTAAAAGGTTTCCTACATAAGGAACCCAGCAAATTGCATCGAGTCACTGACTAGCATTTAGCGACAGAGGAGAGGAAAACTCCCTTTTAACAGGAAGAAACCTCCAGAGGATCCTGGCTCAGTATAAGCAGCCATCCACCACGACTCACTGGGGATTGAGAATTTAATTTGATTTATTTATTGGATCCCCATTAGTTTTGACAGCAACTATTATTCCTGAGGTCCATCACCATATAAACATCCACAATATGTACATAATACACAAACACAGTCTCACCACTCGACAAAGTACAAAACACAAAAAAACACTTGTTCAAGTTTTCCACCAAAACTATTCTAGACTCTAACAAAATATTATTATAGTTCTGTCCTTCCATGCACATAAATACAATATTCTTACTTCTTTTACATTACCAAATCATAAATCAAAAACCATTACCCCTGCTGTATAAAGAAAAATATACTCAGTTTCTTTTCATAACTGATCATATTATTCTCTGACAGACAATTCTTTATCAGGTTCTGAGCCACCGTTGCCCTATAGCTTACTGTTTTTTGTTTTGATGTTGTTCGACACCTTGGCAACATGAACTTTTTTAGAGACAACTGCCTAGTGGAATGGCCATTTACGTCTGGAAAAAAATGAAAGTTGTCTATAAAATATTTCTGGAACAAGACAGAGCAGACACACACAAACACACAATTTTATTGTCTTTATCTTAGTGAATGTATAATTAATTCAACAGGTGTACTAGTAGTAGTACATTCAATGTGAAATAAAGTAAAACATTAAGCCTAATTTATACTTCTCTGTCAATCCGTGAGGGAGAGACACACACATATTGCCAGAGACGTTTTGCTTTCAGACTTCTCAGGTAGCCAATGTAGGGAAGCTAAGACTAATTCTCATCAGAACTCTAGCTGCAGCATTTCGGACAAGCTGAAGACTTTTAACTACATTCTGTGGACTTCCCAATAGTGAAGAATTACAGCAATCCAGTCTTGATGTACTAAATGCATGAACTAGTTTTTCAGCATCACTCCTAAAAAAGATGCTTCTAATCTAGCAATATTCTGTAGGTGAAATAAGGAAATCCTACAAACCTGTTTAACGTGGGATTTGAATGACATGTCCTGATCCAAGATAATTCCAAGGTTCTTTACTTTTGTCTCAGAGGCTAATTTAATGCTGTTCAGGTCAGGTGATTAACTAAGCAGTTTCCTTTTCTGAAGATCCGGTCCAACGATGACAACCTCAATCTTGTCTTGATTTAAAAGCACAAACTTTAGAGGCATCCAATTTTTATATCTTCAAGACAAGCCTGTAATCTACCTAACCGATTAGGTTCATCAGGGTTTATGAATACATATAAGAGTATTGTCCTTTTATTCATCCAAGAGAATGTTTTTATACATACATACATACATACATATATATATATATATATATATATATATATATATATATATATATATATATATATATATATATATACATATATATATATATATATATATATATATATATATATATATATATATATATATATATTGTGCTTTATACTTTGATAATACATATTCATAGGTTAAAATAGGTTTATTTCTAACAAGGTAATTTATTCTGACAACCCCACTCTTTTCCTAAACACCCACCTGTTAAAAGACAATGTTATGTTGTCACTTCAAATGTTGCATAAATTGCCACTTGTAACAAAGGTAAACAATATATCACAATAAGAATGAGTCTTGTTTACTTTATGGTGTGGTTTTAGAAGTCATTAATGTGTAAAAATAACCAGATTTATTATAAAGAGTAGAAAAGCAGAATGATGGTAGCAGTGCATGCGCTTTCATGTCTGTGTGACTGACAACATTATGCCATTGTCACACTCCAAAATACGCTGAATTATTCATTCCAGACAATATATGGTGTGTAAAACAAACCCACAAATGTATGTTTGTCATTTGTTATGTTCTCACTTTCATGGATCAGACGGTGGGCACAGACAGAGTTGACATTTACAGTGAATTTAAAAATAATCTCTAGAGCCGTAGTCAAATGAGAATAATTGACATACTCTTGAAGAGCAAATCTAAGCCGTTAATTCAATAACAGCAGATTATAAAGGGCTTAGATTGCATCCTTTGCTTGGAGTGTTTCCTGCAGGGATTTGATCATCTGGCCTGGAAAACATGTTGATGGGAAAACAAGATGAATTGAAAACAAAAACAAAAAATTACCCCATCAAAAGCATGCCAAGTCTTAGCTATCGATCTTTCAGACAACAGATCAGAACACTGAGAAGGAAAGGATTTCATCCCACCTTTAGTAAGTGGAAGGGAGGTGCAGCGGAAAGCTCTGAAATGAGAGCAACTAATTTATTACTTTTCTCTTCTGTTTGTAAAAAAAGGCAGAAAAAACCTGTTTGGACATTTGTGTTGAGCATGTTCTCTGACTGGATGTTTTCTTTAAAGGGTAGTCGAGACTCGGTTGCTGTTGGGGGACATGTTGTCAACTTCTGTAGTACGGTGTTGACTGGAGAATGCCACCGTATACAAGGATGGATGAGAGGGATTTTGTTGTTGCATCTTCCCTCCTGACATTTCGCACTTTGATTTGATTATCAGCAGCAGTTTATGCTGTTTGGGCTGACAAACAGGGTTGTTTTGTTTGTTTTCCACATGGAGTCGAAGCAAGTTAAATTTAACTTACTCCGAACAGAAATATGAGTCACATTAGAGCGATGACTCAGTTCATACCTCTATCTTCCATCTAAATTACCGCCTTGATTAAACAAGGCAGACGCAGGTGAAAACAGTGAACGTGAAACTTGATCATGACTATATTGTAGTAGCAGAAAACTTCCATTCACAAAAAAACATTTTTACAATGAATTACTCAAATAATTCAATAATCTCACTCTAGAATACAGTACTACTATTACTACTACTGCTACTACTACTACTACTACTACTACTACTACAGCAGAATTAGCACCCTCAGGTGCCCCTGGATAAGGTTGCTATGGAGCCCACACATATATATATATATATATATATATAATCCGGCCATCATTCAGACAAATGTCAGTCATGGGGCAGGGTCGACAGTTGTCTTTAAAAGTGTCTGCGCATGCTATTGGACAACAAATAACGTGACGTACTTACCTCTACAAACGTCAACAGAGCAGTCTGTCATACATGTCGTAGAAAATCCAAAGACATCCTTTTTCTAAATAAAGGACTTAACCATCTCTGTCTGCTCTTGACTCAAACAAATGTCCAAGTCTAAATAGTCCGAAGTTGATGCCAAAGCCATTTCAGACAAGCTGTCACCATCTTTGTTGCTCCGCTTCATCACATCACCGCCCACCAAACCGATAGAGCACTGTGATTGGCATAACAAACAACTGCTCAGGCCAATGCAAAGACCTAGTTCGGACGTCCTACAGAGGTTGTCTGGACCAACGGACTCAATATAAACATGATCTGCATGTCCATGAGACGTTGGCTGTTTGCAGGGATGGCAGACCTGCTGAGGCTCCAATGGAGTGTGGCTAGACCACCGTGCACTACTACTGCTGCGTCTGTCTAGATCTCTAGGCTAGCAGTCTCCAGCTGTTGATAATTCATCGTCGTAGAGAAACAGGTCGCAAATAGAAAATAGCTGAACAATCAATCAATCAATCAATCAATCAAAGCTTTATTTATAAAGCGCCTTCCGCAACCCTGTCAGGAAGCCCAAAGCGCTGAACATGGTACAGTTGTAAGTAATTATACTGAATAAATCAACAATAAAAGAAATTCAAATTACAAAATACAAAATGGAAATAACAAAATAGATGAAACATTCCGGTAAAATACAAATGTGTGAGACACAATTGGATTGAGTGGATGGATTGAGTGTACCAATGAAAACTGTGGAATGGATTCAACATAATAGAGGGCCATAATCAAACATGTTCTGGAAACGCCAAGCGGAGGAGGTGTGTTTTTAGGTGATTCTTAAAGACTGGCAGTGAAGGGGACAGCCTAACTGAGGGTGGCAACTGGTTCCAGAGTAACGGTGCTAGGACTGAGAAAGCCCGGTCCCCACGGGTACGACACCTAGACCGAGGGACAGCGAGCAGGCCTTGGTCAGAGGAGCGCAAAACGCGTGATGGGGAATGTCTGTTCAGGAGTGTGGCCAGATAGGGGGGAGCACCACCCTGGAAGAAATGATAAACAAAGACGAGTATTTTGAATTGTGAGCGATAGGAAATCGGAAGCCAGTGCAGGGAGGCCAGAACTGGACTGATGTGGTCCCGTTTCCTGGTCCCAGTCAGGAACCTGGCAGCGCTGTTCTGCACAACCTGTAGGCGACGCAGTGTTGACTGACACAACCCTGCATAGAGAGAGTTGCAGTAGTCAAGCCGAGAAATTACAAAGGCATGCAGTACCCGCTCCAGGTGGGCTCTCGACAGCATATGCTTGATTTTAGCAAGGCGTCTCAGGTGAAAGAAACTAGACCGGATCACAGAATTGATGTGAGCATCAAATTTAAGTCCAGCATCAAGTTTCACCCCCAAACTGGTAACAACTGGTTTTGAGTAGGTAGAAAGAGGGCCAAGATCAACATAACGATCCACATTCCTGCTGTTGGGGTGAAAAACAATGAGCTCTGTCTTTCCCTCATTCAGATGTAGATAGTTGGACATTAGCCAAGACTTCACCTCATTAACACAGGAGACAAAGGACTGAATAGAGTGACCTTTCTCCTGACACAATGGAGAGTAAATCTGGCAATCGTCAGCATACAGATGGAATGATAGGCCATGTTTACGAAAGACTGACCCCAGAGGTAGCAGATAAATGGCAAACAAAAGTGGACCAAGGATCGACCCCTGCGGGACCCCCCACCGGAGCCCCTCCCAAGAAGAAAAAACATCACCCAGTTTAACACAGAATGTCCTGTTTTGGAGATACGATCTAAACCAGTCCAGAGCTGACCCTTTGATCCCAACCCATCGTTCCAAGCGATCGAGTAGAATCGCGTGGAACATAATGGCTCTGCGATGCAACATGTTCTTCATTTTCAGCAATGGAAGAATAGGATGTTTGTGATCATTTACACAGTTCAATGTAATACATCCTGGGTGTCTACATGCATAATTTTGTTTAAAAATCTTTAAATCTCCTTCATACCAAACTCTGGCTTTTTAAAATGAAAAGCAGGTTTTATCATTGCTTCACGTCACTAAAGGCTAACAGAATTGCAAATGAGTAATAACTGAAAATTTTATTAAAACACTACATTGCATTAAAAATGTTTGTTTCTCATCTATTTGACGGCTCAATGTGAACAATCTGCAGGAGTTTTATTTCCTGTGTTCCTTCAGTCAGCTTCCTCTCCACATCTTCGCGGGGATGGGATGAATCTGTTTTCCTCTCCCTCACCTGAAAGCCTATTTGCTCGTATCTTTATCTACAAATGGTTTATAAGTCAGGGCCTTCATATGATAAATGTCTATGAGTGGTTAACCTAGAAGTTGTTTTGTTCTGCTACAAAGTGAGACTTTTTACAAACACTGACACTCTGGACAAATAGGTAATGTTAACTGTAAATTATAATAGTTGGTGCCTTCAGAAAATACTATGTCTTCTTTGAAAACATTAAAAATTATTATTTTTGTCATTTGGAAGTGTTCTTCTGTGTAAAAGTTAAATGTAATTTACCTGTTGTTGAGAGCGACCTGAATGGCCTCTGTTTACATTACTGATAGGTTCACCTGGTCAAAGTTCAGACACAATGGCATTTGCAAGAACCACTGCATTTTTGGAGGTTGGAGCTGTTTGAAAACAGCAAAAATTCCCTTTAAACAAGCCTTTCATATCCCATCAGTCTAAATCAGACTATCATCTTAAGACAACTTCAATCTCACACATTTCATAGTGATTCGTGTTAATGTTGTCTCATAAACTTTTATGCCACAATCAGTTTGAAAGTATTACATTGTTTTTTGCAAAATAAAAATAAAAATGCAAAATTCCCACCGGACCTCCAGCCCTGAATGCATTAGAAGAGCTGTAGAAGTGTAACCCTTAATTAACAATTCTTAGTGCATTGTTAAGCATTAATGATAAAAGAAAAGGATGCCTTTATTAACGTTCCCAATATTGTTAACTAAGGCAGGTAAGTCATCATCACACACTGGCAAAATTTAATCTCCGCATTTGACCCATCCCAGTGGGGAGCAGTAAGCAGCGGCTGTGCTCGGGGACTATATGGTTTAACCCCCAATTGGACCCCGATCTGCCAGTTCCATTGCGGACACTCTACCACTAGTCCACTGAGAATGTATTAAGTGTCTTTAAAGTGAGGACAACGAGCTGGGGGCTGTTGTCTGCTTAGTAATGCATTGCTTAATATTAGCATTAACACTCTCAGGCTCAAAATAAGTTTTGATAAAAGGACGAACAACTAAGTCCTTCAGGGGTACTTCTGAGTTAACAAATACACATTAAATACGTATGTGAAAAAACCAGGTAGGTAGGTTTTAACGTTGCAAATCTGCAACGCCTGCCTCCAGAGGGATGATATTAAGCAGTTGTTATTACTTTATTTAATAGGTTATTACTACTTAATAATGCACTAGGCAACATTATTAAAGGGACCCTTATTGAAAAGTGTTAGCTAAATGATCAATTCCAGTTAATAAAAATGCATTACAAAATGTAGTCAGTAGTATTAGGTACTACAACCATTATTACCACTAATAAAGTGAGAAATGGCTCATTTTGCTATGTTACAGCTTTCTGCTGAGGTAAAACCCAGCAGCCTGAGAGTCATAAGGATGTTACTTTAAGACTTTTCCCTTACCTAAAAATTTCTGATGACACATTAAACTCCCCATGTGGCAGAGGCACTCTCCTGCATTAGCAGCCACCCGCCCCAGGAAAGAAATGGGTCCTGAAGGAAAACTGCTTAGAAATGGCTCAAGTGTGTGTGTGTGTGTGTGTGTGTGTGTGTGTGTGTGTGTGTGTGTGTGTGTGTGTGTGTGTGTGTGTGTGTGTGTGTGTGTGTGTGTGTGTGTACTATCTTCTAAAAGACAGCATCTAACCACATCTGTGAGATGTAAACCCACTTCACAGGAACGTGTGACTATCTTCCTGTGCAAGACACTTTTTCCATGTCCTGCCTGGTGTTTTAGCAATAAAAAGCTAATGTACCTAATATGTAGGTGATCATAATGATTTGGTTAATAAATGCATACTATTCAGTTGTGTGTAATTTTTCTTCAAAGTTAACATTTTAACTTAAAGATGGGCTCCCCGTGCAGAGGCTTCAGGACTGATCAGAAGACATTCAACCCCATGAAATCTGAATTTTATTAATGTACTGAGCATTAGCATATGTATGTTATTAGTTTTTCAGGTGCAGACGTTTCTGTTCTTCACTGCAGCTCCGTGGCTCTACATCTCCAGAGTGATAACTGTTATCTCTCACCAAAGCTTAGTCTCATGAGGCATCACTATTACAAGCAGCAGCTCGCTCCCTACGATGAAACAGAGACATTGTCAGCATCTCCTGACAAAGGGCTGATTGATGCTGTTACTGCATAAAACTCCATCCAAATCTAAGTGGCTTTCTACACTGTGTGAATCATCTTCAGGGCCCTGTTGCTGTTTTTATTACCACCCCCTGGTAACTTTTTTTTCATCCAGATTACTCACTTAAATTATATAAATGTACAAGAAAGAATTTAATAAACGTGCTTTCTACTGAAACTCCAGACAGGATGTCATCAAAAAAGTGGTGAAGTGGCAATAAAAATGCCAAATATTTTGTGTGCTTATATACAACACCGTAAATATATCAGAGCGGCACACATTACTGCTTTGTTATTCACACTGTTGCTTTCGAGTTTCATTCTTTATCAAAACTTCTGAAAATTATTTTCCATTTGATGTTGTTGGGGAGGGTGTTAAATCCTGCAACTGTAAATAAAATAAGGACATGGAAATTTGTGGTGATTTCGGAATTGTGCTTTACAGATGCCAAATTTTGCTAAATAAAACAATCGTCTCATGTTTTCCCAAACCTTTTTGCTGCAACAGAGATATTTTATACTATTTCACAGTGACACACAATAACTCAGTGGGATAAGTTTTGTGTGTGTGAGACAGAGCCATTTGTCCATGAGATTGTCCTGTAGGGTCTGAGCAAACGCTGATAAAGTCACTTTTGAAGAGTTCCTACAAAATGCGCTGCCTTTCTGCAACTCTGCAACACAGAAAAACAACCTAACAGGAAGGAAGAGGAGAGCTGGAAGGGATGAAGAGTTTGAGTTTTAGAACAAATAAAAATGAATGCAAATGATGCATCTTTATGAAGAAAAATGTAGAAGTAACCTGGCTGTGACCTTTTGGTGTGCGTTTGTCTTTCATGCATGCATGTTTTATTTTTCTGGTTTCCTGTTTAATTTTCTTCCACAGACAGAATCATGCATGTTAGGGGAATCTGTGCCTCTAAAGTGTCCCTTGGTGCGAGTGAGTGTGCAAAATAGTTGTCTTGTTTGTCTCTTGATGTGTCCGTGTGATGGACTGGAGACCTGACCAGCCTCTTGCTCTGTGACTGCTGCAGATAGGAACCAGCACCACAATATGTTGAACCTTGGAGCAGATGGTCCACAGCAGCAGAAGAGCATACTGCGTGTCCCTGCTGTTAGCTAAGAACAGGAAACAGATGCTAATTTACACTCATTTCAGCTGCAATGTTCAGATGGTTGGGTCAGAATCTGGTGGAAAAAAAGATGAAACCATGGGTCCATCCTTCCTGGTATCAATGGTTCAGGCAACTGCTGGTGGTCTAATGATGTGGGAGAGATTTTATTTGCTTTAACACCAAATTAACATAGTTTGAAAGCTACAGCCCACCTGAGTATTGCCACTGACCATGTCCAACTCTTTATGACCACAGTGGACCCACCTACTGATGGCTGCTTCCAGCAACACAATAACTGCTCCCCAGCCTTGAGGTCTTAATCACAGATTGCTGTGATGCAGGTGTTTTGACCAGAAAACGAAGCTCTTAATTTACCGGTCGATCTACGTTCCAAACCTCGCCTACGGTCAGGAGCTTTGGGTAGTGACCAAAAGAATGAGCTCGAGGATACAAGTGGCTGAAATAAGTTTTCTCCTTGGGCTGCCTAGGCTCTCGCTTAGAGATAGGGTGAGAAGCGTGGTCATCTAGGAGGGGCTCAGTGTAGAGCTGTTGCTCCTCCACATCAAGAGGAGCCAGTTGAGATGGCTCGGGCATCTAGTTTGGATGCCTCTTGGACGCCTCCCCGGTGAGGTTTCCTAGGCACTTGCAATCGGCGGGGGGTTTACAAGGGAGACCCAGGACACGCTGGAGGGACTTCGTCTCTCGGATGGCCAGGGAACGACTTGGGATTACCCCGGAGGAGCTGGGGAGAGAGAAGTCTTAGCTTCTCTGCTTAGGCTGCTGCCCCCGTGACCCGGATAAGTGCAGGAAAATGGATGGACAAATTAGTATGATAGATAGATTTTAAAAAGGAACTTAATAGTTCTGTGAGGCATTTTGTTTTGAAACTAAAAGAGTTCCACTGCTATTTCTTTCTTTCAAGTATTGGTTAGAAACGACTGCATCGTAGCCTGCTGTTTGGACTCTGACTTCCACATACAACCTGGCAAAATGCCTCAAGCTGTTCCTGAGGGGGGTTGAGCTAGAGCCAGTGCAAACCCTTGCAACAATATATTTGCAATGTTTTTAGAGAGGTTAGGGCAATGGGGCAGCAGGTCTTTCCCCTCCAGGACAGTTTGTGTCATGGGGTGCTTGGTAGTATTTTTTTTCTATTTATTTATTTTGTTTTCAGTTTTCAAGTCACAGATGAAGGAAAGTGTTGCAGGAGAAGCTCAAGGTAAATAATAGACTGATTTATTTCACTGTTGTGTAATTTCCCAGTAAATGTAAACATCTTGCCACACTATTCTAAAGATGTGAATAATTTCAACCAGAAAAATAGCAAACAATAAAATCAAAGCAGCTGAACTCACTCAGCTTCACAGTAAAAATGATTGACTTAAATGCCACACCAGTAATTGCGGTAGAAGCTTTTCTTCCACCTGTAAATCCACTAGCTAGTTAATCGACTTATTGTTTTAGCTGTTGGGACACCTATTATTAGGTGAATGGTGATTTGAAGCTTGCATAAAATGATGGTTGGTGTCAGCTGTATTTTTTCTCCTAACTTCAGAAACAGAATCCATTAGAACAGAGAGGCAGAGCCTCTAAGAGGTGTTTAACACCCCCTAATATATACGGTAAGTCTGTGGCATTTCCTTTAAACTAAACATAGAAGCTTCAGAACAAAGCCTGAGCACTGATAGAGGAGGTCAATCCACTGCAGAAGGGGACACAGATGTTCCTTTTATTAAAGACTCAGAAGTAGGAGTGGATGTGTGTAGGCATCGGTGGGTCAGAGACACGCAAAAAGATGTGCTAACAAACGAGAAAAGTTGGCTGTTTACGGTAGCTATGTCTCTATTAGTGTATCTATTATTAGTGACTGTTTTTTAACAGAGAGGCCTCTGGTTATCTCAGAAAGAATTGCACAAAAAGAAAAAGAAATGCTCTTCTGACGACAGATATCCTGATGAAAATGATGACCAATAACAAGCAACACAAGAAATGGAGCTGCTCAGGCTTTCAAAGACTGTACTGAATGATACAAATTCTTTATGAAAGCCACAAATTGTCATGATTAAATAAAATCTTGTCAATTATGACTAATGGGTTGCTCCAGGATTTACACTCAGCTGTTTAGTTTTACATACATATATGTCAGAGGTCAGTCATTCTCCTTCAGTGTTTTTAGGTAGAGCGCAGAATTCATGGCTCAAGTAACTCATGTGGTTTGTGTCCTTAAGGAAGCAGCAAAGAAGCCCCAGACCATCATGCTACCACCACCGTGTTTAACTCTAGGATAATGTTCTTTTTCTGAAATGCAGTGTTAATTTTTCTCCAGATGTGACATGATACAAATGTTCCAGACTTTTTCACTTATGTTTTGTCAATTGATAGAATATTTTTCAAAACAGTTTTTTGCTACATGTAAGATTTGTCTTGGTGGGACGTTTTTAGTTAGTTGGCCCCATTCATCCATTCATTCTTTATACCTGCTCATTCAGTCAGGGTTGCTGGGGGTGGGTGCCTCTCCCCAGCAGCCTTCAGGTACACCATGTATAGGTGGCCAGTCCATCACAGGGCAACCCAGAGACACACAGGACAAATAACCATGCACATGTACACTCACACAGAGAGGCCATATTTTGGGACTGCGGGAGGAAGCCGGAGTACTCGGAGACAACCCATGCATGCACAGGAAGAACATGCAAAACCCCAGGCCAGGATTCAAACCTGCAGCATCCTCCTGCAAGACAACAGCACTAATCTTCACCACAGTGCAGCCCTGCCTTGGAATGCTCTTTATTTAGTTCAGATTTCATAACCTTTAACTAGGTTATGTTTTTTATATTCTTGATTTTCTTCAGAATGACACAAAATGTGTTTTATTTTGTTTTGTTTTTTTCATCCAACATAGCAAATCATCATTTAAAAGCCCCTCACACCCACTGCATTCCACTGTGGAGACCATGGATAGCTCCTTCAGAGGCAGACTGAGACATCCCAGACATAAAACAGAACGCTACCGTAGGTCATTCATCCCCTCTGCAGTAAGAGTGTATAACTCCTCAGTTTAACTGGTACTGGCATTTTCCTGTTACACAATAACATCAATGCAATATTCAGTATGTGTTCAATATTCATTCAATCCCAGATTTACATAGTATGTCCATGTCTCTTGCAGTATGCTGCATAGTGTTGGAACCCAAGTTTTTTCCTTTTATATTCGTGGTTTTTAGCAGTCGAAGTTTACAAATCTAGACTACTGCCTATGTGTATGTACATGTACCTTTGTTATTATTTTTCTTCAAATTATTCTCTTAAGTGCTGGTGCTGCTGTTACAAGTGCATTTTTCCCACTGTGGGATCAATAAATTCTATTCTATTCTATTCTGTATAAAATGTTTTATTTTCATTTCAATTCATCTTCTTCTATAAATTTTCTATACAAATTGTTTGTTTTAAGGTGTAGTTTTTTTTTGTTTTTGTTTTTGTTTTTTTTTTTTTATCTTTTAGATCTTCCAGCCAACTTAACGTGGACAGAAAGGTTCTGTTAAAGTGAATTCTTAATTCTGCCAGTCTGGCAGTAAAAAAGTGCATCTGGTGAAACTGAACTTAGAGAGGTCGGAGAGAGCAGACGGTTGAGGACTGACCATGCTCTGACGGCCGATTGCCGGACACACTGCAGCGTTTGAAGCAGATGGCAGCTCGTTAATCAACTTCCACAAACAATTAAGACGCATTTTTGCCTAATTTATTCACTGACAAAGCAAAAAAATAAATAAATCTGATAAATATAACTCACTCAACCTGGAGGTAAGTGGAGAAAATTTAGAAAGTTTGCAAACATATACTGACAAAGTTTTTGAGTTTTTTGTCTTGGGACCGAAGAAATCAGCAACTGAGACGGAAACACCTAGGACCAAGAAGAGCCGTCCCCAGGACTCGTCCGAAGCCTCATCTCCCCGAAAGAATGTCCTAGTGTTACTAGAATCCATAGATAAACGGCTGCTGGGATTTGAGGGGCGACTCCACCTGCTTGATGTTCTTCACAAGGAGTTCCAGGACCTGCAAACATCTCTCGAGTTTAGCCAGGAGCAGGTGGAGCGACTCACAGCTGAGAACGCATCTCTGCGTGAATCGGTTTCCTCCTTGACTGAAGGATTTGATCGGATCTCCCAGGGCAACAAAGTTCTAAAGGAGACGGTTCTGGATCTCCAGGCACGCAACGTGAGAGATAACCTGGTGTTCGCAGGCCTTCCAGAGCAGACCGGATGAGAAGCGGAGGATTGCGAACAAACAATCCAAAACTTTCTCCACACCCACATGAAGATACCTGAGGAAACGGTAAAAAAACATCACCTTTCATCGAGTACATTCTAAATTTGAGCACTTCAAGCAGAAAGATCTTGTTAAAAGCCGCAGGAGGGAGCTTAAAGGTAAAGACTACAGTGTGAACAGAATCAGAATCAGAATCAGAATGAATTTTATTGCCAGCGCTCTTTTCAGAGCGTAGGAACTTGACTCCATAGTACAACCTGACCAAGGTTACACACACACACATATAGACAAGACAGATACAGGCAGACCATGGGAGCAGCCATGACGGCGCTCCTTTGTAGATGAGTAAGGGAATACATGAGGGAAGTTCAGGAAGGGAGAAAAAAGGCATTAACAGGGTTACACCAGCAGGGTGTAGCACTCCAATGCAAAAAAAAAAACACCCGACATGTAAGCAACAAACGTCACAGTTCACAACATGAGACCCGGTAGGTAGGGGGGAGGCGCTGGAATCCTGGTTTACTCAGCGGGGGCGGCCTGTGTGGCGCTCAACCAGCTGGCTCCGCAGGTGGGAGGGAGGTCATAGGGAAGCACAGAGAGTAGTACGTCCTTCAGCTAGAATCTGAAGGCGGGGGGGTGGGTGGATAGAGATTCACAGCATTTGTCTGCATTCCTTCCATCGTGGGGGTTTTGCATGCAACTCCAAGGCTGCTTATGGCGTCAGATTCGATAACAGAACTTTGTTTAGGTCAGACAGAGATAATTTTCTTCTCTGCCTTAAGTCTGTATTGATCATTCCAGTCCTCCAGTGAAGCCAATTCAGTGATTAAACATCTCCACACCGTCCGGTGACCCTTTCCAAGATGGTATCAATCTTGCGCGCTAACACCGGTAACGCAGCTTAGACATTGTCCAGCTTGCGATTCACCTCGAGCAACGTCCCAGTCTGTGAGGTATCCACAGGAACGGTGCCGTCCATGGTTGCGGGTCGCCCTCCAATCGCTCCCGTCATCCCAATTTTACGGAAAGCCAGATATCCTCCCACTCCAATCAGAAGAAATCCAACGATCATCAGGCCAAATATCCACATATCTTCGACGTCCTCAATGGACAGCTGAGAGAGATAGATGATATTCCACTTTTTCCAGGAATCAAACATATATCCCGCTGCATGTGTCCCCTGAGGACAAGCGCGAGCCCCCTCCTCCGTCCTCATTGTAGAAAAAATCTTATCAATCGCGTTGAATGACCAATTAAGTCCATGTTGAAAAATAAGGGTGATTGCAGAGGAAATGCAGAGAAGCGCTCTGTAGGCAGACGGGACAAAAAGATCAGTTTCCTAAGGAAATTCTGGATCGCTGCCGAGTTCTCGCTGCGTAAGAAGTTCATCCAGGATGGGAAGCGGGCTGTGATCTCCGTAGATAAACTGTTTGTGGACAGTAAGATCTACAAAGAACGAGGAGTAACAGAATGGCTTTATTAGACAAACTTCAGGTACAACTTTATTATTATTAACAGCACTCACTGGGTTTGAACATGTCAGGATTTATAGCTTTTAGATCCATCTTTAGATATGTTCACCTGTTCCCTCACCACCTCACACCCACACCACTTTTTCTTTTCTTTCTTCTTTTTTCCTTTTCTTAACCTTTATAATTCCTTTCTTTCCCTGATTTATCTGCTTCTGGATCTTTACATCTGCATGGCACAATTAGCTTTTTTTTCTACACTGCAGCAACACGCACACAACGTGCGCGTGCGTGCACACACACACACACACACACACATTGTTGAATCCATACGCACAGTCACACACGATGGCCTAAGACATTTCATTGCACAATCAAACCACTGTTGGGTTTGTCTTGTTGTTATAATAATAATAATAATAATAATAATAATAATAATAATTATTATTATTATTATTATTATTATTTATACTTTATCATGATCAGCATTAATATCTTTGTATTAATATTGTAAAAATGATCATTTTTATTATTGCTACTATTATTTATTACTAACATTGCAAATGATAATAATGATTATAATGATACCCTTATTATTTACTCTATTATTTACCATCAGATTAATGTATGCATTTAATTACTTATTTATCACAGGATTTAGCATATACTGTACACATGAAGGTGTCATATTCTATTTACTCACACACACATTTATGGGTGCACTAAGGTTTTTCTCATGGAACGTACATGGAGCTGGCTCTAGAGAGAAGAGAGTAAAAAATTTTGATCAGTTAAAAAGAGTGCAAGCAGACGTAATATTATTACAAGAGACCCATAGATCTGCCACATCCGCAGATGAACTTATAACATCTGAGTTTCCCAGCATGTTCTCTGCCTGCCATAACTCTAGGCAAAGAGGTGCAGCTATTTTAATACACAAAAACATCAATTTCACAGTATTGGACACAGTCTCTGATCCAGAGGTTAGATTTATAATGTTAAAAATATCTATACAGATCCAACGCTTATGTATCATCAGCATATACTGTCCAAATATTGATGACCCTTCCTTCTTTCATAATTTTTTCTCTGTACTCTCCGAACACTTGGATTGTGTCAGGTTCCATGGGCTGAGCTGGAGTGTGGCTAAGGTAGGTGTAGCGTGGCTGTGAGACCCAGACGCGGAGAGACTGGTGTTTGGTCGTGACTGATCTTTACAGCGTGGGAAGTTCTCTTCCCGGATGGTCTTTAGAGTTGGTAGATTTGGCTTGTCATTTTAGAATGGGTTGGCGTCTATCGTGAAATGATGACTGAGTGCCGGCTCAGCTTTGACAGGTCCTTAAATAGGCTCAGCGGGATGACGTCACCGGGTAGCGTCGGTGACAGGGATGCTGGGAAATGGAGTGCAGTACCAGCCAGGCCTATGGAGGAGGTTAAGAGGAGGAGTTCATGACAGCATGCAGCAGTGTACTCGCGCACGTCCTTTCTCATAGAGGGCCACCACAGGGCCCGGCGGAGGAACTGGAGGGTACGAGCCTGGCCTTGGTGTCCCGCGAGCCGTGAACTATGGCCCCACCTCAAGGCCTCCTGTCGGCACACGGCCGGAATGTAAAGGCGGTTAGGAGGCGTCTCTGGGGGCGCCGGGTCAGCCGGGAGGGCCGCCCGGATGGAGGCTTCCAGTGGCCATTGCAGGACAGCCAAGAACCGTTCGGTCGAGAGGATGGACAACGGTTCAGGAGGCCTGGGTTCCTGGGTGTGCTGCCGGGAAAAGGCGTCCACCTTGAGGTTTTTTGAGCCGGGACGGTAGGCGATGTGAAAGTTATAAGGCTCGAAAAAGAGGGCCCACCGGGCCTGACGAAGGTTGAGTTGGCGAGCGGTCTGAATATGGATGAGGTTCTGATGATCAGTCCAGATTAGAAAAGGAGTGGGAGTACCCAGGAGCCACTGTCGCCACTCTTCCAGGGCCCACTTTATCGCCAACAGTTCCCGGTCCCCGACCCCATAGTTCTGCTGAGTAGGAGAGAACTTCCGGGAAAAGTATGCGCAGGGGTGGAGTTTGGAGTCCAGGCCCCGTTGTGATAGTACGGCTCCCGTGCCCGTCTCAGAGGTGTCCACCTCCACAACGAAGGGCCGTGTTAGGTCCGGGTGGAGGAGGAAGGGTTCGCTTACAAAGCGGCAGACCAGATCATGGAAGGCGGCAACAGCCTCCGGGGGGAGGCGGAAAGGGCCAGGCTGATTGGTTGTCTTAGTCAGGGAAGTTAATGGTGATGCCAGGGCACTGAAATTGCGGATAAACCGGCGGTAGAAGTTGCAGAACCCCAGGAAACTCTGCAGCTGCTTCAGGGTCTTAGGTAGTGGCTACTGCGCTACCACCTGAACCTTCTGTGGGTCCATGCATAGGCCCTGGGAGGAGATGATGAACCCCAGAAACGAGGTGGACTCCTGGTGAAAGGCACACTTCTCCAGTTTACAGAATAAGTCATGCTCCAGGAGGCGTGAAAGAACGGCTCGAACATGCTGGGTGTGTTCCTCGGCAGTGCGGGAGTAGATGAGGATGTCGTCTAAATAAACAAAAACCCAATGGCCCAGCATGTCACGGAGGACATCAGTGATGAAACCCTGAAAAATGGCAGGGCTGTTGCAGAGGCCGAAGGGCATGACGAGGTACTCATAATGTCCAGTGGGTGTAATAAATGCGGTTTTCCACTCCTCTCCTTCCTTTATGCAGATGAGGTTGTATGCACTGTGGAGGTCCAACTTTGTAAACAGTGTGGCTAGGGCGGTGGCGTCCAAAGCCGTGCTCATTAAAGGAAGAGGATGGCGGTCCCTGATGGTGATGTTATTTAACCCACGATAGTCTATACAGGGCCGGAGGTCCCCCTCCTTCTTCATCACAAAGAAGAACCCTACCGCTCCAGGAGACGTGGAATGGCGGATAAACCCCTTCTGGAGAGCCTCGTTGATATAAGCGTCCATCGCCTGGGTCTCTGCCGGGGAGAGCGAGAACAGCCGACCCCGAGGCGGGGTGGTTCCGGGCTGGAGCCTGATCTCCAGATCGTAGGGTCAATGAGGAGGCAGCCTGGTGGTAGGCTCCTTTGCAAAGACCCGAGCAAGATCGTGGTATTGGGGTGGAAGGTGTGTTAAATCCACATCCTTGGGCGGTGTCGCCCTAGGCTGTGATCCTGGAGACGGATGGTGAAGGCAACAGTTAACACCCCACGCCATGACTTTAATGGTGGACCAGGAGATGTGAGGGTCGTGGAGGTGGAACCAGGAATGACCCAGAATGAGAGGAGTCATGGGGGCGTGAATGACCAGGAAATGAAGGGTCTCCACGTGTTCCTCGATGGTCATCCGGAGGTTCTGGGTTCGGTGCGTGATCGGATATGGCATGAGAGGGTGACCGTCCACTGAGGTGACGGGAACGGGGTGGTCGAGGAGAGTGAGTTGAATCTTGAGCCGGTTGACCAACCCCTGGCCGATAAAGCTTTCCGCAGCTCCGGTGTCAAGGAGGGCCACCAGGGGGACCGGTCCTTGGTTCAACTGGAAGGAGACCGTGAGGGTGGTGTGATGAGGAGCTGCATGAGTGGAAACTCCGGGTGAGACAGCTCCTACACCGACCCGGAGGGACCGTTTCCCAGGCGTATGGGGCATGTTGCCCGGGGATGGCCCAGATCCCCACAATAGGCGCATCGTCCCTCCCGAAAACGTCGTGTCCGTTCCTCGGGGGGCAAATTACCCAGTTGCATGGGTTCCTCCGTGGGTTGGTTCTCCTGATGGCGGGGGAACGTTCTGGATTGTACGGGAACCGCCCTCACTCCTGGTCTGGTGAGAAGGCAGCGATCCAGCTGGAGAGTCAGGTCCACCGCCTGGTCCAGGGAGGTTGGGGCCTCGTGTCCGATCATGCCCTCACGGATGCAGGGTGACAATCCCTCCAGGTACACAGCCTTCACCGCGGCATCACCCCAGGTCAGACGGGCAGCGGTGGTCCGGAAGCGTGAAGTGTACTCGGCCACGGTTTGAGAGCCCTGCCGAAGCTGGAGCAGGCGTGTCTCGTCTGCGACCTCGCTGCTGGGATGCACAAAGGCCTTCTTCAGTTCCTTCACGAAGGTTTCAGAATCGTTGCACACAGGAGACTTCTGGTTGTACAGAGCAGCCGCCCATTCACCGGCTCGCCCTGTCAGCAGGGAGGTTAACAGGGCAACGCGAGAGCAGGAAGTCGGGTAGCGTGCGGGCTGACACTCAAAAGTCATTGACAGGACAGCCAACATGCCCTCCGGGGATCCTTTAGTCCCATCCCATTTGTCGGGGAGACTTAGACACGGCTCCACAATGTTAGACGTGGCAGATGACTGACGTTGGAGTGCCGAGGAGAGTCGGACGACCAGTTCGGTGACAGAATCGAGGTTGGATGCTTGGCGATCCGTAACAGCACGAAGCTGGTTGTTCTCTATTCGAAGTTGGGCGTTTTCCGCCTCCTGGCGTTCTACACGGCTGAGCAGCTGTGCAACGTCTGCTCGCAGCTGTGCGATCTCCGCTGGGTCTACTCTGGACTCAGTCATCCTGTCAGGTTTGATGGGCTGAGCTGGAGTGTGGCTAAGGTAGGTGTAGCGTGGCTGTGAGACCCAGGCGCGGAGAGACTGGTGTTTGGTCGTGACTGATCTTTACAGTGTGGGAAGTTCTCTTCCCGGATGGTCTTTAGAGTTGGTAGATTTGGCTTGTCGTTTTAGAATGGGTTGGCGTCTATCGTGAGATGATGACTGAGTGCCAGCTCAGCTGTGACAGGTCCTTAAATAGGCTCAGCGGGATGATGTCACCGGGTAGCGTTGGTGACAGGGATGCTGGGAAATGGAGTGCAGTACCAGCCAGGCTTGCGGAGGAGGTTAAGGGGAGGAGTTCATGACAGATTGTCCACATATACTTGGAGGTGCAATTTTAATTTTTGGATGGATACTTTAACAGATAGGCTCAGTACAGCTGGGACTCAGCGCAATTGGCAATCCACTAACATAGTTAAACAGTACATGAGTGATTATGGGCTTTGTGATGCATGGCGATCTCTTCATCCTAACCGTAGAGAGTATACATTTTTCTCACACATCCATCACTCTCATTCATGTTTGGATTATTTTCTAGTCAGCAGCTCATTGTTGGCTGACATTTCAGACACTGAGATACACCCCATAGTTATCAGCGACCATGCTCCGGTTTCCTTAACTCTGGTAAATAAGAAGAAATTCCCACCAAGCAAAAACTGGAGGTTTAATACATCACTGCTTAAAGAGAAATGTTTTATAGATTTTTTTAAAAAGGAGTGGGCTTTATATTTAGAATGTAATGACCTGCCTGGAACATCAGCCACTGTTTTCTGGGAGGCAGGGAAAGCAGTGATAAGAGGTAAAATAATCTCTTTCTCATCACATAAGAAAATAACAGAAAACAAATGTATTCAGGAGTTAGAAGAAATCTTTAAGTCTTTAGAGGCATCCACAGAAGAAGAGTTACTGAGCAAATTACGTAAAGCTAAATTAGAACTTCATGGAATTATTTTTATTTTTTTATTTATTTTCCCGTGTCCTGTCTGGCTGTGAAGCAAACAGAATTCATGTCAGAATGCTGGTAGCAAGCCTTACAGATTTACTCTCAGGTGGAGCATCAAAGCTTCTGCTTTTAATGCCACGCCTGATACTTAAAACTTTATTGTTATTGTTATTTGAATGCTTGTAATTCCGACCAGACAAGGAGACAGAGGTGAAAGAGAATGGAATAGACAAGGGGGGGGGGGGGGGCACAAAACAAACAATCGATGATGAACAAGAGTCTGCTTGAAGGAGACAGAAAAAAGAAGAAAAGGGACACACAGCAATACAACAGGAGCAATCTATCTCTGCGTCAACCTGATGAGGAAACATAAAAACATTGTTTTACTGAACAATCAACATAATAAATCACAGTGCATTAAGTGCCAACCACAGCCGACATGTGTTGAACGTGCCCAAGCCCATACTTATGAGAGCACCATGTGAGCACCTGTGTGCGTACCTGCACTTTTACATGTAAGGTTTCTCTATAGGAGCATCCAATAGAGAGTGTGAGGGGCCACAGATCTGCCCCCCAAAGATACGTAGGAGATGTAAGGAGCTCCAAGTCTCAGAGATCCAGGAGCTGCCTCAGCGCGCAGGGACCCGAGGGAGACTGCGACCAGAAAAGCCCCTGCCCCCCTTGAGAAGTGCAGAGGATCACTCCGGGGGGCCACAACCAGCAGCCTTCAGAGTCAGTTCAGTTCAGTTCAGTTCAGTTCAGTTTTAGTTTATTTGTCATATGCAAGTTAGCACAGGGTCAACATTGCAATGAAACGTGTATGACGAGCAGCGGTCTCTCAGCAACATGATACAGGAGAAAATATAATAAAATATAATAAAAATATAATAAAATAAAGCAAAAAATATATAGTAAGGAGCAAAATATTAGAGAGACATGGTAAAAGGGAAAAGATGACTAAATATATATGTGTCAATAAAGAAAATCCTGAAAAGAAATATGACGGGAGGGCAGATGGGATATTGCACAGGAATGAGCTGCAGAAAATTACAGTATTGCACTTTAGATATAAATTACAGTATTGCAGGATATAGATTATGCAGGATATAGATTACAGTGTTGCACTTTGGATATAAATTACAATAATAATAAAGTGAAGTGACCAGTACGGATTAAATATAGTACTTGTGAAGCTGCAGGGTAGCTTCTGAGTCCTGTGTTGTGTGTGTTTAGGTGTTGTGGTTGAGGTGTCGTATGGCTTGATGATAGAAACTGTTTTTAAGTCTTGTAGTCCGAGCAGACAGACTCCTGTAACGTCTGCCAGATGGTAACAAGGAGAACAGCTGATGTGCCGGGTGGCTGTGGTCCTTGATGATGCTGTGTGCTTTCCGGAGGCATCGTTGGAGATAAATGTCCTGAATGGCAGGAATCCTCATGCCAGTGATGTGCTCTGCTGCTTTCACCACCCTCTGTAGTGATTTACGGCTGCTGGCAGAGCAGCTTCCGTACCACACTGTGATGCAGCTCGTCAGCAAGCTCTCAATTGCACACCTGTAGAAATTTGAGATGAAGCAGGCGCTCACGCCAAACTTCCTCAGCCTCCTCAGGAAGTAAAGCCGCTGTCCCGGGGGATATCAGTAAGTAAGTAAGTAAGTAAGTAAAAGTTTATTTTTAGAGCGCCTTTCACAGATATAAATCACAAAGTGCTTTACAACATGAGTTGAGAACATATCAGTGGGATATTATCTTATGTCTAAGTGCAGATTAAAATTGGAAGTGCGCACCGGCACCTGGGAAGAGGCTGAAAGATCCCCTTGCCAAATGCCATTGTATGTGCTCACTCCCAGGCTGCCACAGGAATGCAGAAATGGGGTCCATACCCGCACCCCCTGACTTGCCTACCCCGAAAGTCCTATGTGCATGTTTGTGTGATGATGTGAAGGAGCAGGAGGAGAAAATTGTCTGGGGATGGGGGGGAATGGCTGGTTGGCCTAAGCCCTCCAGGGAGCCAGCTCCCCCACTGGACCCAATAGGCACCTCCATTGCCAAAATGCCACCCAGGGCATGGAGACCCCAGCCCATCTTGCCAGGGTCCGAAGCAGCAGCATTGTAGAGCTCCACGGAGTCCAAGGGAACCAACGCAGCCCCACCCCTGCAGAATATCTACTCCCATCCCTGCATTTGCACAGCTTCCAGAATGTATAAGACATAGAACATCCAGGTATGGTTGGGTCCTCCCCCTCCTGGACATCCCCCTCCCCCGTGATGGACAGCAGAGGAGCCAAGGTCTACCCGAGGTCCCTGAGCCTGGGCCAGGCTCTGCCGCATTTTCCCGCCTTCTTCCCGACAGCATACATGCCAGGACCCAACCCCCAAGGCCCTGCCCAGATCCCCATATGGGGCCGGCCAACCCCACCCCTCGAGCCCCCACCCAGACCTACCCAGGGGCATTGCAGCTGCCAGGCAGCAACCCATGGCCACTGCCAAGACTCCCAAGGGGCCCCACTCTCAACTGCCAGTAGTCCACCCCTGAGGCAACCCAAGCACCTCCAGAGGGGGGCAGCAGCCCCCAGCCCCAGACACCCCCAGTGAACCCACCCTCAGGGAACGTCCGGACACTCCAACTCAGACCCTCCACCCCACCACCCACATCACCCCGCAGGACAATCTCAATGCCCCCCCCCCCCCCCCCCCCCCCCCATCATCGCTATGTGATGGAACAGATCAAAGGTGCCCAAGGAGATTGACTTGAAGTGGAAGCAGAGGCTGTATCAAGTGCAATGTGATCGAACAAAAGATTTCTATACTGGTTGATGCAAAGAGTATCTCTATTTTTCCAATTCATGAGGACAATTTTCTTAGCGATGCATATGGCAGTCAGAACAACGTGAACCAAAGATGTTTCAGTCGGGACATTGTCCAGGTTTCCCAGCAAAGAAAGAGAGGGAGAAGTTGGGATATGACATTTCAGACACTTTGACAGGTCTTCACATACTCTACCCCAAAATTCCTAGACAAGTGAACAGGACCACAGTGTGTGAATGACATTGTGAGGAATGTTGTTTGTGCAGTGTGTACAGGTGTCTCCTTCCTGCTCCTCCTCCCTGATTAGTTATTGCTTTCACCTGGTTCTCTCCCCTCACACCTGCAGCTCATCTGCCTCCCATCATGCCCCAATGTATTTAAGCTCTGTCTGTGTCTCATTGTCTTGTTGGTCCATTGTTTGTGTGTCAGTGTTGTTTTTGTGCTCTATGTGAGCGTTAGTGCCTCATCTCTAGGTTTTGTGCTCTATGTGAGCTTTCGTCCTTGTTTCGTGGTTTTGTGCTCTATGTTGAGCTTTTGTCCTCCTGGGATTCAGGACTTTGGTTTTTTGGCTTCCTGCCATTTTGGATTTTGTTCATCATCCTAATAAAATGATTTACTTTTAAACGCTCCTGCCTCGTGTCATCTGGGGTTTTCTGCATCTTGGGTCCAACCTCCTCCTAACCTTCAACGTGACAGGTATAGGATTCCTTTATTTTTCCAGTCCGGAAGGTTCATCATTTTGTTATTTTGCAAAATATCAGGATAATTCCAGATAGGTGTGTGTCTGCATTGTATTAGTGAAGACTATGTCAATTTTAGATACTCCCACCATGCTGCCAGAGAGGTGCTGATATCAATATTTTGAAGCCTTTATGTTTTCTTATGCTTGACAGGAAATGGTAAAAAATAAAAATAAAAATAAAGAGACTGGACTTAGCTTTTAAAACATTTTGGTTGCTATTTTGAAAGTTATTGTTTATAATGTGGTGATTCTAGTTAATTTGTGATTAAACAAATGTGAAATTATTTGACTTAGAGCCTGGTTTGCTCACATAACTTAGTAAATTTAATTATCTTTGTGTTTTAATATATTTGTTTGCTGATCTGGAGCATTTCGTTGTGATAAAAAGAGCAAAGCCAGAATAAATGTTTTTTTACAGCACTGTAAAACTCACAAATACTAAAGCCACCATGCTTTTTCTCCCTGTGGAAAAAATGTACATTCATGTCAGCATTGAGTTTAGACACAGCTGTTACAGCACACAGTGAATTTTCTTTAGAATGAGGACATCTGCCAATACTTGAGGCCCCTCTTGTCATTTCCTCTTGACACTTATCTGACTGTCTTCCTGTTCGACACCTCAAACTCCCACAGCCAACACTTTGTGTGGCAGATGAGGCAGATTTCACTCCAAGTTTAACAACAAGGTAGTCATTCACACCAGGAAATTTCACATTCAGGAAAACAAACAGGAAAATAAATATGAAATTCAAAAAAACATTGATTTTAATTTGCTTCTGAATATTGCTCAGTGTCTTCACAAATAAAAATAAAAATAAATTCAGGAAATAAAAAGAACAAGATTGTTGGTTCTAGTAAACACCAGCTGAAACTATAATGTAAGGTTCAACTAAAATTCATAAAAATCACAGCTGTTATTGATCAAAGTGGTTACATTTACTCAAATGTTCTGAGTCGTCATCGTTGTCGTCTTCCTCCGCTTATCCAGGACCAAGACCCAGAGATACTTAAACTCCTCCACTTGAGGTAGGACCTCTCTCCCGACCCAGAGTTGGCAAGCCACCCTTTCCCGGTCAAGAACCATGGTCTCAGATTTGGAGGTGCTGATCCCAGCCGCTTCACACTCGTTCGCGAACCTACCCAGCAAGAGCTGAAGGTCAGAGCTGGATGAAGCTAGGAGGACCACATCATCCGCAAAAAGCAGAGACAAGATTCTCCTGCCACCAAACTCGACACACTCCACGCCATGGCTGCACCTAGAAATTCTGTCCATAAAGGTTATGAACAGAACCGGCGACAAAGGGCAGCCCTGGCAGAGTCCAACCCTCACTGGGAACAGGTCCGACTTACTACCAGCTATGCGGACCAAACTCACGCTCCTCTGGTAAAGGGACTGAATGGCCCTTAACAAAAGGCCACCCACCCCATACTCCTGGAGCGTCCCCCACAGGGTGCCCCTGGGGACACGGTCATAAGCCTTCTCCAAATCCACAAAACACATGTGGATTTGTTGGGCAAACTCCCATGCCCCCTCCATCACCCTTGCAAGTGTATAGAGCTGGTCCACAGTTCCACGGCTAGGATGAAAACCACATTGCTCCTCCTCAATCTGAGATTCAACTATCGATCGGACACTCCTCTCCAGTACCTTGGAGTAGACCTTTCCAGGGAGGCCGAGGAGTGTGATCTCCCTATAGTTGGAACACACCCTCAAGTCACCCTTCTTAAAGATGGGGACCACCATCCCGGTCTGCCACTCTACAGGAACTGCCCCTGATGACCACGCAATGTTGCAGAGACATGTCAACCACGACAGCCCCACTACATCCATAGCCTTGAGATACCCAGGACGAATCTCATCCACCCCCGGGGCTTTGCTGCTGTGTAGTTGTTTGACTACCTCAGCAACTTCTGCTCCAGAGATTGGACGGTCCATCCCCAGGCCTTCCGAATCTGGCTCCTCCTCGGAATACGCGTAGGTGGGATTGAGGAGTTCCTCAAAGTATTCCTTCCACCACCCAACTATAGCCCCAGTTGACGTCAGCAGCTCCCCATCCCCACTGTAAAAAGTGTGAGTGAGTTGCTGCCTTCCTCTCTTGAGGCGCCGGACAGTTTGCCAGAACCTCTTTGGCGCTGATCGATAGTCTTTCTCCATGGCCTCACCAAACTCCTCCCACGCCCGAGATTTTGCCTCGGCAACTGCCACTACTGCACCCCGCTTAGCTATCCGGTACCGGTCTGCTGCCTCCAGAGACCAACAGACCAGCCACGCCCTGTAGGCCTCCTTCTTCATCCTGACAGCTCTCCGAACCTCTGGTGTCCACCAGTGGGTATGGGGGTTGCCACCACGACTGGCACCAGCCACCTTGCGACCACAGCTAGCAACAGCCACCTCAACAATCGCAGAGTGGAACAAGGCCCACTCTGAGTCGATGTCCCCCACTGCTCTCGGGACGCGGTCAAAGTTCTGCCAGAGGTGGGAGTTGAAGACCGTCTTGACAGGTTCTTCTGCCAAGCATTCCCAGCAGACCCTCACTATGCATTTGGGTCTGCCAGGTCTACGCGGCATCTTCCCCTGCCATCTGAACAACTTAAATTGCATGAAGTCGACTTTTTTGGCCAAACCTTTTTTTTCAGTGTGTAATTACTTGTAACAGAAGTTTCCTTGCAGCGTAATCTATGGGTTTTAATTCTGCAGTATATACCGTAAATCCTCTAACACAGGCCCGGGCCTGTATATGACTCAAGCTCATCAAGCTCCAGGCCTTTATTGGAAGGAGGACCAGAATTAGAGGCAGGCCTCAATTTCTGTTTGAGCAAAATGAACTAATGGTTCGCTGGAGTTTTTGACAATTAAAATTGCGCCCACATTTTCAAAGTTAAAATCATTTCTTTTAACAACGGTAGCTTCTGCTTCAGCCCTCTCCCCCCTCCCCCTGCGCAGCGGCCGCAAACTCACTGATGCACCTGCAGCCTCTCAGAGTTGCTGCTGCTCTAAACATTAAAATAATTATTTCATTTTCTGTTCCTCACTTCTAATTACCTTCAATGGTATGTGTTTGTTGCAACCACCAGGTACAAAAACTAACTTGTTTTTATTTGACTATTTTTCTGTCCTGCCTGTTTATTATCTTCCTGCATCTCCTCTCAATCCTAAAGAGAAACTGCTACCTGGGTTCATATATATTCACCTTATGAGTTACCTTTGAACTGCAGTTCTAAAAGATCTACCGACCGCAAAAACAGCGGAGTGCTCGCCGGCCACATCAGTTAGGTGCGTCACCGAGGACAAAACAGGTGATGCGCCCTGATCCACAGCAGCGAAACGCATCAGGCACAAAAAAAGAATAAAAGACAGAAAACATAAAAGGAAATGAGCCGACATGAACGATCTTGTGTTAAATTAGTTTTTGAGGTGGCGACACCTGATTTGATAATTTTACTGTGGCCGTGCTCAGGACGCAGATGTCTGGAGCGCGTCAACAATCAGCGCAAGCTGGTTAACGTTAGGATGGGGGTGAGGGGAAGATTAAATTGCAAGAGGGTAAACGTCACAATTTGGTTAAATGTCCATTTTACGGCGGGTGTCAGTACCGACGCTCTGGCAGAGCGCGTTGCCCCCCCCCCCCCCCCCCCCCCCCCGACGCGCAGGAGCTTGTCACCTGTTGACAGCAGGCTGCTGTCTTTTCCGTGGACTGCATCTTGCCGGTCATTATCACTTGACAGCGACTAGTCGATGACAGGCATAAAAAAAGTACTATAGAGCGGTGAAGTCGACTAGTGACTAGTTCACACAACCCTACTGCTCCCCAGAGTGTTCTGCAGCATAATCAGCACGTTCTCTTTGAACTTGATATCAAATTTTCACCTCCTCTTCGTCTCCGCACGGTTAAAGTTACCCTCGCGGTCTATCACTGGCAAATCAAAAGTGAGACGGATGACACACTTCCTCCTTTGTTTTCTGTTTACTGAGAAGTGATCATGAAATATGTCTAAATGAAGGAATTAATGATGAAACATGTTCTGAAAACTTATTTCATGACATCCTGTAGATTTTATTGGACAAATGAGAACTGATGCTGGAGACAACCATAGCAAACATACATTCCTCCTGTGCCCTTCAGGTTCAGTTTATCACTATAGGTCATAAATTTAAATGACACCTCACACGGGCTGAACTGTGAAGATCTCTCTGTGGGCTGGGCAGAGGGGCTGAGGTTTCGAGAAGACATGTGACCTAGTTGGCTTAACCTGCCATTGTTCAAGTTGGGTCTAAGAGCCAGCTGTGACATGTCTGCCGCTGTCAACTGCAATCATGTGCTGTTGGATAGATGGAAGAAGAATAGACAGACTGCAAATGTGTGTGTGCGTGCGTGCGTGCGTGCGCGCGTGCGTGGGTGCGTGAGTGAGTCTTAAATTTTTTTCCAGCTTGCACGCGTAGGCGGGGATGCCAGCTTTAAGTGCTGCACGTCTGTGCGCAGCCGGGCCGCATGGGAGCACACTGACCATATGCACAGTAATGCTGAGGGAGCAGCAGTGTTAACGACGGGAGAAAGGCCATTCTGCTCTGCTCATTTGGTCTGGCTTGGCTCCTGTAGTCTAGACAGGACCAACAGACAGCGCCTATTGAGATCACACATCAGATAGGAGCACACTACAACATCGTCTACATGACACACACTTCTAATAGTGTAGCTGCATGAAAACTTTATTGTTTGGCTCCTCGGAAACATTTCACGTGTCATCCAAGGAGCTTTTTCAATTTAAAAAGTAAAGATGAAGCAAGCATTTAGAAAGCAGTGAGCCATTTGTTAATGTGAGCTAGTTTACAAATCTAAACCCTAATGCTTTTTAAGGGCTTTTGTTGCTTTTCTGTTGGTTTTCTGTTTTCAAAATGATAACCTTTTGCACTTTTTTAAACCACTAACCTTCTTTTCTCTATTTAGGAATATCTGTGTTTTCAAAAAAGTGTCTCTAATCCTTGAGATTTCTTTTTCTTGCTCCAGAGGTGTTTTTTTTGGACATCCACAAGCCAGGGATTAGGCCTTACTTCATTCTTTTTTTTTTTTAAATTAAGATTTTGTTGTCTGTCATTTAAATCTCCGAATGAAAAAATACATGACTTCAATTACCTAAATCCATCAATAAATTTCTGCCTGACACTTTTACAGTCCCACATCTTTACACTGCCACCTCCGTGTTTCATTGTCATAATGAAAGGTTAACTTTCAAAATATTTTTAATACATTTGCAATGGTCTCTAGCAGGAATGAATGCCTTGTCAGTTGTTCTCTGGGGGGAAAAAGCTCCAGTGCACCTATTTGATGACGTAGAAATTAGCTAGAGGAGAAAGTAGCTTCAGATGGCAGGACCTGGAGTCTTATTTCCATATAGTTTGTACATCTTACCTCTGATTGGCTAAACACAACATGACTATATCACTGACTCGGTTTACTCTGCAACATTGATGTTGTATCTCCACAAATAACATAAGTATGGTAGAATTCAGCCATGTTGTGGAGTTGCTAATGCTAACATTTAGCTTCTACTAGCCTAGTTCTCTGCTGTTTCCTGGACGCTAAACCAACAACACCCTTCCCCAGCACGAGTCAAGATGGCTGAGTCCACTCATTCACTGCCTTTTGCATTTTTTTTACTGTGTGGGTGTTGGAACGGGCTCCTGCACCATGAGAACAAATATTCCAGCACAAAAGCTGATCTTCATCCACTTGTGTCACAGGTCACGTGATCAGGAAGCAGAAAATCCATGTGTTAGGAGATCGTTTTGGGCTGCTGCTGTAAAAAAAGTGAAGCGTGAACCGGAAAAGCTTCTGCCAATCACAATTCGACAATGGAAAGAACGCTGAAAACACACAGATTCTTCCCTATGTAAGAGGTGAGTCTCCTCTTGGTAGTTTTGGCTTTGACATCATCATAGAGCGCAACGTTCTGTGACTCTTCCAAAAAACTGTGAAAACGCTGAAAAATGCTGGCAGCGAAGGGCTTTTCTGATCAGGAAATGGCTGGCAGTTGATGAGTTAAGTGACAGTGTGACGTAGCTCTGTCCAGAATTTTGAGTTTCACCATCTATTTTTTATCAGAAGTTAATTCAGGAAGTAGGTGTAGGAGACTATTTTCATGTTCAGCCTGCATGAGAAACTCAGTGACTGATGTTTTTTTTTCAATAATAAGTAAAAATGCTTTGTCTGTGAACTTGGTCTTTAAGTATCAGCTGTCTTCTTGGGTCAGACGGAGCTCATCCAGCTTGAGCAGTGTTGTGCTATTGAGCAGTTCATTCCACGTTCTTCTCACCATTCACCCACTAACGTGGCAGACAATTCCTTAGCAAACTATCTTAGAAATTTTCAAATTAAAAATAAATCAGCACGGATCAGCTCAGATAAAAGACAGCATCAGCCTAATGAGGGTGGAACCAGTAACCCAGACTAACCCTAATTGTTTGAAAACAGATATATGCATGGCTCACAGAACTCTAAAGCCGCTCATGAGCCAATCAGGAGTCAGTATCTTTTAAATACTTTGTCTCCTTTAAAAATCACACTAAAGACGACATCCAGCACCATTACTCGCAGCCAGGACACATCGCTTCATTTATTTATAGCACAAAAGAAGGAGTACATTAAATGCACTTATAATTAGAATTAAAAAGAAGAGAAATGGCAGCCATTATGCAAAAACCCTACCAAGAGCACGTACACGTCTGGTCTAAAAATATGTGAGTTACACAGATTTTCTCTCGATGAATTCCAGCTTGAGTTGAAAAAAAAAATAGCAGATAAATTATTCTTGTGTGCGTGCGTATGTGTGTGCGTGTGTGTGTGCGTGTGTGTGTGTGTGTGTGTGTGTGTGTGTGTGTGTGTGTGTGTGTGTGTGTGTGTGTGTGTGTGTGTGTGTGTGTGTGTGTGTGTGTGTGTGTGTGTGCGTGTGTGTGTGTGTGTGTGTGTGCGTGTGTGTGTGTGTGTGTGTGTGTGTTCTGCTCTTGGTAAATGACCTCTGGTGTTTACAAGCCAACTACTTTTATATAATTTAGGAAACCAGATATCACCAAAGGTACTTTAGCGTCTTCAAATGATCATAACTGCTGCATTAGTGAGATTCAACTTTGGATCAAAATACTTTTTTTAATTTCCAAATGTATTTGTTTTAGACCATTGACTGAAATATCTAATGATCTCTTAGGAACAATGGAATCATCACAGGATGAAATAATGCTATTTTAGTCATATTCACACTATGATTGTTGGGTTGTATGGAATGTAGGCTGGTATGTGGTGCACTGTAATGAGAGTAATTGATAGTAAGAGGACTCTCTTTTTTTCTGTGAAGTGTGTTTCTTCACATGGGATTTGGTTAAAGTTGAACTTCAGTCCGTTTTCTTGTTTTCTCCAGTGTCAATTAAAAACCACAAAGAGTCAAAGCCTATTGAATGGGTTTTATATCAAACACACAGGAGTGCTTGCCCGGCTGCAAGCTCCATGGATTTGCAAAATGCATCCAGTCCTCCAAAGCAACTAAAATCCTTAAATTCTTTCCTTCATCAATGTGAACACAGTACATTCAAATCCCTATATAACTAAGAAAATAGGCCCTTTAGGGACTTAACACAGTGATGCACTGTAAGCTAAGAGCATTTTGTTATTGCAGTTCTCTGTAAATTGCTTTTGTGCACTGAAAAAAAAAACATCAACTCAGTGTCAGGAATTGTTTTTTTCAGCCCCCAAGTCTCTTTCCAATCACTGGCTGGGTGTTCAGCAGTAATACCATGTTCCTTATCTGTCATGACTTTAAGATACTGGAAGTGGTTCTGTAAATGAGCCTGCAGTCTCCTCTCCAGCGAGACAAAGCTGTCTGGTTTAATTGGAGCTCTAAAGCAACTGGCAGTCACCACACTTGTAATTCATTGATGGCGATTTATGAGAATTTATCTCACAGAGAGCTTCAGCTCTACTCTGATAGTCAAATCTAAATAACGTTTAGATGGGAGTTGATACTGCAGCTCAGCTTGATGACTCAAAGACTATCTTAAAGTGTAATTTAAACACCAGCATTTATAAAATGATATGAAATGTTAAATTATTACTCTTTCCAAGAGAACAATACAGTAAATTAGGCTAAATGTATTAAGCTTTAAACCTCCCACTGTCTTTATGGGTGACCCTGCAAGGAAAGTTGACCATTGAGCACCCATTAGGACAGTGGGAGGGTTAAAGATACTGGCCAGAGGCAAATTTCCTTTGAATGATGTGTGAAAAGTATCGGAAGTTTAGATTTCTTCTGCTGGATTTAAAAAAAAAAGTTTGATGTTTTTAAAGAGCACGGCAAAATAATAAGATCTGAGCTCCACCTGGCTAATACTAGGTCTTCCCTCAGAAAACTAACATAAACAATCTGCCGCTCCGGTTTTTCTGCATTACATAAACCCTTTGATGCATGAATTATGAAATCTTCAACCATGATTTTTTAAACAATTTTTTTCATTCATCTTTAGGTGTGAATGAAACAAATTTCAACAAATATTTTTTGTAACATTTTGTTAATTTACAAATAATTTATTACATGTCCAGCTCAGTGGACAATGTGCATTCTGAACATGACATATGTTGGCTTGACTTGCTGAAGTCCAATGGAGAGGCTCACATGCAATAAAGTCTTCAACAGCTGTGCTTAATAGCAAAAATAAATAACAATTTTGAGTACCTGTCCACTGTAGTGACTATTATGCATCAAAGGGTTAAAGCAGATGACGATGTTTCATCAGAGGCAGATGTAGCCTCTGAAGCCTAGTCGGTCAGATTTAATGTCTTTGGAATACAACAAGGAGAATGAATATCGGAGAGCCAGAGGGGTGCAGCTAGTTCAACCAGCCTGTGGATGAGCTGCAAGCCGGTTAGCCAAAGAGAGTAGACTGCAACTGGACATTTTCAAGCTTGTTAGACTCCGACAACCTGCAAGACACTGATGGAAAAGCCGACATAGAAGAATGTTGAGCATCTTCAGATCTACACTCAACAAAAATATAAATGCAACACCTTTGTTTCTGCTCCAATTTTTCATGAGATGGACTTAAATATCTAAAATTCATTCCAGATACACAATATTACCATTTCTCTCAAACATTGTTCACAAATCAGTCTAAATGTGTGATAGTGAGCATTTCTGCTTTGCTGAGATAATCCATCCCACCTCACAGGTGGGCCACATCAAGACGCTGATCCGACACCATGAGTAGTGCATAGGTGTACCTTATACTGCCCACAACAAAAGGCAAAATGCCACAGATGCCACAAGCATTGAGGGAGCGTGCAATTGGCATGCTGACAGTAGGAATGTCAACCAGATCTGTTGCTCGTGCATTGAATGTTCATTTCTCCACCATAAGCTGTCTCCAAAGGCGTTTCAGAGAATATAGCAGTACATCCTACCGGCCTCACAACCGCAGACGATGTGTAACCACACCAGCCCAGGACCTCCACATCCAGCAGGTTCACCTCCAAGATCGTCTGAGACCAGCCACTCAGACAGCTGCTGAAACAATTGGTTTGCATAACCAAACTATTTCTGCACAAACTGTCAGAAACCGTCTCAGGGAAGCTCAACTGCATGCTCGTCGTCCTCATCGGGGTCTTGACCTGACTCCAGCTCGTTGCCGTAACAGACTTGGGTGGGCAAATGCTCACATTCGATGGCGTCTGGCACGTTGGAGAGGTGTTCTCTTCATGGATGAATCTCGGTTTACATTGTTCAGGGCAGATGGCAGACCTCACCGCTTTAATATTATAAATAAGACAGTGTGTGTGGCGTCGTGTGGGTGAGCGCTTTGCTGATGTCAATGTTGTGGATCGAGTGGCCCATGGTGGTGGTGGGGTTATGGTATGGGCAGGCATCTGTTATGGACGAAGAACACTGGTGAATTTTATTGATGGCATTTTGAATGCACAGAGATACCGTGATGAGATCCTGAGGCCCATTGTTGTGCCGTACATCCATGAACATCACCTCACCTTTCAGCAAGATAATGCATGGCCCCATGTTGCAAGGATCTGTAAACAATTCTTGGAAGCTGAAAATGTCCCAGTTCTTGCATGGCCATCATACTCACCGGACATGTCACCCGTTGAGCATGTTTGGGATGTGCTTGACCGGCATATACGACAGCATGTACCAGTTCCCACTAATATACAACAACTTCGCACAGCCATTGAAGAGGAGTGGACCAACATTCCACAGGCCACATTTGACAATCTGATAAACTCTATGCGAAGAAGATGTGTTGCACTGCATGAGGCAAATGGTGGTCACACCAGATACTGACCAGTTCTGAGTCCCCAGACCCCCAATAAAGCAAAAAACTGCACATTCCAGGGTGGCCTTTTATTGTGGGCAGTATAAGGTACACCTGTGCACTACTCATGAAGTCAGATCAGCATCTTGATGTGGCCCACCTGTGAGGTGGGATGGATTATCTCAGCAAAGCAGAAGTGCTCACTATCACACATTTAGGCTGATTTGTGAACAATGTTTGAGAGAAATGGTAATATTGTGTATCTGGAATGAATTTTAGATCTTTAAGTCCATCTCATGAAAAATCAGAGCAGAAACAAAGGTGTTGCGTTCATATTTTTGTTGAGTGTAAATTTGGTATGCTTTATAAACTTTTATAGTGCATTTATTTTATTACTTCCCAGCAGTCCTCTTACTAAGCAAGCATATAGCGACAGTGGAGAAGAAAACACCCTTTCAACAGGAAGAAACCTCCAGAGGATCCTGGCTCAGTATAAGCAGCCATGCTTATATTGCGATTTCTTAGTAGATATTTTATTTGGTAAGAGAAAAACTTTACTGTGTTGGAATTAATCTGACACTAGTCAGTGACTTGATGCAACCTCCTGGTTTCCTTATACAGGAAACATTTTACTGATTGGCTTAATGAACTGAACTGCATTGGAATGTTTTCTTTGTGAAATGCCTTGAGACGACTCTTGTTGTGATTTGGCCCTATATAAATAAACTGAGTTGACTTGAATTTCTGTGCTCCTAAATGAGCTCCCATCGCATATTGCTGCATTGGGCTATCCCAATATAATTCAACAATCTACAGAAAAATAAAGCAATGTGCTTCCAGTTTTACCACTGCGTGTATGTTGATATAACTCTTGAAAATTTTAATTGATAGCTTATCAGAATGACTTATGTTTTCCTGATCAGCCTCTGCACATCAGCATTTGCTCTAAATGAACATTGAAGATCTGACTGCAGCTAGTATTGTCCTTTGATTGATCCACAGTTTCCATGACTTTAATGTTGCTGTGTTAGTTAGAAATGCGTGTAGGACTCAAAGATATGACTCAGATTTTTTTTCTGCAGCTGAAAACACACTTATCCTTAAGCACTGTGGCCACGAAGTCGAACAAAATACAACTAATCACAGATTAGCATCAGTAGCTAAGCTCTCGTAAAACGTTTTTGAGTGACGAATGCGAGACATGGTTCTTCACTGATTAGAGGATAGAATTAAGATATTCTATAATGATTTTGACAACATTGATTAACAAAATGAAAAATAAATAACTGAACCCAGTTTATATTTATATGGATAGCAAAGTGTAGTTACACAGGTTTTTTATTTTATTTTTACAAACTTCATGCATTCTGCCCAGTACCTGTAATGATTTTTTATGTGTCCCTAGCCAGCCATGAGATTTCCATCTCAAAGTAAGGTTCTGGAAGGCATCCATCCTCAATTCTCCAAGATGATGATGGTGGAGGCTATTCGTAACCCCACCGCTTGCCGCCTCTCATCAAGGATGACTCTAGACTGATATAAAGTCCAGCTCCTCTGGCAGAAACTGCTTCTTAAGCTAATTCATTTGAAGAGCCATTCGTGCTAAAAACAGACCAGATGCCTTCCTGTGGGCCTGGTGCCAAGGGCCCCAGTATCCCTTATCCAGGAACAGTAACTGGGTCCCTAATGGGATTCATAAAGGTTGCTGAATCCCACTTAATCTGGCAGTTCACCATCTTGCCCAGGGAGATCCTACCAGGGGACAAGTACCCCAACAACTCAATTCCTGGGAACCTTCAGGCACCCAAGCCCTCCAACCTGAATAAAGACGTGACTCATGGGCGAGCTGGTGGAAGCAGCCGCAGCTGGCAAATGGAGAAGCTCTGCTCTAACTGTCTGAGTTAGCCCATTTGTTGTTGGTGAATGGAAACATGACAATATTTTTCCTTTATGAAATCTTCAAGAATGTAAAAAAAAGCCTAATTTTATGCTACTTTTAGACTGAAAGAAAAAATCTGATCCAGAACAATAGCATTGTTTAAAATAAGATAAAGATCTTTAAATATGGTCCAAATGATCTTGTTTTAATAATGAAATAAAGAGCCAATGGGGTAAGCAAATGTTGCTTGGCTGGAATTCTTAGCGCTATAAGAATCTAATGCGAGATTTGTTTCAGTATTATGTGTAATGTTTTCATTTGACTCAATATTTAACGTGTTTTTAGAACAAACCGGTTGTAAGACCAGAAAATAAACTATGAATTTATGTAATTCGGATTCAATCCTTGAAGATAGATCACAGAAATAAAAATTCTTACCTTGTTCAGAAGACAAAGAAAAACACATTTTGTCCTTGAATTTGTTTATTTAAGTATTTTCTTTTATTTTAAAAATTCATTTATGTCTGCAAATAGCTTGAATGTAAATCTAGAGCTTTGCATAATTTCACCTTTGTAGGTCTTTGATCTTATTAACCCTCACATCCAGCCTGCTGTGTTCAGCTGTGCGGGTCCACTCGGCTCTGTGTTATCTGTGTACACTTGTGTAATATTATCTCAGTGTGAGTCCTCAATAATGTTTTATGTTCTCTTTTTCTTCTCTGTGTGTGTGTGTGTGTGTGTGTGTGTGTGTGTGTGTGTGTGTGTGTACGTGCGTGCATGCGTGCGTGCACATTTGTCTCTGCAGATGTTGAATATCTTTTTCAAAGGCACAGTATTCGAGAATCACTTAGTGCCCTAATGCATTGATTAGTTCTGGAGTCGTCTTTTCCACACAAACATTTTAACAAAGTCACAAAAGTAAATTTTACATGTTGTTTATAACATGACTGCATGAAAGCCAGTCCTCAGCGGTTGAATTTGTGGAGGCCTTTTTGTCAGCCAATTCATTCATCATTAACAGTATGCCATCAAAGATATTTCCACTCTAGTACTAAGGTGAGGAGTAAAAGTGTATCGGTATGTTTACAAGTGGAGGTAGGACGGAGTAAGAGATGGATTGTTGAATCCTGTCTTTATCTGCAGTAATTAATCTGTTGCTCTGGTCCGTTGTGGTAAAGGAGGAGCTGAGCGCAAAGGCAACTCTCAACAATACTCAGGATAACTGGTTTGTGACCAGATGGACAAGTGTCCACGGGATTGTCCTGCCTAGTCCACAGGATAAAATGAGGAGCTCTGTCAACCAGGTGGAGCTCAGAGTGGAGGTGCTGCTCCTCATCAGAAGTTATGGTTCTTCATCAAAAAGATCTGTCATGGTGGCTTTCCTATGGAGGATTTCAAGGCAGATCCAGAACTGGCTGGAATGATTCTTTATCCCTTGGGATCCCCCGTGAGTAGCTTTAGCGTAAGGCCTTGTTCACACAGCAACATCAATATGCTGATTTTAACACTATTCTTCTCTTCCTACAATCTTAAGGGTGTCCCCGATTACCGTAAAGACTCTAAAGATAATCAGATCACAAATTGGCCTGGCAGGAATTGGGAAGCTTTTATTTTCATTGAAACAGCGTTCCGGTCCAACGAGATGGCAGTTTCATAACAACCCATCCAAGACTAGACTTACAACTCTGACTCACTATAACAGAATGAAGCTGAACTGTGGGCAGGCGTCTTTATGACTCTCCCATATGCAGATAACTAACCCAACACGCAAAACTTCAGACAGTCACAGACATGAGAGGTATGTCGGAGGGGGCTTCCTTGCAGTTTGTAGCTGGTCTTCAGTCCCTCAAGAAATCCAATTATTTTTGTACACCATGCAATAACTTTCTCCAACATCACATCCATTGTGCGCGCTAACACCAGAATCCCATCTAGAACCGTGTGAAAGTCCCCTCGAGCAACATCTGAGTCTGAGTGGGATCCACCCGGCTGAGACTTTCCTTGAGTTTGGGTGACAATCCAATTGCACCCGACCTTCCAACATTCTAAAATACTAGAAATCCTCCTACTCCAAACAGATGAAATCCAGTAATCGTAAATCCAAAAATCCATGTGTCTTCCTCGACGGACAGCTGGAAAAGCCGTATAATATTCCATGCTTTCCAGGAATCCAAAATATGCTCAACCGGGTGTTTTCCATCCAGACAAGATGGAGCCCCTTGCTCCGTTCTCATTGTTGAATAAATCTTGCCAATCACGTTGAAGGACCAGCTAACCAAATCCATGATTCTATAAAAATTGTGAGATTTCAGGATGAATGAAGAAGCTCTCTAGACAGACAGGATAAGAGACTTGAGAAAAAGCTAAGGGAGAGGACAAAAGAAGCATCTGTGCTCTTCGAGTAATGGAAAAGTATGTGAGTCCAGTAAAGTGTAGTTTGTAGTCCACAAATGTTGCCAGTGACTTCTCCTCACCTTCCATTGTTGTCTATTCCAAAGTCATGTTTGATCTCGAGAGGTTTTGCCAGGTTTCCCACCTGACCTGGTGACATTTGTGAGTATAATCTGTTTGTGTGTCGTGTGTAGTCTTTGCCGTGTGGCCTCACACAACACACTGTAAGACCAAACCTGGTACTTATGTTTTTAAAATCATCCGACAGTTTAAAAAAATCTTGCCTCATGAACCAGGCCTTACTGGTTACCTCAGCAACCCTTTGGATATAAGGCAGAATGAAGGGGAAGCAGATGGATGGATGAGTGGGTGTGTGGATGGATAATACTGTTATGGAGATCCATCCATTTGTATGGTGCAGCATGTGTTTCTCTCTCTGAAGAAATCGGCTAAGTTGACGGAACTATTTCGTTAGTCAACTTTGTCTTCTAAAACATTTTTACAGCTGGTGACTTTTTAAAGCTCTGGGAATCAAAATGATGGAAAGGGTCCGATGAAAACTGCACAAGCCAAATTCTGCATCCTATTGTTGTAGATAAAGCCTCTGCTCTTTCTCTCCTCGCCAAAAAAGAAAAGCCTGCGCTTGATTTTTGTACGCCGCTGTGATTTGAAAGACTGGACTGACTGTTCCTGGAGCTAGAGCTGACTCAGGCACTCTAACCCCTGCGCCCCAAATCAAACAGCAGTGTTATCTGCCAGAGGATACAATCAAAGAAACACATCAAAGCTCAGGCTCTGAGGCTGATGTGATCACATGAATGAATGCAGTGTGGACCCACATATGAACACAAATGCAGTCACCCATTCACTCACTAATTGCACATGAATACCCACTGCCTGACTCAATTAGGTCTTTATCAGTCCTGTGAATCAACCATAGATCTGATTTTTATGCAGTTAGGAAGCTTTCAGCAGGCTGACCATGATCCTGCTTCATCTACCTGATTCTAAGACCTCAAGGGGGAACAATGGACTTCCTGCCCACTCCTGAAATGTCAGTTCCTTCTCTCTTCCTTATCGTCTATTGTTTCAGCTCCTCATTTACACCACAACCTTCTGGCTCCTATTAGTAGTGTAGCCATGTGTGACATCAGCTGTCACATATTCCCATTCCTGGGACTGAATCCAGAACTAATGCGCATTTCACCCCTGAACACGGGGCCTGAGTGTGTGTGTGTGTGTGTGTGTGTGTGTGTGTGTGTGTGTGTGTGTGTGTGTGTGTGTGTGTGTGTGTGTGTGTGTGTGTGAGAGGGGTTGGGTTACTTGTTATCCTCGTGTTGCATGTAATCTCTGATAATAAAGCTGTTGAGGGAATTTGTAAGCATGTTACTGTAATAACACCTCATATCTCAGCCTACCTCGTCCAATTTGGGGGGGTGCAGTTTTCCTTGTGTCTCGTTGACATGAGAAACAGACAAATCTGACATTGTAATGCATAGTGATGGAACCATTAAGTCACTTATTCACCAGCTAATTTACATAGCAGAGCAGAGAAGTCCTAAATCAAATAGATTTCAAAACCTTTTACAAGATTCGCAAATTAGACAAGACAAGCTGTTTATTTTTTTAAACATCCTGTGGCTTTTGGCCCCAAACTTCATTTTAATTTTGATTCCTTCATTAGGCAAATTTGACAGCGGCTGCTTCTACACTAATGCAATTTGCTGAAGATGTCTATGAAAAATTTAAATGTTTGCATGTGAGCGCATGCAGTAAGTATCGCCTCCAAACAAATCAGCATATTCATAGGCATGCATGTGTACACACATACACTCATACACACACACGCACACACACACACACACGCGCGCGTGCATGCTCACACAATATGATTCCCCGTAGTTTTAATCTTCTTCTTGGCCAGAACGTTATGCCTCGAAGATGTTGTCAGCTTTGGACCAAAACCCACCGTAGTTCAAAAGGGAGTCTGAATCAGTGGCTTCTTCTTTGGATATATCCAATAAATAATTTCTGGTGAAAACAATGCCTTCCAGGGAAGTCTGAAAAGTAACTAAGGCAGATTGGTCAATCTTCAAGGAAAGATGACCTCAAGGGAAGACTGGCCTGACTCCAAATGGCACCAAAGCATGCTGCAGATCAAAACACAGGAAAAATAGAAGGAGGATAGAGATTTAAAATGGAAATGATAAAAGCAAATATCAGGAGAAAAAGGTTAACCCAAATGGCATTACTGGTGATGCATCAAGGTAGAGCAAGTCGATATGGCCTCAAATCAAAATCATGATATATTAAGCAGTTCACCTTGGTAACGATAAATGGACGACAACCACCCGTACACGCAAAAACACAAGTTGATATTGGGCTGTGGCTAAACAGCCAGTTTTATAGGAAGTACTATTCTTCTAGATATATTCATTGCAATTACTTCAATTGCTACTTTAAAAAATACTTCAAACTGAGTACTAAGTACTTAAGTTATTGAGGCTGATTGAAAAACTGAAAAAGTACTAAAGTAAAAAATTCAAATTTACAAAAAACACAAAGTATTTAAGATATAATCTCTTATATTTAAATGTCAATTATAAAAAAGCTGCATCATGTAAATATGTTTACATTGTCAGGTAAACAGTTTCTCTATAACGTGAGGTTGTACTGCAGGTTGTGATGATGTGTTACTTTGACTTATTGCTACAGTCTTTCTGAAGTTTGACTTTAGTCTTTGGTTTTGGTCACATCATCCTTGCTGATTTCATTATGACTGATGAAGCATCTTTTTGGGAATGAGCTTCTCTTAGACTAGCTAGCAGCCCGTTAGCAGCCCGCAGGTTACCCACTCGCTGCCCACCAAGTAGAGTGATACAGAGTGATGAGCTGCAAGATGCCCATTCCTTTCAAACTCTTATCGTTCTCCAGTTCCTTGTTCCTCCTTTCCTGTTAAAGACGGATGGGGTGGAGTTACGTGACTGCATGTTACAAGCTGTGGCGCGGTCTCCATTTTTCTGTCATAGCTTCTGTGTCACATCTTTATCATTTTTTTAAACTATCGGACATACTGTAATGGAAAAAATTACATCGTTAAGAGTTTTACATTTTTGTAAAAGTAAATTTATAACCTAAATGCAGGTCATCATGGCGGAGAGTCTTGACTCAGGAAGAATGTTCTTTGTCTGGGGGAGCTATTGACAACAATTTTACCACAGAACTTCACAACATAACAGTCCGTTGGCCTACGTATAACAACAAAAACTAAATATTTGAAAAAGCTGATGTAGTAATTCAGCAGACCTCATCAAAACAGCCCTGCACTGGGATTTCTGGATCTTTCAAACAGGCTGGTTCTTATGGCTTGGCTCAGTAAAAAGATGATAAACAGCTTCTCTAATTTATTGTTGCCTAAATAATTTTTTTTACCAAAAATAATGTAAAATTAATTAGTAAAGTACAAAAAAAATGCTATAACAAATTATTTGTTTGGCAACATGGACCAGTTTTTAAAATAACTGTAAAACTAAGAACCCATTTCAGTTTGAACATGTCGCTGTAGCGGCTGTTCTCTTGTCTGTCTCTTTTTACCTGTTTATGTAAGAATATAGTGAGAATTTTACAGTGAGAAAATCCCAAAAGAGTCTAATGTTTCAGTCATTTTGGAAGGAAGTTTACACTGAAACCTTTTTCACATCCAGCTGGCTGCGAGGATTGTCAGTTTTTCACCTTTAAAAACAAAGGAAGAGGGACGTAACTACTGTTCACCATCAGTGACTGTGGGGGTACCATGTCTCCTGTGAGCCAATACTGCAGCACTGACAATTGTAATTTGACAACAGCTGGCAAAAAGCTCCAGAGTTGTTTAAAGTGGTTGCAGTGACAAAGTTTTACCGCAGGATGTCATTTTTGCTCAATTTCTACATAATGCACCTTTAAACCCCTCAAAATCAAAGATCCTAGAGTGGTCCTTCTCGTTTATGGAACAAGACACCAGCCTGTTCTGCTTGAACAAGGCATAACAGGAAAAAATGAATGTTTAAATGCCATCTGTCCTCTTAATAAGTGAATAACCAGCTACATGACAGAGTGGCGATGTCCCACGCTTTTTGCAATGACTTGAACACAGCAGCAAAAGATCAGCTTGTTGATACAGGAGGGCAAGAGGAAAAGGGCAAGCTACAAGTGGACTGGTTGGACTTTGTAAATGCGAACGGCATACTGAGCAAGCCCACAAGAAGAATGCACATGTGGCAGAGGCTGGCGGAGCCGAGACGGGCAGAGTCAGGATTTGTATGCGACAGGAGGCACCTGTAGGAGGAGTGTGTCTGGTCTGTCTGACGCTCAGTGATTCTCAGTGGGTAGGGAGCAGAAGCTGCCTCAGTCGGAGGGAAGAGACTTATGAGTTTTATTGATCAAGGGTAGCTCTCTCTCTCTCTCTCTCTCTCTCTCTCTCTCTCTCTCTCTCTCTCTCTCTCTCTCTCTCTCTCTCTCTCTCTCTGAATTTGGTAAAATATTTTTAAATGCCATCTTCTCAATGAATGTTTGGAAACATAAAACTGTCTCACTCAGTCCATCAGACCCACCGTAAGCAGACATCACAGAATGTCAGGGCTACAAGATGATTATATCACTTCCACATCGATGAAATCAAGAAAAATTCTCTCACACACGCCCCAGTTCACATAACACACAAGAATCTTCCTTAGATTTACTGGAGCATGAAGGGATTATAACATGTCTATACTGTCAGGGTCCATCTTTGAAACCTTTGCTTGGAAATTGTGCACTTACACACAGATGTATCACCATGAGACTGTATCTCTGTGATTTAGCAAAGAAACCTGAAGTGAATTTTTGCAGAACAGAACATGAACATAAAGTTGCCTTGTGCTGAACTGTGCTGAAAGATTTTATAAAGTGAGCAGTGAATTGGGAGTTTGAAAGAAATGGCATTGAGACAAGGTCTGAACTCTGGGGCCAGTAGTAGAAGAGATTTGTTTTTTTTTTCTCTCTTTCCTTTTTTGTTTCTTTTGTTTTTTTATTAGATGTTGGCAAATGCTGTGACCCAGAAAACAGATGTATGTGGCCGAGTAGACAAGGTTTGAAGTCATGGGGGTTACTGTAGACCAGAGAAGTTGCTGCAGAAAAAAAGACACTGAATTTTCATTTCTTTGCCAGCAGCCTGTGTGAGTGTGTTGCAGGTCATCTGAGCAGCCTGTGGCTTACTGTTGCTGCAGGCTCTTCAACTGTGTGACAAAATTCTAAATCTATTTACCAGAGCTCTACCATGGAGTCACTTTTTATGCCATCAGTTATAGATATTCAATATACAATGCCATTTCAGTGCAAGAGAAACCAAATAAAAACAAAAGTAAAACAGGTTGTTTGGTGTAAAGCTAATCAATAACTACTTTAGAGAAATAGTTTCATTTTCTTGTAAAATAGCAGGATTATTCTGGAGGTTCACAGAGAAACTGCGTATTGAAATAAGATAGGTCACCCTGAGCTGCATTTGCATGCTAAACATCAAAAGTGCCATCATTTCCTCTCGCCTAGATGCTAGACCATTTGCCGAAGCAAAAAGACTGCTCTGCATGTCGGTCTAGCCACGCTCCACTGGAAATTCCACAGCCCTGGCCATTCTGGTGGCAGGCCAATAACAGTGCTCTATTGGTTTAGTGGACCAATCACAGCGCTCTATTGGTTTCGTGGGTGGGTTGTTACTGTGACTGAGCAAAACTGATTTGGTAATGACTTGTTTGAAAGTGCTTTGGCATCACCTCTGGACTATTTAGACTTTGACTTTTCTTTGAGTCAAGAGCAGGTAGAGGTACTGAAGTCTTTTATTTAGAAAAAGGTAAATTTGCATCTTATTCAATGGTGTGTGGGAGACTGCCCTGTTCACTGACATCCATAGCGGTGAGTACATTATGTTGTTTGTTGCCCAGTAGCATGTGGAGACAGTTTGAAAGACAACGATAATTCTGCCACACAAATAAGAGCCGTCAATGGGTCAGACCCCTTATTTACATTAATAGGATGGCTTCCCAAGTTAATTGCTTGGGTTAGCCGCCGAAAGACAATAGACAGGGAAATGGTATGGGCAGAAAAAGCCACAGAGATACACATCACACTCTAAAATTAGCATTCATGGACTCACCCACTGTGGCTTTTGACCGCGGAAGGCTGTGTTGGTTTAGCACCCAGGAGAGAGCAGAGCATGTCAGTGACTGAAAGCTAGCCATTAGCATTAGCAACTCCACAGCATGTTATTCGGTAAAACATCAATGTTGCAACTGTAACCTGAGTGAAGAGTGAAGTCACGTTGCTGTCAGCCGATCAGATGTGAAATGTTTGCCAATCGTGAATATTAATGAGTAAGACCCCAGATCCTGGTGTGTTGTTGAACAAACTTCTACTTCCCTAAACAAAAGTGCAAGACCTTCTTGTTCACAGGGTAAAGACCCACAAGGCCTTCATTCATACTACAGACCACAGCAAAGTACTGAAAGCTGTGTTGTGAGTGGTTTGCACATGTAAAATGTGAATCAAGCTACCAAAGCAGTAAAGTAAAAGTAAAACATTTCATTTGTCTTTCTACACTATTAAACCACATTTCATTTGGGTTGAATGTTCAGTTTATTAACAGTTTAATCTAGGTATTCCATGCTGTAGTTCTTTTTTAAAACACAGAGCAGTTTTGTTTACCTGTTTTCCCGCTACGTTACGTTTGCGGCTGCAAACTTCCTCAGGCTGACGCTGATGATGGCATCATTTCCTTCTCCATTTATCCGCGGGCAGCAGAGGACGTTGTCACTCTCTGCTGCCCGCTCTCCCCTCTCCGACGATGCAGTCCCATGCGCGGTCCAACGTGTAAACTCCATCGTCTCTGTTCATGGTCCCACATCCACGTCTCCTTATCTCGATTGCTTCCTTGATCCATCTTTGGTATTTCTGTTGTTCGGTGTTTACGATCCTTGTGTTGTCCCAGTCTATGGCTGTGTCTCAATTCAGGGTCTGCATCCTTCGAAGGACCCAGCCCACCCGGCCGACGTGGGCTGCGTCCTCCGTCGGCCGGGTAGACCGGATGTTAACGGCTGTGAATTTGGACAGGCCTAGCCTTCATGAACTCCCTCGGCGAACGTTCCGTCGCCTAGCAACCGTGGAACCGCTGGGCAGAAGGCAGAAGGAACCTTAAACGATGGAGCTCGACGTTTTATTTAGCTTTTTAACCCCCAGAAACCCAAATTTAGAAAACAACTGCAAAATATTTTTTAACCTTTCACATGTTGTTCTAGGAGGCCAGATAAACGGGCCTATTTACACATTTTAACAGCCAATAGTGTTGCAGAACTGAATAGGACCTATTAGCAATGTAAATGAAAAGAAAAAAAATGGGGAAGGTTTATTTTTGTAGACTTAAATCTGATGTTGTAATACTACAACTGTGGGTCTCTGGGGGTTAATCATTTCCTTGACTGTTGGAGAGCTAATTCAGAGAAAATACTTTAGACTAGCTGAGCCTGAGCAAAGATGTGATAATAGTTTTTAATACTTTCTAAGGGTCTTACTTTGACCAAAACCGATTTATCACCTTTTAAGACTTTTCAAGACCCAGCGGATACCCTCTAGTAAACAATTCTCATTTGTAAACAAAAATAAAATTCAAGAGTTTAATGCAGAACTGATTTTATTTAGATATTTCTTTTACATGTACATGTTTAATCTTCATTAACCATTTTTTTCTAGCAAAGTAAAAAGCTGTCAAAGTTCTTCCTTCTCTCCTGTGCTCTCTGCTGCTCTGCAGCCTCATGTCCTCCCAGATCAGCTCCAGAAGCTCATCGCTGGCACCTTCCCCTGGATGCCCATTTTCTCCAGAATAGTCTTAACAAACATGTAAGAAAAGAAACAGGAAGAGAAAAGAGGACAACGGGTTATTCCTTTCATGTTTTCGCAGAAAAAAATATACTCAAACGAGTTTTTAAAATATGAGATGTTATTGTACCTCCATTCCACAGCCGCCGAATACTTTGCTCCGGTGATCATGTGGTCCATCTTCGCCCTAAGCTTAATAAATTCCCTGGTTTTCTCTTTTGGTCCTAAAATACAAACTTCTATTAAAATCAGGGGGAAACGTAGCGGGAGAAGTACGACACCGAGCGCGGCCGAACATACGAGCCGAGACCGCAATACAAGCACTTTTACTGTAACATTTCTAACTAAAATAACGTTCATGTATCACAAAAAGTCCTTAAACTGACAGTTTTCAAGTTTATACTTACATTTATAAGCGCAATCCTCTCCGACAGCTCCCGCTTCACTGTCCGCCATTGTTTTTAAGTTTTTCTGCCGGCCTGCCCGCAAGGCATCTTGGGAAATGCTACCTATTGAAGGATACACCCGACCCATCCTTCATTCAGGCGAAAAGAAGGCCGCATTCGTCGACCGCATTTGAAGGAGTCTTCGAATTGGGACAGGCCGAGTCGCGGCGCTGTGACGTAACCGGCCGACGAATCCGGCCGAGGTAGGATGCAGACCCTGAATTGAGACACAGCCCATTACATGGTTTTCTCTTGTGCTGTGATCTGTTATGGCTGACTTCTTTATTGTGCTTTCTGCTTCTTCTTTTGCTGCTCTTGTGTGTTTTCAATTTGCCTCTTTCTCACACTCTTATCTATGTTCTATTGTTCGTGTGTTGAGTTGGCGTCCGGTTTCTCCTAGGTATGTTTTATTGCAGAGTTTGCATGGGATTTTGTAAACAACTCCACATTTATGTCTAGCTGGTATTTTGTCTTTTGGGTGTACTAGTCTGTTTCTAACTGTTGTGTATGGCTTTGTTGGTGTGTTTATGTTGTGTTTTTTCATTGTTGCTCTTATTTTTTCCGTTATGCCTTTGATGTATGGTAGGGTTATCACTGGTTTTGGTTCTTGTCTTTCTGGGTTTCTGGTTCTTTGCTTTGGTTGTTCTTTTCTTTCTGTTGTTGTTTGTTGTTTTCCTTTGTTTATCGCCCATGTCGGTATCTGCAGGTCTTTAAAGCGTGTTGTATGTGTTTGTCCTCTTGTTTACGGTCTCTTTCTTCTGTTATTATGTTTGCACGGTGATATAATGTTCTGATTACTGACATTTTGTGTATGGTAGGGTGTTCTGATGTCCATAATAGATATTGGTCTGTGTGTGTTGGTTTCCTAAATGTGTTTATGTTTAGGGTCCTGTCAGTCTGCCTGGTTATTTTCATGTCCATAAATGCTATGCTGCTTAATCTAGGTATATTTGTGTCTTCCTACTGGCATTTCTTTGGTAAAGGAGACAAAACACAGATGACAATTGGGCCTCATTACCTCCGACTACATAAGCATTATGAACTGAAGAACCAGGGGAATGACGATGAAAAATCAAATTTAGAAGTGACGTTTAGGTTGTTCTGATGTGACAGCATCTTGTTGCCAGATACCTGTACACTCCTGACAAATGTGTTTGTGACAGCAAAGCTGGCTGTGCTCCCTGAAGCCATCAATGTTTCTTCGCGCTCTAATGAGACACGGCACTGTTTGAGCATGAAGATTCAGCGCTGTGGCAGGCCAGGACCGATGCCAAAATGACACAGAAGATAGAAGCAAAACACAAGAACGAGTCATCTTCTTTTCTAGCCAACATGACTCTTTTCCTCCTAAGGTAAATAAATAGATTCAGACGGGTGACAAATTAAATGACAGATCAACATAAAGTCCCCTCAGTATGGAGCAGAATAAATCAGAACACCTTCAGTGAATGGTGATTCTCAGATTGGTTTAAAGGGATACTTTGCAATCTTTGGTATGTTCTTACTGTGTCTAGTTTCTAATTCCATTTTTGGTTCTTTTTTTAAAACAGGAAAGATTTCTCTTTACCTTGCTGACAGTTTCGTTTGCCGACTGCAAAACATCCTCAGAGCTGACGCTGATGGTCGCGTCACTTCCTACTCCATTTATCCGCAGGCAGCAGAGGACGTTGTTGCCCTCTGCTGCCCGCTCTCCCCTGTCCGATGATGTAGTCCCATGCACCATCCAATGAGTAAACTCCATCGTCTCTGTTCATAGTCCCACATCCACGTCTCCTTATCTCTATGGCTTCCTTTATCCATCTTTTGTATTTCTGTTGTTCGGTGTTTATGATCCTTGTGTTGTCCCAGTCCATTACATGGTTTTCTCTTTTGCAGTGATCTGTTATGGCTGACTTCGTTATTGTACTTTCTGCTTCTTGTTTTGCTGTTCTTGTGTGTTTTCGACTTGTTTTTCTCTCGCAATCCTTTCTATGTTCTATTGTTCGTGTGTTGAGTTAGTGTCCGGTTTCTCGTATGTATGTTTTATTGCAGAGTTAGAATGGGATTTCGTAAACGACTCCACATTTAAGTCCAGCTGGTATATTGTCTTTTGGGTGTACTAGTTTGTTTCTAACTGTTGTGTATGGTTTAGTTGGTGTGTTTATGTTGTGTTTTTTCATTGTTGCTCTTACTTTTTCTGTTATGCCTTTGATGTATGGTAAGGTTATCACTGGTTTTGGTTCTTGTCTTTCTGGGTTTCAGGTTCATTGCTTTGGTTGTTCTTTTCTTTCTGTTGTTGTTTGTTGTTTTCCTTTGTTTATTGCCCATGTCGGGTATCCGCAGGTCTTTAAATCGTGTTGTATGTGTTGGTCCTCTTGTTTACCGTCCCTTTATTCAGTTAACATTTTTGCTCGGTGATATAATGTTCTGATTACTGACATTTTGTGTATGGTGGGGTGTTCTGATGTTCATAGTAAATATTGGTCTGTGTGTTGGTTTCCTATATGTGTTTATGTTTAGGGTCCCGTCGGTCTGCCTGCTTGTTTCCTTGTCCATAAATGCTATGCTGCCTTCTGTTTCTGCCTCATAAGAGAACTTTATGTTGCCTGTGTCATCAATGTTATTCAAGAGTTGTGTTAGTGTTTCTGTTTGTCCTTTTGGTATGATTTCCAGTATGTTGTCTACATAGTTTCCATAGTTTTATCTTGCAGTTGGGGGGGGGGGGGGGGGGGCAGTGGCTATGGCTTTTTGTTCTAGATCTTCCATGAAAAATTTGCCCAGGGTGGCTGATAATGAGTTACCCATGGCGAAGCCTTCCAGTTGTTTGTATATTGTATAATTGTATGTGAAGTAAGTGGAGTTAGCTACCAGTCCTATCACTTGTGCTATGTCATCTGCTGTGAGGTTTGTTCTTTTGTGTAAAGTTTTGTCTTGTCTGATTCCGTTAACTACTATGTCTATGGTTTTTTGGGTTGGTGTTTTTGTGAACAGGGATGTGACGTCGTGTGAGATGAGTATATCATTATTTTCTGTTGTAATCTTTTTTAGTTATTTAGCCAATTCTATACTATTTTTGCAGCGTTGATCTGTGTTACCTAATACGGGACTGATTTATTTTGCCATGCTGTATGTTGGTGCACCTATGTTGTCTACTATTGGTCTAAGTGGGGTATTTTGTTTGTGTATTTTTGGAGTTCCATAGATTCTTGGTATAATGTTTGCTGTAGGAATCCAGTATTTGTACATTCTTTCTGTTATTTTGCAATTTTCTTGTAGTGGCTTCAGTAATGTTTTCATGCTTTTCTTAATGCTTTCTGTTGAGTCTTTTTAAGTATTCTGTATGTATTTTTGTCTTCTAGCATCTGTTTCATCTGTTGTTTCTATTTTTCTTCGTCCATAACCACTGTGGTTCTTCCTTTGTCTGCCGGTAGAATAATTATCTGTTCATTTTTGAATGATGCTGTCATGGCTGATTGTTCTTCTTTTGTAATATTGCTGTGTTGAATTTTACCTTTCTTTAATATCCCAACTACATTATTTCTGAGTTCTGCTTTCTTTCCCTCATCTGTGATCTGTTGACATGCTAGTTCTGTTGCTACAATAAATTCTTCATATGGTATTTTCTTTGGTGTTACTGCAAAGTTTAAACCTTTTTTTAATATGCTTTCTTCTGCTTCTTTTAGTTTGTATTGTGAAATGTTACATACCCATGAGCTTTGTGTGGTGTTATCTTGTCTTTCTTTTGTCTTTTTCTTGTTGATGAGTTTGTTTAACTTCTTTATGTGTCTTTCTTTTACTTTTGTGAACTCTTTTTCCTGTTTTTCCATCATGTGTCCTTTAATTTGTTCTTCTCTTTTTCATCTAGTTTGTAATTCCTTGTTAAGTCCAGGTGTCTTTTTTCCAGTTTCGTTTTCCACACGCTTCTGTTTGGTTGTGACGTTTCTTATCCTTTCTTTGAGTTGTGCTCTCTGTGCTCTTTCCATTATGTTCTGTGCTGTCTTAGTCCGGATTGGTGTTTTCGGCTGTAGGCTTGTTGGCATGATGTTTTCGTCCCGGCATTTTAAATTGAAGCAAAGGTGGTTCCTTAGACGTGTGCGTTTTTGATGTGAACATTCCAAACGCCGGAAGTCCTTTGTTCCTTGTTGTCCATATTTTTCTTTAAACATCTTTGGTATGTTCTTACTGTGTCTAGTTTCTAATTCCCTTTTTGGTTCTTTTTTAAAACACAGGAAAGGCTTTACCTTGCTGACAGTTTTGTTTGCCGACTGCAAAACATCCTCAGAGCTGACGCTGATGATGGCATCACTTCCATCCTTTCCTGTGTTTTAAAAAAGAACCAAAAATGGAATTGGATACTTTGCTATCTTTTCATATTTGTAAATATTTTACTTCAGCCAGTTTGTGCATAAATAACCCTTTACTTGGTTAATGAAAGGTCACCTAGCCCCCGTCGCCTCCTGTCACCAGAATATTCCACTTGCAACTAATGTCCGCTCTGTTGGGCCGACATAGCTGGCGCTGCAGAATAGTTCCAGCCCGTTTCCTACATGTTTAAGATCATGAACACAGCTGATTTGTTTAATTTATTGATGGACCACTCCTGTAGAAACTAATGAAAGCTGGGAGACATTTCAGCTGTTAGAGAAAGGTGTTAGAAAGATGAACGTACCGCAAGGAGATAGATTTTACTTTTGTTTCTACAAAGGGGCACTAGGGGGTGCTAACAGCAAACCAAAACTGCCTAGTTCCCCTTTAAAATCTCCACGCTGGCAGATCAGGGGCCACAAAGAAAGGCCCTGTGGGCTGCCTATTGAATTGACTTAGACTATTGTTTATTAGCTATTGCGTGACATTTGATATTTAGGACCACCTACATTCCTAACAACTGTTTGAGATCATTTCTCCTCAGGTTTTTTTTTGGGACTGGTGTCACTATTGCAGCTTACAGTCCTTATAAACATGTTTATTGGCTTTTATTGAGCTCCTACTTATTGTTGTGTGCTTTCTTGGCTCAACAGGGTCTCCCAATTGAAGAAAGGGGTTGTGGTTGTACTATACATGAGCAGGCAATTGTAGGCCAAGCAAAGTGATCACTCTTTGAACACACAGGATAAAATCTTCATTTGCGTTGGTAAAATAGAAGCCCTTCATTGTAGATGTGTGCTATGATGTGATATTGTTTTAACGTATGCATCTCAATAAGACTGAAGCCCTTTGTAGAAGACGCACAGTGCTGGCAAATCAGCGTAATACTGCCACCATGGAGTGTCTTAACTCGCCATAGTGGTATGGCGATGCGGGAAATTTGCATATGTACGCTTGCTGGTAATACAGCCGCAACACCAGACCTGTGAATGCATATTCCGCCTTGGCGCAACAGAGAGAGGTTTCATGATGGTCATGTGCGGAATTTCTGTCGAGTTCCGGCCAGCAACTATATTAAAAATTAAAGTAAAAATGGTCTGAAAATCAAGCTTTTTCAAACAGAACCGACTGAGGTGATAAAGTGGAGCGATGCAGAGCTCCAGCAGCCTCTCTTTGCTAGAGCTGGAGCCCAGATCACCTGACTGTTCACGAGGACTGTTGGGGACAGCCACCTTTAGGAGCAGCTTGTGAAAAACACTTAAAATCATAAAAAATATATAATGATCGTGGGTTCGATCGTAATAAAAACTGTGCAGTGCAGAAACTGCCCCCATACCCAGGGGTGGACTGGCCACCTGTGAGTTCTGGAGAATGGCTGGTGTACTCTAGGGCTGGTATTGGTGCCCCACCCCCATCCCCACCCCATGCACTCGGACCGCCAGACAGATGCAGATAATCCAGGGCTGAATTTTCATCCCAGTCCGCCGCTGCTGAGACCTGAGAATTTACTAAAGCATACATCGTACATTAGGCAATAACTGTTATAAGAACTATCAAGCCTCTTTTCGAAAACAATGCCGCCAATTTGCCGCAACGCTGAAGTGGTATCAGGGAGCCTTTGGTGGTTTATAAGTGGTCAAACAGTGGCGGTAATATGGTGCAATCGTGCCCTTTTTACAAAATATTATCCAATGATGGTATAAAAGGGGTATGGGCCAATAAGGATAGGCAGAGCCACAGCTAACATTTAAATTCAGTCCTCAACAAACTTCATTGGTTAAGTAATGATTTTGAATAATTTTCATCAAATGAGACCCTATTGATGTTCTAATTAAAACAAGCATGCTGCGTGCTCAGGTGTGACGGCCACACAGTCCATCATTGGCTCTCACTAGTTCACTAATAATCAAACAAAGCCGTTCCCAAAGGCATCAGTAACTTGTTATTTTCCCTGCCTGCTTAGGTTATTTCAGACTAACCTTCCTTTGTTCTTCAGAGCTTCTTTATTTACAATAAATTAGTTGCAAAGTCAGGCTTTACCTCACACTGGCTTCCTGTCACTGAGTGCACCAAAAACTCTTGTCCCAGTTCCAAAAGAAAGAAGAATAAATTTCAAAGTTACTGGGGCAAAAAAGGGTTAAAATCTCACGCTAATGTCCACTGTGACCTTCAGTGTTGGGCAAGTTACTTCAAAACTGTAATGCATTATTTATTACTTGTTACCCTCATTTTAAAGTAATTCATTACATTACAATATTACTGATTTTAAAATGTAAGGCATTACACTACTTTTGCATTACTTTAAGTTACTTTCACCAAAACAACTGAAACTGGTAATCTCACCCAGCAGGTGAGCTCATGACATATATGTGGAAAGTGATGTGGTGTCTGAGCTAGGGTTGCTGTTAAAAACAGTCAGATATAATAGCAGTGCTTTAAAATGAATGTTTATTAAATAAAAGCAACAACAAACTGTACTCTCAGCACGCTGTCATCTTATATTAACTGAGCAGGGAGTGAGGTGGTGGGGGCTCCAAGCCTATATTTGCCTTGGTCCCCAAATGCCTTGATACGGCCCTGAATGTGGGACTGACTTCTGGGGTGATCTGATTCTATCACATGTATAAATATTAAATGCTTATATATTATTGCTTTTCACTGGTAAAAATGTGTATTGGGGATAAATCTACCTACTTTTTTCTTTTATTCTTGATTTTATTTGAATAATTTCCAGCCCTTTCTATCTCTAACCTTCCTGCATGCTGCATGTTTTCTCCGTCTTCCAGAAAAACTGTTTCCTAGACTTCCTACTTTCTAACTATCAGCCAAAGGGATCTTCACATGCGCGGCGCTCCAGCAGTAATGAGTTGAAATCACCGGGGCACAGATTATGAACTCAGCTAAGGCAAAGCACGTCAGAAAAGCACAAAATACCAGAGAACATGCGCTGATATGAACGATCGCAAGTGAATTATTTTGTTTTAGTGGAGCGATTTTGTGAATGTTACAGCGGCCACGTGGAGGACACAGCTGGAGTATTTGAGCCGTTACCGCGGCGTCCTCTCTGCCCGCAAAGCTGAGTCCATAAATGACGTAATATATGCAGATATTGGATCTTTCTTCGGGTTTCCCGCAATTTGAATTTTTAAGGAACACATCTTGATTCTGGGTTTAAAAATGTATTGTAATTACTGCGTTACTGACAATTGTACCGAGTAAATATTACCATTTTCTTTCCCTGTAATGCCTTACATTACCACATTACATCAAAAAGCAATGCATTACAGTAATTAATTACTTTTGTACCGCATTACTCCCAACACTGGTGACCTTATCCTGGTCCAGACTCCACATATATCTCTAAAACCGCCAGAACCCTTCGCCCTTACTGTGTAGATATCTACTGGCTCTTTTAGGTTGTTCTTGATATGGTTTGGCTCCAAGGGGAGGATATCTGCATTTCAGCTGAAGTACGGTCTACATTCTCTGGTCTCAAGTGTCAGGAAAAAACATCAAGTTTTGTTCACAAACCTATCAGATTGCTGACTAAATAGGGTTAGACAAAGGGTCTCAGGAAAAACTCCATCAGACAAAAAAGATTAAAAAAAAAGTCTTTTAGTCTGATGGAGTTTTCCCTGAGACCTTTTTTTCTGACACTTTTTCCTGAGACCCTGTTGTCTGACCCTATTTAGTCAGAAATCAGATGGATTTTTAAATCGGATCTGGGGCTTTTTTCTCTATGGTCTGAAGTCCGGCACCTTGGCTTGAAGATTTTAAAACCCAATGTGTGTAAAACTGCTTCTGCTTACATTTAAACATAAGAATTACTCATGACAAGTCTCTGGACTGTATAATAGTTCACAAAATAAACATTCAATGTCATTGAAAGAGAGAATATGAGCACTTGACCAACGTTTTGCCCTGTTATCCAGGGTTTGTTTGGTTCTACTGTGAGGCTAGTTAGGGTGATGCTCGAGTCACTGATTATAATGGGTTTCTACATCATTAAAAGTGTTTAGGTATACAATTAATTCAGTTGACACCCTATAGATGCTTCAGACAGCTAGCTGCTCTTAGTGATGATGAGTTCATTTATTTAGGATGAAAATCTACCCCGTTTGTGATAGCTGGTAATGAGTCAGTCATAAAGCAGTGGAGGAATTTCAAGTCATTAGAACACTTGAATTCAGCCAGGATGGAGGGTTTTCCAGAATTAATTGACTATTTTAGGGTCAAAAGTCAGACATGCTTCTTCAGAACTTCTGGATAGGTAGCAGAATTCATGGTTCTGTAAATAACAGAAGCAGCAGAGCATCCCCAGAAGATGAAACTGCCTCCACCATGTTTGAGTGTTGGTTTGGTTTTCCTTCAGATGTGACGGGACTCATATATTCCAGAAAGTTCCAGTTGTACCTTGTCTATTCGTAGAATGTTTTCACAAAAGTTCAGGAGATCATCAAGATGCTTTTTTGTAAATGTGAGATGGGTTATTGTTTTCTTTTTGGTCAGAAGAGGGTTTGACCTTTGAACTCGACCTTGAGGGATTGCTGTAAAGTCTCTGACACATCTTTTGTACGTTCATTCTGTGTGTTTCATCCAACTGCTTCACTTGGTTCTTTTTTTAACACAGCAAAAGAGTTGTTTTTGCTGACGTTTAGTTATTAGTTTAGTTGTTTAAAAAAGAACCAAGTAATGCAAGTCAGTGACTCGATGCAATCTAGTGGGTTTACATAGGTTTACATAACTCGATGCACTGATAAGTAGGTTTAATTGGAATGTTTATTTGGTCAAGTGCCTTGGGACGACTTGTTGTCATGGACGTAGTTTTTTTTTTTTTTGGGGGGGGGGGGGCATGTGACAACACACACACACACTTTTTCCAAAGTCAATTTTTGTCCCCTGCACTTTTTACTGTCCAAAAACAATATAATGCTATATAAATAGACACTGGTTGAGCACCAGGACCAAGTGGAAAACAACCGCTTGTGTTGAAGCCTGTTTCCCATTAGAACGTCCTAACCCTAACCCATACGGCCATCTATTGGCTCTGCTGATACTGCTAACGTGTGATTGGCCGTTCCTGCCATCTGTGTACTTGACACTTCTGCATTCCTGACGCTGCATAAAGGAGCCTCTAAGCTGTAGTTTTATACATATTTTTTGCATTCTTACTTTAAAGACCACCCACCACCACCACTTCTAAATCAAAACTACATCCAGGCTTGTTTTGATATGGAGCTATATAAACTAATTTAACTTCCTAATTAAGGGTATTTTTGCTCCATTTGTTTTGAAAGAAATATTCTTTAATAAGGAAATTTCAAAGCTGCATTTTGTTTCTACTCGAGTTTTCTTTGCCAGCTACTGAGATTTGTTTGCTGATCTGAAATCTGTAAGTGTGGCCAAAAAGCTGAAACAAAAGAAACCTGTAAGGGAGCAAAGACTTTCCTTCAGCCCTGTGGGTGTTTGGTCCAGACTCAAATAATCTTTTGCCAAGACTTCCACTAGTACCTTTCTCTTGCTTTATTTTGCTAAGCACATCACAATTATTTCCTCTTATTTTTTAACAAAACATCAGCTTGTCTTTTAAAAAATCCACAGGATTTCGGGAGGATATTAACCAGAATTTGAATGTTACCAGCAGTTTTAAAATCTCCAAAGACAATAGTTTCTAATAGGGCTTGACAGAGCTGGATTAGGAAGGTGGGCCAAATAGCTTCAAATCAAACACCATTCTTTTCTTCTGCATTCCCCACTCTTCCATCTGCTGTCCTTTGTAGATTCATTGAAGTGACTATTTGGCTGCTTGATTGCTGTGATACCTTTAAATGAATAGAGCATAATAATAGCAGGCTGCAATTAGAGTGGAGATTTTAACACCATTCTGACATTTCTCGTATTTTCTGTGTTAACGTTGAGTTAATTTGTTGGGGGCTCCACTGGAATAAAAGTAATTATGTGTGACTCGTCACTTGTGTTTTTCTTGACAAGGGTAACAGAATAGATGGTTTATTCACACATCTGTGATGTACAATCTGTATGTTTACTTGTGTGCGTCTCGGCGTTCAACACGGACCGCAGTTAGCTGAGGTGCAACACCTTTTCTCTCATTAGGCTTGCTAAACAGGATAATGATTCCCCCGAGAGCCTGTCTCCATCGCTCTGCATGCCCCGTCACTCCCCGCAACACCATCGCCACGGTGATCAAAGCCAGATGTGCTCACTGCTGTTGCCACCAACAAAGCACAACTGTACGGAGTATTTTTACAGTTGTCACTCTGCTCTGTGCCACAGCCCTCAGGGATTCAGCCATGTGTGTGTTACATGATCAAAATAAAAAAATAAGAAACAGTTATTCTCTTGAATTGCTGCATATTTTTCCACTGAAGCAACATTAAAATGAAGTCAAACTGACACATGAACCAGTTCAGGTTTTATGAGAATGAAAGTATTAACAGACTTTTCCAGTTTTCTGCTACTGAATGAATAAAAAAGGCGTCTATTTGCAGAATTTCCAAAACACGTTTCTCTAATTTACTCTTTATCATTATACGTTCCATCTAACAGCACGTTTTCCTCCACTCCCGTACCGGATCAACCATCAAGAGGCCGATAAATATCAGCTGCTACTCACACAGAACAGAAAATGAGACTGAACCGAGCCCTAATAATTTGTTGTGACTGCCGTGAACGAACACGAGTGTTCAGACCACAGGATACCATTCAGCTGTTTGCAGAGAGAATAAATTGGTGCATTGAGAAAGATAACGATGTATTCAATATCTGTTGTGATATTTTTGCATGATTGCCAAGTGCGTGCTATTTGCAAAGCGGTGAGAGATGCATTTTCTGTCTTTTGTCGATTTTTTAGCTAGAAAAAAAATTCTACTTACATCAGGAAATCTCAGTGCAACACAACAACAAAGACAAATATAAATGCAAGAGGGCGAACATTTACACTGGTGTAATGCAGCGGTGATCAAAGAAATACAAACAACAAACAGAAAACACCTGCAGTGACAGATGGAGTTAGCCCTGATAGAGAAAACACAGGGCAACAAAGAACTAAAGCAATGAAAGTGGAGCAAGATGAGGGAGGAATAATAAGGAAGATGGAGCTCAAACTCTGCTTTTCTTTTTTTTTTTTTAAAGGCACGGATGTTTAATCAAAGCTGGGTTTGATCAATAAACGGCAAGGAACAGACAGAGCCCAGCTTGTCCTCAGATGACACTTTTAGGACATTGGTTTGCCACCATAACTGTCTTGTTCTGGATGTGAGCCGAATAGCAAGGTGACTCCGTTTGTGTAATGATTTGTCAACTTCTGCCACGTAGAAATGAGACTTACTTTTGCAGCTTCACATCGGAGTTCGTAGTTTGTGAATTCAAGGGGAAACAAAGAAAACACACACACACTAAAAATGCTAATTCATTCTCTCTATACTAACATTAGAGCAAAGATGGAGAGTAAAACTTTAGGGAACAGCTTGCAGGTTTTTGACAGGTTGGAAAAAAAAAAGATTATTGATCAGGATGTTGGGATTTTTTTTTACAAAGTGCTCCAAAACGTCAGATTTTAGTCTGTGATGCATGTTTGAGAAAACTAATGCACTCGTTTTCCCTCAAAGGTCAACTTTACTCATACCTTTAATACATTTGAAGTAGGAAAGAATGGCTTGTAAGTCATTCTCTGGGGGGAAAAAGCTCTGGTGCGTTAGTTTGAGGACGTAGAAGTCATCTGGAGGAGAAAGTAGCTTCAGACAGCAGGATTTGGAGTTTATTTCCTGATATCTGGACACCTCGCCTCTGATTGGCTAACAGCAACACTGACTCACTGACTCAACATTTGTTTGATCTCCACAAATAACACAAGCCTGAAGGAGTTCTGCTGTGTGGTGGAGGTGCTAATGCTAAAGGTTGTTTTGTGATTCTAGTCAATATGGTCTCTGCTGTTTTCTGGACGCTAAACCAACAACAGCCTTCAACAACAGGCTTTTCAAATGCATCACCTCATGTTTCAGCGAGATAATGTACGGCCCCATGTTGCAAGTATCTGTACACAATTCTTGGAAGCTGAAAATGTCCCAGTTCTTGCATGGTCAGCATACTCACCGGACATGTCACCCATTGAGCATGTTTGGGATGTGCTTGACCGGCATATACGGCAGCGTGTACCAGTTCCCACTAATATCCAACAACTTCGCTCAGCCATCGAAGAGGAGTGGACTAACATTCCACAGGCCACAATTGACAATCTGGTAAACTCTATGCGAAGAAGATGTGTTGCACTGCATGAGGCAAATGGTGGTCACACCAGATACTGACCGGTTCTGAGTCCCCAGACCCCCAATAAAGCAAAAAAAAAAAAAAAAAAAAAAAAAAACTGCACATTCCAGAGTGGCCTTTTATTGTGGGCAGTATAAGGCACACCTGTGCTCTATTCATGATGTCAGATCAGTATCTTGATGTGGCACACCTGTGAGGTGGGATGGATTATCCCAGCAAAGCACAGGTGCTCACTATCACACATTTAGACTGATTTGTGGACAATGTTTGAGAGAAATTGTGATATTGTGTATCTGGAATGAATTTTAGATCTTTAAGTCCATCTCATGAAAAATCGGAGCAGAAACAAAGGTGTTGCGTTTATGTTTTTGTTGCGTGTAATTCAGGAGATAGGTGTAGGAGACTATTTTAATGTTCAGCCTGTATGTTAAACTCAGTGGTGGATTATGATCAGAGATAATCATAAAATTTTGTTTTTTCATTTAAGTTAACCTTAAATAAAGTCGTTCATATGGACCATGTAACAGCTCACCTTCACTACCATGAAGTCAGATGTTCTGTTGGGATTTATTACATTAGGCAGTTCTATGACTTCAAGACTGTCAGAGGTACAAGTGTGAGCACGTCAGAAACAGTATCAGGAAAATATGTGAATATGAAGAGCGACATTTGAAAAGAAAAAAATTCAGACATTAAGGAGTGAATTTATAAGTGATTTGACAGGCGTGAGTTGATCTGCGCTGACAGCGCTCTGCTCCGAAGGTGGTAGTGTGTAAATCTGCCAGCTGGTGACAATAAAACCTGTCTGTAAGGGCACTCTCCTGTGTGCCTGCATCACATGCACAGTAAAAGATGACAGCATACGAACTGGATGAACTTTTGGATTAATGAATGAAAAAGATGACTGTAAATGTTATTCACAGTTTATTGAGGGGTGGGTTGGAGACTTTCAGGTGGCCTGGGGCATTTCTGTGCTGAGTTTGCATGTTCTTTTAATGCAGGGTGGTTCTTAAACACATGGATCTTAGGCTAGCTGGTAATTCTAAACTGCCAGTGTGCTTTTGTATTGCATGGTTGTGTGTGACAGACTGTTGAACTGTTCAAGGCACCCAAAGATTAGGCACCAACCCCTGCATCACTAAGGTCCATTCACACAGAATCATGACCCCAGTACGCCCTTCACAACCCATATTGTATACTAGCCGGGGTTGGACTGAGATACATTTGTAAAATCTTCAGTGTGATAGTAAAACCATGATGCTCCCATGCTCTGAATACTTGTTAAAAGTTTTTCTCACCCTTCCAAACTCCCGTAAGTCCCTAGTTCCTTACTAAGACAACCATACCTTCTATTGTTTTTGTAAGACCTTTCCAGGGGAACTCCACATTGGTGTAACTCTCCTCTGTCAAAATGCAGCCAAGTGTGAGAAGATCATTTAATATGAGCATGGCACTACCAAGTAATGGGTCATCTTCTAGACATAAGGTCTGTGTGGCTGCTCTACTTCTGATTCCTGATGATACGAGTGGGCCCCATGTCATCATTCCACTGTCCATGCTTCACTCGGCACCTTGGGACACTCGAATCACCACACTGGTTCGGAAGTTCCTAGTATGCTCAAAACCATCAATGACCAATCATATTTTTTTTCATGCTTAACGGGGTTCCTACTATTTTTTCCACAAACCACTGCTAGGACACATCAATTTCCAAAGTTCACATAGGGCTAGACAGGAAATCACACACGGTATCAGTGTAAATGGGCTCGTAATTTTCAAAACAAGACTGCTGTAGAGATGTGACTTCTTATCTACATCAACACATGTGACCTAACGGCTTAACGGTGTGTTTTTCCTGGCTTTAATCCTGGCAGTGGAGAGGAACAACATCATATATGGCATACTTTATAATAGTGACATCAAACATGATCTCCATATTTGGTTTGGTTTAATAAACATGGCATATAAAAACAGTGACCTCTGAAGTCTCGAAGGATTTTTTTGATCACGCATCCAGCGAGAAAGATGGTGGACAAGCTGTTCTGCATCTGTGGTGTGGATTGATGCAGAGCATTTTAAAATACTTTTAATGGTTTTTAAGTGTCTTAACGGTTTTAGGCCTTCTTATCTTTCAGAACTACTTATACCGTATGAACCCATGCGGTCTCTGCGCTCCTCTGCCAGCCGTCTCCTTGTCATCCCTAAAGTCAGGACACATATTCACGGCGAGGCGTCCTTCCAGTACTACGGTCCTCGCCTCTGGAACAAGCTGCCAGGGGACCTCAGGGCCGCAGAGAACGTTCATGTTTTTAGAAACAGGCTCAAGACCCATCGTTTTAGCTCAACTTTTGATTACTATCACTTTTTAAATTAATTAATTAATTAAATAGATTATTTATCTATTTATTTATTTAATGTATTCTTTCTTTATATGTGTTATTTTTAAACATAGTTTTTTGTCATAGATTTATGATCAACATTATTTTAATATCTATATAACTTTTTATATTACAATTCTCATTTTAGCTCTTATGATTTTATATTTTAACCTTAATTTAACCTTTTTCCAGTGTTTCCTCTGTGGGTGCCCTCTGCCCCAGGGGCGGTGGTCGGCTGTGGCGGCTTAGGGGCTTTCCAGGTGTGCCTAAGTGGAGGTGGGGGTCTCCGCCCTCCCTGCCCTGGGCGCCTGATGGCGTTTCCTTATCCTCATCTTAGCTGGTTTGGCTCATGTGATCTCAGCCCATCGTGTTTTTTCCATGGGGGGGGGGGGGGGGGGGGGGCGTGTGCCGGAGGATGAGTATTGTGAAGGGCTTTTTATTGTCAGACTGTTTATAAAATTCTGGGGATGGGAGGGAATGTGGGTATGCGGGGCCTTTTTAATTTCTTAAAGAGCAAGTCACCCCCAAATCACATTTTTTTTGCTGATAAACTATATAAAGGAGTGTCTAATCGTGCTACAGACACGTGTATCAATAATTTGGCAGTTCAGTGCATTTTGGTTAAAATTCAAATATTCTGCCTATACTGTCAGTGTTGCACCGTCGTCAGGGAAAAATTCTGCACTGTATTTGAATTTAAATCTGCCACCGCTATTGGCTAAGAGGTATGCTATGATGTCATCTGGTACATTATGATGTCACAATACCATTGTGAGCCCATGTGTGTGAGTATTTGTTAGCGGCTCTGCCCTCTCGGTCTGGCAAGCAACAGCATTTGTTGCATTTTTCAAACATGAAGTGGGAGTGAAGTAAATTTCTTGTAGGGGGTGACTTGCTCTTTAAGCACTTTGAGTTGCATGTATTGTATGATTAAGTACTATATAAATAAAGTTTGATTGATTCATTGATTGATTGAGCATGCAAGTAAACCTGCGCCGCTGATGCCTCCAGTGCGAATTGATATAAGAGGTCCTCAACACCTTTTTGAGTACATCACCAAAACTATGTAAAGACCATCGATGTTCTGGAAAGCTCTTTATGCTAAGGCAGGGTTGTCCTGTGAGAGAAACAGACTGAGTACAGAAAAAAGGATGGGTGGAAGTTTAGTGCCTGAAATCAGATTCCCCATGGTGGTGTTTGAGGTGAAAAAATAGTCAATGATTTTTCTTTTGAAATAAAAACACATTTAGAACATAATTGTGCTCTAAAAATGTTGAAGAAAACGAGTCGCAGTATAATTCATTATGTGATGAGTAAATACAAATATTTTCAGCTGCAGATGTTCAAACAGTTAAATCCACCATGTAAGAAGCTTCCATTCTTTATTTCTTGTGTAGGTCAGGTAAATGTAGATGATTAGTTCTGAACTGTGAATAGCATTCACTTTTTAATCATCACAGTTACAGGCTCTTATGACAAAGTAGGGCAGTTTGCATAAAGGGTAACTTTTCACCACTTACCTGCCAAATCAATGTAAAATATTGCTCACTACTGAATTAATGTGGAGAGATTGTCTGTCATTTCTGTTTACTTGTCTTTGTGTTTAATTTGTTAGTACAACGTTAAGCATGCTTCAGCTGCTGTTTTGTCATTGGTAGCCTACACATTAATGCAACATTATAGTCATCCATCACAGCTTTCATGTGGAGCTTTCTCACTTGCAGCCTAATAGAAATGCTGAACTGAGAGCTGCATCATTTTCTATCAATCACTATCAATTTCTTCATGTAAATTATGTAAATAACCTGCAAGCACATTAGTTTATGTAGCCTAACTCAGCTAGACTTTCTAAACTGATGTGTTTGGGAGAATGGCTGTGCTAGCATATTTGGACAGCTTACAGGTTTGTTGCCCCTGGAAACATCTGTCTGTAAAGCGTCAGTCTGGAGATCTGTAATTGTTGAACTGTATTGAACCAGGAGGTAAGAAACCATGAACATGATTACTTGTGCACTCTTTGTTTAAGGTATTTGATGGAAATAAAATGTAAGTTTCAAACACAAGACAAGTTTCATCTTAGCTGGCATTAGTGACAGTGTAGATCACTGAAACCTCATTTGTTAACCATTATTTCTGACTATAATTGATCACTCTGAGTTTTTCATGCAGGCTGAACATGAAAATAGTCTCCTACACCTATCTCCTGCATTAGCTTCTGATAGAAAATAGATGGTGAGACACTGGGGTTTGAAAAGCCTGACAGACATTTTCATGGACTCCCTCATCCACCCGTGATGGGAGTTGTTGGTTTAGCGTTCAGGAAACAGCAGAGAACGACTAGTAGAGGCTAACCATTAGCATTAGCAAGTCCACCACATGGCAGAACTCCTTCCTGATTGTGTTGTTTGCGGAGATAAAACATTAACATTGCAAAGCACACAGAGTCGGTGGTAGAGTCCTGTTGCTGTTATCAAATCAGAGGAGAGATGTCCACATGTCAGAAAATAAGACTCCAAATCTAGCCGTCTGAAGCAGTCCTCTCATGTGGCTCACTTCTAGTTCCTGAAACTGGTGCACCGATGTTTTTTTCTTTCAGAGTACGAATCACAAGATCTTCATACCTACTAGAGACCGCTGCAAATGTATTGATTAAATGAGTGTTCCACACCTTTAAGTGAGAGACACATCCAAATGATTATAAATGAAACCGTTAATTTTTTATTTTATTTTCAATGCTGTGAAGGCTCTGGGTGTGATGGCTGACATGCCCTTTTAATGTAACACAGAGGACCAGGACAACACCGTGTTCCAACCACCTGGCACCACACTTCTCTGTCTCTCTGGGAAAGGAAACTATTGGGTGTTGCCAAGGTTTCAACTGACTGTTGGACTTTAGATTTTGTGGTAGTGCAACTTTAGTCTGCATTGTGAAATCCACCTTTAGTTACTGATGGGGTCATAGGAGTTTGGCTATCAAGTTCAGATGCTTTTTGTGAATTTGGAGAAGGCTTACAATTGTATTCCCAGAAGCCTTCAGTGGGAGGTGCATTGGGAATATGGGTAACATCACCCCTTAAAATGTTATCCAGTCCCTGCAAAACCAAATAAAGAGCAATTCATTTAATCTTGGACCTAAGAGGAGCCCAATCCTATTGTAGTGTTGGACTACAACAGACATGCCCCTTGTCTCTAATCCTGTTTGTGGTGCCCAGACAGCATCTCTGTGTGTAGTCGTGGAGATGAGGATGTGTGGTTTGGGAATCTCAGGGTGTCAATTCCATTGTGATGAGTTTAAAGGCCATATGTTTGAGGTCAGTCTACCTTCTAAACTTCACCTGTGGTCAAAATAATTGGTCCTACAGGCGTGAAAAGTAAGTTGGCAATCACTGTAAACTGGGGGCACATGGATTAGTCACTGTGGGCATGGGCATGTGGTCTGGATGCCTTCTGGTTGCTTTTCTCTGGAGGTTTTCTGGGCACATCCCTGGGAGGGCTGCATTACATATATTCTCTGGCCTGGAAATGCCTTGGGGTCTTTCAGGAGGAACTGGAGGTTACCGAGTAGAGAGAGATGTTTGGGCTTCTCTCCTGGACCCGCTACCTCTGTGACCCAAACTTAGATAAGCAGTGGAAAAGGAATTAAAGAATGAACAAACAAAAGAGGCTGAAAGAGCTGCAACCAAATCCTGGTCATGCAGTGGCTTTTATTTTCTTTGAAAGAGAAACAGGTTTAAAAAAAAATGGTTATATATTGGAACTTTATGCCATTTTGAGCTTAAACCTCTTCTTGAAAATCTGACATTTTATAACAGCATCATCACAGATCCTGTGGTGTAAAAATGTACTTACAGTAAGCGTAGTCCCTGGAGCAAATTGCATTTCCACCCAGACGTATTTGTCAAGGCAAATTTAGCACATTTTAAACATATTTAGATGGTTACAGGAGTACATGAGAACACCCAACCTTTATCTATGACTGTAACCGACACCATCAGTAGCAGATTACAAATGATCCAGCTCAACAGCCCAAAAATAGAAACCAATTTTTGCGCTGTAAAATTCTCCAAAAGATGCATAACGGCATTTAAATATAGCAGAGCTCTCAGTCGTTGACTCTTGAGGAAAATCTGTTGATCTGCTTTGTACTTCCCCGTCCTCTTTCAAATCCTCACACATTTTTAACTTCATCTCCAATCAGAGAAGCCCAAATTGCAATCTGCTACACAATATGTTTTGCTGCACTTTATTAGGCCCACTGATAAACCTCGTGGATGGAACACAGGCTTGTGAGTAATGAATGCTCCCTCAGCATAACAAGATCCTACCCTCCTTATGCTCTCGTCCTCTCAATTTTGTGCATGTATGAGTTTAGCTAGCTATCTTCCGGATGTTCTTTTGGAGGAACATGCCTTCACTGAAAACCACTTTTTGAGTTTTAGGCTTTGAAAAATAAACACAGCAAAAGAGGGAAAATGCTGCAAGTGTTATGGGATGAGATTTCATGTATTTGAGACAACAAAAAACAACTTTACTTATACTTTCGTTTAAAAATTTTAACAATAAAGTTTAAAGCACCACTTAACAACTTTCCTATTACTCCCTCCTACTTGTTGAAAGCAGTTTTACAACTGTTGTAAACAACCCTGCTGTAGCTAACGCTAACATCGAGCTAACTGATAAGAAGCCACTAAGTATTAAGATTTACAGTTGGATAAAATTATTATTACTTACAAAGTCCAGTAGCAACAAAGCCAGGCCACTATCAGTCCATGATTTTGTAACCTCAGTTTAGCTCTCACAAATGAGTGAAGGCCGTGCCGATGTTCACTCTGGTTTCAGCTCTTTGCTCCTCCTCCAAAGACATTACTTTTTTACTTTTACCTCCAGGTTCAACCAATATGCCAACAAAAAAAGCTAAATTCTTCTTTTTCTTCTTGTGCTTTTTTAATATTTATTATTATTTACGGTAGATGAACTGAAAAAGCTAACTGCTAGCCTTTATGTTAGCTACCAGCTGAGTAAACAGCTACTGCTGTGAAGCAGGTTGAGCTCCCACTAGCGTACCTACCCAAACCAAAACTGTTAAGTGTTGCTTCTGGTCTGCAGATGACTACAGAGTGCTGTTCAATTCAAAGTTGGTAAAGTTTCTAACTCAACCAAGTTTGAAATCAATGGCTTACATTTTTAGATATTTTGAAGATTGGGTCTGGTCAGGGGACTGGGATTGCTGTTTAGAAGTTTGAGGCGATACCTTTGGCGGATTTTGAAGCCTGTCTTTGGATCATTGTTCTGATGTAAAAGCCAAACTCATTTCAGCTTCAATAACTCAACTAGAACTTAGCAGAATACATTCTTACCTCCATCTGTTTGACGTTTGCTGAGCCACGAACTCCTGCACTTCCAAATACCACAGCAGAACATTTTCATCTCTGTGATTACCGGTCGGTAGGTGTTCCCTGCACAAATTCCACTTTTATCATTCCGTATTTTCTTCAAACCAAAAAGCTTCCAGCTTGAAGCTGTGGCTGATTCAGATGTTAAATTCTTTGTATGCCAATTCCATGTTGAACATGCAAAATCTGGGATGCAATCTGCTGGAAACAAACTAAATAAAGAAAAGAAAAACAAAGATTGTCAGTTTCCAACTGTGAGTGGCATGGTCTCATTTTCATTTTGGTGGAATTTTTGAACCTGCTTTAAAGTTGTAGGAAGGCATTTGCCCCCATTGCGAGTGTTGGGAAAATGCATAAAATGGAACTGTGCAAAATAACTTGCAGAAAGAAATATTTATCCAACCATTTTCCTCTGCTTGAGTCTGAGCAGAGAGTCCTTTTCCCAGTAACCTCCACCTGTGGGATCCCGTTGTCCGACCAGCGAGTGCTAGGACAGCCTGAGGGCCTCCTGTCAGCAGGACATGCCAGAAACAGAAACAACTCTTCTGGAAGGCTTCCGAGGGGCATTTCACCCAAATGCTCAGACTACCTCAGCTGGCTCCTCCCGACATGGAGGAGCAGCGGCTCTACCCTGAGTCTCTCCTGGATGTCCGAGCCCGGCCACCCTATGAAGAAAACTCATTTCAAACTCTTGTTCTTTTGGTCAATACCCAAAGCTTGTGATCTTTGGTGAGGACAGGAACAAGGATTTCAAAGAAAATTGAGAGCTTTGCTTTCTAGCCAGACTCCATCTTTACCTAAACATACAGGTTCACTGTTTGCAGAGCCCCAGTCTCCCTGTCGACCCCTTCCCTCACTCATAAAGAAGACCTGCAGATACTTAGCCATCCACCTCTACTAAGACCCAGCACGGGTCCTCACATTCAGCTGCTACCCTACAGTGTGAAGGAGCCAAGAGGACCACATCACCCACAAAAGCAGAGATGAGATCCTCCTTCCACCAAACCGGAGTCCCTCCACGCCACATCTGTACTGAGAAGTTCTGTCCACAAAGGTAATGAACAGAATCAATGACCAAAGGCACAAGAACCTTTGCTTTAAGACACAACGCACAAAAAAAGTTTGAATTGTTTCATATTTCTGTTTTACTATTTATAGAAAGACATTTTAATGTCTGCTGCAAGGATGGTATTTACTTCTTTATAATTCATAAATCAACACCATGTTTAATTTGGCATAGGGTGCCCCAACATTTGCATACTACTCCATATGACCTTTCATATTTGCAAGAGTATATGTATCTATGTTAATGCTTTTCTTTGCCACTTTCTAACAAATGCTGTGGCATCTGTGTATTTGGTGCATTACTATTAACGCAAATAACTCGTAAATCTGACGCCCATTCCGGCATTTTAATTATCTAGTACGAACATCACAGCGCAGCCTGAAAAACACCACGTTAGGCGATTAGAGAACACCCACACACGTAATCTTCCAGATTAAAATAGTGTTTGGCAAGATGGGAAAAACATCGAAATAAGAGACAAGTCTCAGTGGAATAAAGCAGCAATGGGTTCAAAAGACACCTGTCATAAAAAAAGACCCTGGTTTGATTTTATACTGAAACGTGCCGCAGACAGCTGAAGCCATATCAAGTTCTCAGGAGAAGTTTGGCTAGTTCTGCTCTCCCAGACGGCTGTTTGCGTCGCTGGGGAGATGTTTGTCTTTGGCTCGTCTCCAGATAAGGACAGTTGTGCCGCTCCCAGCGATGAATTTATTCACCAGCTGCCAGACTACAGCAAGCAGACCTTGTCAGATAGTGGGTTAACAGGTCTGCAGCTTTCTCTCCCCTCTTTGTTCACTTTAGTCTCTGCGCAGATTATACAAGGCTCCTAGGTTTAATGCTTTGCATTTTTATTTATGACTGATTTGTTTTAAAAGAGGCATGTGTGCTGGCATGTTGTTTAACGTCCGTTCACACATGGATTTTAACAAGGTTTCAGTCAGCTGTGGGTTTGATTAAAAATTTTAACAACCCTAAGGTATAAAAACTTAGATAAATCTGCATTTTATTCCGTGGACAGATGATTATGCACATCACACATTAAACAAAGGAATGTGTGATACTTTGTGAGCTGCACTCTGTCCCAACTCGGGTACCAATACGGCCCAAAATAACAGCTGTTTTTGCACAGCGGGTGTCTGCAGAGAGTATTCACAATATGCTCACACACCTGTGCAACTCCAAAATATATTTCTGAATGTGCACCCACCTCATGGACTTTGGCAGGTAACAAAATGAACATGGAGTTTGTGGCAAAGTTGATTTAAAAAGAGAGAGTACAGTGCAAGGCTAAAAAAAAAGGTTTCACAATGAACAGAATTATCCCCCGGAAGAGCGGTCACAGCCGATCTGAACTCCCTGGAGCCGCGCTGATTGTCTGACACCATCTTCTCTGCAGCTGTTACTGGAGCTTCACCAGCTGAGTGCTGCAGCTAACTGTGTTCAGGCTGGAAGCACTTGTTAAGAGTTGGACGACTTTTCCATGAATCTGCACCACCTTAGTTTGTTTAAGGATGACGTTGTGGAGTTAGATCAATGACTCACCTCAATAACTTTACTATTTTCAAGACTTGCATTGAATGCTGTGGTTATTTACAAGTAATAGGCTTCAATACGTTTTTGCCAGAGTTACCAAGGCAGCATGAAACCTGTACATCTCTAAGGAATAAATAATCTGTTTGATCACTATTTGGTGGCCATCTTGGATTTTATACAGTGGCTAAATGCAAACAAACATCTTTACCAAACATGTGTCAATATCCTAGAGACATGGATTTAACAGCTTAACCACAAAAATTTGTAAACATGTGCATGTAAAGGCCAAGTTCACTGAGAAACCATTTTTTTTTTGAATTATGATTGGTCACTTCTATCCTTATTTCCTGCAAAAGCTGCCAATAGAAAAAAGACGAGGGAATGCCCAGATTAGGAAAGCCACTCTGATTTACATCTAGGGGCGCACGTTTTCCAATATGTCTACCGGCTACTGATGCCCCTTAATAGTTAATAGTCGGTTGTACCGGAACTCCCCCCCCGCACTCAAACATTTGTATGTAGACTTTTTCCGTCTACTTTTTAAAATAATTCTGACACACAACAAAGTCCCACACTTGTTACATTTATAAACAAAAAATAAAAAGAGAGTGGGATGACAGCTGAAATGTCCATCAGACTCAGAACTTGTTGTGCAGACCGTCTGGCACCAAATGCACAGCGCTGCTTGCAATTGCATGATGCTTATATGCACATGGTGGAGGCCACGTAAAACAAACAAAAAACAAACCCAACACTTTACTTTCCTTACATTGAACTAAATAACTACACTGACATTTATTTTAATAGACAAATTATGATTTAGACGCAAACAGGAGCGCCATGACAGACTGGCCTGTTTTTGCTAGTCTCTGTTCAGTTTGCTGCGCCATTTTCTGCCGGGCTCAGCGCTTCGATTTGAGGCTTGTTGTGTTGCAAGAAGAAAATAGCTAAGAATAAACTGCTCCCACGCTGTGCTCTTTGCTAACCACTCCGTGTTTGAGCACATTTGTTTGGTCATGTGACAAGCTCATTTCTTTTTCTGTGGTTGCCCCGTAAACATTTTGATAGAGGCGCTCTAGTGCCCTCTAGTGGTACAAAGTAACAAAATATATTGCACTCAAACGCAGCAGAAGTACTTTAATCAGTAAACCTGGCAAAACTATTTTACCCGGTTGCACCATTAACAGCAATTAACTATGTACACCACTATCTACATCACGTTGTTAAATTAGCATTCATTGAGTCACTCATCTTGGTATACGATGAGGAAGGCTGAGCACAACTTGGCTAGTAGAAGCTAACCTTGAAAAGTGCCTCCATCACATGGCAGAACTCCTTCAGGCTTGTGGTATTTGTGGAGGTAAAACATCAGCGCAGAAGAGCAAACAGTCAGTGGTAGAGTCAAGTTGCTGCTAGCCAATCAGAGGTCAGATTTACAAAACTACAGAGATAGATTCACAAGACATTCATTTCCCGGGATCCCATATTACCTTTTCTTTCTCCCTCCTGATTTAAACATTTTTCCCCACAAAAAACAACAATTTTATAATTTTTTTCACAAAAAATGTTTTTTTAATAAAATACTTTCTTCTTTTTCTTAATTTATATCAGAGATCACTGCAAATGTGTTGAAAAAAAAACAAGTGAACTTTGTCTTTAAGTATATATATATATATATATATATATATATATATATATATATATATATATATATAACAGACACTTACATAATGGTAACGATTTATGACAAAGACAAAAATAATGTGTTTATATTTTATTGTAAATATTTCAATAAAACTGAAGACAAATAAACACACAATAAAATAATCTCAGGGGAAATGTAACCAAAAGCATCAGTTGTGAACGTTTCTGAGCCATTTGAGATGTACGTTTGTCTTTTTAAACAAACTTACTCTCTTGTTTAATAAAAGTTTCTCATCTGTTCAATAAAAACGGACAACTTATAAAAACTGTTGAGCTCTAGCAATCATCAAAACTAATAAAAATACAACTAATCATTTGTTTATACTGTTATAATTCAGTTCAGCCAATGTTCTGAATATAAAACACACAAAAATCAACATTCATGAATCATAGGTAAAAACAACAGAATTTTTGGTACCAAAAGTAACAGATGCAGATTTAAGCTTGAACTCTTCTTTTACCAATGTGTAAAAAAAAGTACAGTTATGATGTAAAAAACTTCTATTATAGTTTGCTGTGAGACTGAATATTTATGGAATACAAAGTTCTAAGCTGTTTTGCATCTTTAAGCACAAAAGCAACAATTGTGTCAGTTTAATTTATATACAATAAATCAGGTTCAGACTCGTGTTTACTTTAGTTTTTTAATAATAATAAATGATAATAATTAGCTTCCAATAAATCAGGCCTTTAAAAATGTTGTTTCTTGCATTAATTTCTTTTCACTTTTGTGTTATTGAATGTTAAAATCACTGTACACATATTTTCTGGAGACTGATGCCTGACACTTTAGTCTCTAAACATCTTAGAGTCTGACTCTTGTAGGTACATGGACATTTAGCATCACTGAGGCCAGATCTTACAGAGCTCTGAGTTTGGCGAGCAGAGCTTCTACATCTGACTCTGCAGTGGTGTTGCAGCTGCTGACTGCAGGACCAGAGGAGGATGGCTGGAGGGATGGATTCTCAGCTTCAACCTCCAGCTCTTTCTCAGTCACCTTAACCATCTCTCTCTCCACCCCTCTGTTTCTCTCCAGCCTGGAACTGTGACCCGAAGCAATCCCATACCTGCCACCGGACTCCAAACAGCCAGACACTTTGGCCCTGTCTGCAGATGGACGGCTGTCAGACTCATTACGTGCCTCCTTGGCAAGGGGAGCTTTCGCCGCCGCCACTGAGCCCACATTTACATTCTGCCGAGAGCGAGACCTTTGTAAAGGTGCCTTGTTGTTCTCTGTGTGGAAAAAACAGAGGGAAAGCAATGAGCACAAGAGTGAGAATGAGCGAGGCGGAGGGGATGCGTGACTGACTCGTTAAATGAATGGAAGGCGAGGAGGTTAATCAGATTACAGATTAAATTACAAGGAGATAAAGCAGGCGAGCGTCTAGGAAGTGCAGTGACGGTTAAAATTCAGAAAACATAAAAGTATTAGGGAGCCGTAGACAATTCAGAAAGCATATGCTAAACAAATGCACACATGTAGACAGTGAATACATAAATCCGGTGCACACGCACTGATGAAGATGGAAGACGGTGGCGTGCAGCCAGCACACGATGATGAAATGGATATGGCTGATCAAGAGCAACAGAAACTCAATAACATTGTATGTTGGCCTTTTCCAATCTTCTACTCTTTCACCCTTTTCCTCACAAGAAATCCTCCCACCCAGCTCCACCTCCCTTGTTTCCACCATCATCATCCATTCTCCTTCTGCTGCTCTTCGTCTCAGCTCTCTGCTCCCGCAGAAGTCCTCTCCATCCTTCTTATTCCTCAAACTGCATTCCCAGGCAGACAACGGAACAGAGCGACGCCCAGATGCCAGAAATCAGACTTGCATTCTGAATTACAATCCCTCTGAGTAGATCTTAGACTTCATCATCAGTATGTGCGCACTGGAAGAAGAGGCGGAATCCATATTCATGTGACCTTGAGTGTGAGGCTGAGAGGGGTGGTGCAAAGGAGAGCCGCCACCGCATCTAAAGTTTCCTGAGCCTGAAATGTCTGGCAAACAGGAGTCAACACAGCAGAGCAGAACAGAGCGACCCGCTCTGTCAGCCAATCGGTAATGAGTTTGGAGCGTGGCCAGTCAGTCATGACAGTGTGTTTTATGGGCCGAGCTGACGAATGACAAGGAACGTCCCTGAACACAACCTCTGACAAATAAATAAGGATAAAAGGAGCAGAGCCGGCAAGAACGACTTGAGAGCAAAATAAGCAAAGAAAGCCAACAATCGTGCTCTCACGTTGGCACGGAAAAACAAACGAGGATCACGCGTTTACTGGTTTGACTAAAAATCACAGAGCTGGAGATGAGCCAAGTCTTCTTTGAGGACCTTTTGGTAACGGCCTCAGTTATAACAGCCGACAAATACCCCCCACAGGCTCTCTGTGCACAATTTCCTCCGCCCGCCTCTGAAACCCTCCCATCTGCCCCCATCGTTCCTCTTCCTGCTTGCTTAGCGATGCCCCACAAGCACACTTCGATTACTGAGCTGTGAGGGTAACGCATTGTGTTATCAAGTAAATGCATTCTGACATCTGAATCTGGACAACAGCGCAGACAGACAGGCATGAAGTCAGGCAGACAAGTAGCCTAGAAATCTAGACAGACGGCCACTGAAGCAAAATTATTTTGATCTTGAGGTCGGTGTAGCCAGGCTCCATAGGAGCCTCAGCAGGTCTACCATTGGCCTGTGCAGTATCATGTTCTGCCAATCACAGCGCTCTAACGACTTGGTGGGCGGGATGATGCGATGGAGCGGTGGCTTGTTAGAAACAGCTTTTCCATCAACTTTGGAGTACTTCGACTTGAGCTTTTCTTGGAATCAAGAGCAGATAGAGGTACTCAAGTCCTTTATTTAGAAACAGGGTGCATTTTTGTCTTATTCGGCAGCGTATGGTAGACTCCCCCGCTGACTGACATCTGTAGCGGTAAGTCTGTCACGTTGGTGGTTGTCCAATAACATACAAGACAGTTTAGTAAGGTCTGCTGATCAAATACTCATTTGTGTACTTAAAATGAGCTACGAAGCTCGGGGGCAGCGTGCTTTCACTTACGCTGCACCAAAAATGTGGAATGCACTCCCTCTGTCCGTGCACCTGTCTCCTTCACTGGTGCAATCCAAATGCTAAAGACCCACTTCTTTCATCTAGCTTTTGGCTGATGAGTGTGTTCTTGGGCTGCATTTAGTTAATTCTGGTCTTAGAGTCTGATTTTTTGTCTTATCAGTTTTATTTTCTGTTAAACATGCATTCTCTGTATGAAGGTGATTAATTAGTTTAGATTCCACCGCACGAGTGAGCTCTGTCTATGGGTCGTGGCCAGGCTAGCGGACAACATTTATCTAAAAACTATTCTGAGGAAATACAAGCATGAAAAAAATCATCTGCACAAATCCCAGGAACTCACGAGCTATTAATGAATATATTTAAGGCGGTATAGTGTCACATCAAGACATATTTACACTTCAAAAGAAATGGAAAACACACACACACCGGAATAAGACGTTTTATCCCCCCCAAAAAGTGTGTTCCCCCCCCCTCTAACAGGGACATGGCCTTTAGTGCTAAAGATGATCAAAGTGCTGGCAAGTTCATTTCTTTCTCATTTTGCCTGCCTGACACCAAACCGGCCCTTCCTTTGAAGCCTTGCTAGCTTCTCAACATATGCCTTCATCTACGCTGTAAAACACATCTGAGAGATGTAAAACATGCTTCATCTCACAGGTTGGACTCATTTAACAAACAGCTGACAAAGACTGCATAGGAGTGCTAGTCGAGCTCACTTTAAATCAAAATCTCAGCACTGGACGGTCCTAAAATTCACCTCCTTTCTGCTGTCCATCATCGAGGACAGGCTGTGTGACCAGGCAAAGGAGGGTCTCAGACAAATATGTTTACACAGATTTCATTAAATAAATCGGGTTTTTGGGGAAAAAAAATAAAAAAATTTAAATAAATAAACAACTAAATAATTCCTCCTGTTTTATTTTAATCACCCAGTCTCAACGGAATCCAATATTATTGAAAAAGAGTGCTACATTGTTTAACACTCGTTTAACATTAATGGACATTTGCAAAGAGCAAATAAATAAATAAATACATTAAGGACAGTGCTGCCAGAAATCCTGACTATTCAACTCAATTCAAGTTTATTTATATAGCGCCAAATCAAGACGACAAGCGTTGTCTCAAGGCACTTCACATGGTAAACATTCCAATACAGGTCAGTTCATTAAGCCAATCAGAAAAAGGTTTCCTATATAAGAAACCCAGCAAATTGCATCAAGTCACTATAGTGCCAGTGACTTTACAGCAATCCTCATACTATGCAAGCATTTAGCGACAGTGGAGAGGAAAACTCCCATTTAACCTCAAGAGGATCCTGGCTCACTATAAGCAGCCATCCACCACGACTCATTGGGGATGGAGAAGACAGAACACACACATACGCACGCAAGTATGCACGCACACACACACGCCATATATACCAACTAATGTTTCTATGGTTACATTGTGATTTCTTAGTAAATATTCTATTTGGTGAGAGATAAACTTTATTGTATTTATCCTAGCGAATCTTTTCTAGTATTCTCCACCTCCATCTACTCCCCCTACTGAGCCAGTTGTAGTAATAATGTAGCCCAGCAGTCATGAAGCGCTATATAAGTTCGATGCATTATTATTATTCAGACAGAGCTGCAGAGGAGGTATGAGTAGTTATGCTCATAAAGATGATGGGTTATGGCAACTGCTCCACTCATTCACAAACGCCATGACACATTTCTTTTTCACCGTGTGGTAGACACCTGCAGGAGGTTTTCATGAAGAATCTTCCCAAGTCACCAGCGGAACATTTTGGGATGTCCACCCGGAGGGGGCTTATCCTCCTAAATGTTGGTGAATGTGTTTGTCTCACGTCTCACTGAATCTCAACTCAAAGACCAATATTCAGCATGTCCATGTAAATAAAGACATTTTTATTTCCTTTGATCAGTAACATTTACAGAAAAAAAGATTACCATGTTTGTGATTAAACAAACAAACAAACAAACAAAAAAACGATAGCCCATTTTCCCTTTGAAATTGCTGAAAGCCCCAAAATCAAATGTTGGCATATTTTCTAAAGAAACTTTGGTTTTAATCCATGTTTTGATACAGAATATTGTTCTCTTACTAATTCTTCAACACACAACTGCCAATCCTCGCACTTTGATGTGGTAGCAGTTCACTGGGAAGTGTTTCCTGTCCGAGAAGTGAAAGGAGTGCGATCCCATCCTCACAAAGCAGCAGACAGCACTTCACATTATGTAAGATCATTTGCTCTGTTTACATTTGCTGCTTCCACTGATGCAGACATGCCTTTGCTCATTCCCCCCTCCCTCCCTTCGCCACCCCCTCCAGGGCACTCCTGATGTTTGGAGAAGCTGGTGAGCAGGCCAAAGACTGACGCTGATGTCTGAGCTGCAGCACATCGCCGTCTCTTCCTATCTCCGGCTGTAAAGGCTGCACTGTCACCACTGTGGTGACAACAAACTCATCTCCTTCACATCAAGAGCTGTGAAGAAGCTGGAGCAAAATAGACGACACACGAGAAAGCCAGGAGACCACCATTTTCCAAAGTGTAAACCATGAGCACAGTGTGATGGTGCTAAACTACCAGTCTATCACAGTCCACAGCTCAGTGCTGCCCTTTCTTTTGCTGGAAGGCAAACTCAAGAATAAAAACATTGATAAACGAGCTGGCAGCCCCAGCGTCTCGTTTTCAGCTTCTCCACAAAACTGTCTTTAAGCTGAGAGTCTCAAAGCGCCGAGTCTTTTACCCGCCGACTGACACGGGAGCTGCTGCAACAGAAGACCAGCAAAATCTCTAACCAAACAGACACATCACTACTCTTGTTAGAGGAATTTCAGTTAAACAACAGCAGTTTGTTACATGTCTGATTGGATGACATTTTGTAGAGATGTGGAGCTCTGTCCAATGAAGAAGAAGGAAGATGGAAGTTTTCTTTTATCTGCAAAAAGCTCCAGAGAGGAATCCACATTTTCTTCTTGTCAGATCATTTGGTCCATTTGCATTTGCATCTTCAAATACAGATGCAGATGAGACTCGCCTCTCCTCATCCCTTTTCTCTTAGGAAGCTGGCTGCATTTGATCACTTTAAGAAGAGACCAGTCACAGAGACTGACAAAAACACAGACTGCACAGAGACTTTCTCGCTCTGAGGAATGACTGACACAACAAGTTAAAGTTAAGGAGACCAAACACCAACACATCTACACCTGTCAGAAATCCAAATGCAGCTAGTTAGCTTGGCGGTGCGTGTTCTGTCTAAATGTTGACTATTTGCCTCTTTTTCTGCATCCACAGGTGGACCTGTATCAGATGCAACATAAACATGGCATCTGATACAAATTGGAACACCAACAGAACCTTAGTAGCTGATTAAAGCTACAATGGCAAATTTGGTAAACAAATTAGCTTAAAACCTTTTTTTCAAGCCTCCTAACAACGTTGTAACATAGTATAGCTAGGGGTGGGCGATATGGAAAAAACAATCATATCATGAATTTGTTTTTACAAAATCACATCACAATTTTATCACGTTTTTTTCTCCAACAATTTTTTTTGACAATTCAGATGTTTTGGAAGTTATTTAACATTAAAATACATAAATTTAAAATCACACTCCTTAAAATTCCATGGAATGTCAACATGCGCTGAGCAGAACCTTCTGGATTTAGAAGGTCAAATAGAAAGCGGATTTATGCTGTTGATGAAAGGTTATGTTGATCAATATATAGGTGAAAATTGACCCTTTTGGTACATTATACTTCCTATTATTGCTCATCTTTTTTTTTTTTTTTTTTTTTTTTGCACCAAGCACAGCAGCATTTTCCTAATGTTGTGATTTCCCGCTGTAGCGGTCACACTTTGTAGCGTGATGACAGAGCCAAAAATAGGCCGTCAGGTGAGCCGTGTTTTAGTTTCATTTTGCTCTGCGCCAGGGCTGGACTGGGACAAAAATTCAGCCCGGGCATTTTGACTGGAGACCGGCCCATCACCTGTTTTTTTTGGAAAAGACATTAAGCGTTATGCTGTTTCTGACACACACCAACGTACACTTTCTTATTGGTAGTATTTATGTATCAATCTAATAAACGTAAACCTACACCATCCTTCCTATCCTGGTATTCTAAAAAGTAGGGTTGGGGGTAACTGATTATTTTTAAAATGATTATTCTGACGATTATTTTATCGAATAGTCGGCTATTCTAATGACTATTTAGATGATTAATCTAGCGATTACTTTTCTATTGCACAATTAATAAAAACCAAAAAATTCTCAAATAAATTCCTCCAAAAAATTGATAAGTTGTTACTGTAAGAGAATAAACACTACAGGCCTTCCATTTTGTATAACACTGCTTTTATTGTGTTGCGGTTGGTTATGTTCTGGTGACGTGTAGAACTTGGGAGTGCAGGCTGCTGCCTGAGAGGTGGTTGGAGATGGAGTGTCTCCATGCTGCTTTGTTTTGTTCACTTATGTGCATGAGGCAAGTGGTGTTACGACCCTTCCTGGGGAGTCACGTGTTTCTCCTATTTTAACTGTAAATCCTTCTAGCTGTTATATTTATAACAAGAAACAGATATTCGGACAGAATATTTTCACGTTTATTCGAATATGATTGTGGAACACACCCAGCATCATAATAAATGAAGTAATATTTATGCCAATTTAAGCCTTTATGGGTGACCAGGACTCTGTGTTTATGAATGTGGAAGACACCCAGCATCCTGTGATGGCACTAATAACATCAAGAGATAATAAATAAGGTAATATTTAGGTCAATTTAACCTTTTACACGTGACCAGGACACTGTAATCAATTTTTGGCAAGGGAAATGATCATTTGTTGCCATTTTTGAGGTGTTTATGAATGTGAAAGACACCGGCATCCTGTGATGGCACTAATAACATCAAGAGATAATAAATAAAGTAATATTTAGGTAAATGTAACCCTTTACAGGTGACCAGGACACTGTAATCAATTTTTGGCGAGGGAAATTATCTTCTTTTTTTTTTTTTTTTTTTTTGCCATTTTTGGGGTGTTTTTGATGACACAGTAGGCAGTATGAGTACAGTAACGTCAACAGATAATACATAAAACCCTTATTTGGTCAATTTTAGCCTCCATGAAAATCTTAGCGATTCAATCACTTTTTGGCAAGTAAAATGCCATTTTAGTTGTCTACAATTAAATCATCAATAAAGAATTTAAAGATATTTTGAGGCATTTCTTATAGGTAAACGGGAGGGTGTAGTCTATTTGGCAAGTGACAATCTTAATTTTATGTGCTGAAGTGCTTTTATCTTGTTACTTTTAAATAGAGCAACGTAATGAATAGCAACCTACACAGTGTCATTGTAAAGCCAAAGCTTGATCATTTTAAATACTTTTTTTCAAGTAAAAATGTGCCCCAAACTAGTTAACTGTGGCTCCATGTCAAGTGGACTAAAGAAAGGAAGGGGAAAAAAATTAAATCGCTGGAGAATTGTTTATTTCCATTTATACAACGTTTACATTCAATACAGGGTGCCATTTTACATTGTTATTTATTTTTTTAGTATCAAGGCTGTAACATAAAGAAAGCCAGTTCTTACCACAAAGTTTGTGGCACAAACCATATTTCAATCGCAAATATTGCAAAAAGGATTAATATTATATCCTCATTGTGAACGTTTAAGACAAATAGCAACACTTAAAACAACTTCCGAACTGGAAAAACTAATGTGGCAAGGTGCAGAAAGGAGTGCCCGGGCGGGATTCGATCCCCAGACTCCCGGGTGAAAGTCATACGCTCTAACCAGTCAGCCAAAGGGACATCTACTTGGCCAAGCAGCCAGGGCACATCATCAATCGGGACATTGTGGATGCTCACACTGCCACATCTTCCTCCCTCTTTCCACAAGCACGTCCTCGTGCTCCCGCGCAGGGTGTCACAAACACTGCCACACTAATATCCGCGATAAACATCTGTTTAAGTACCGGAAGAGGTTATCTTTGCTTTCTGAATGTCCATATTGCCAGATATGCTGAGTTTTAGGGCGAAATCCTGGGGAATTTTGTCTAGAAATGCAATTGCCTAAACGTGCGCGATCCCGCGGTGGCTAATCATTTTTTGGCAGCGAGTCAATTTATGGCACAACACCGGCTCGGGTTTCTCCTCCTCCCCCCTCTTTTCTTCTCCAACCTGTCGCTGGGCTGAGGCTCCATCACTTCCTAAATTGATTTTACTTGAACCTTCACTACCAAACAACTGTGAGATTTTAACACATGTGCCAGCATCAGCCTGAAGGGCCAGTTTCTTTTTTAGTCGAATTTTCTCCGCTTCTCCTTTCCGTTTTTTGTTCTCCATTTTGTTAAGCTCGTCTGTCTGTTTACTGAGATTCACAAACAACTGGCGGGTGCATCAGACCTCTGGCTATTGGTCCAGCCCAGAGTGTATTATTACCAATTGGCCAATCCACCAACTTTTACGAGGCGTCGCGTGGGGCGGCGCGGGCAAGTTGTCCGCAACAACTAGAGGCCAGGAAAAAAAAACAAAAAAAAAAACCCAGACACCGGCCCATAAAAGATGAAAGGGTCGGCCCAGCGGGCAGTTGCTCGCTATGCCCTATGGTCAGTCCAGCACTGCTCTGCGCTTAAGTAGCAACTTGTTCTTTGCCTCATGAAAATTGTACATTTGTTCTGATTTCAAAAGTTTTTCACCTTTTAGTAATGCTGTTTTATTACGCTGGAATATTCATATCAATTAGGTGACGCACTTTTACTTTCAGTTTCACATCTACCACATCTTCTGTCACTACTAGCTGTGTTTTTACCATCATTCCTACACCCACCATGTCCTAAACACAGTGAAATAAGCTTTGGATCATGTGTGTAAAGTGTGTTGACTCGTGAAACACACATACCTTCTATTGCTGCTGTGCAGCTAAAACTCCGGCGTTCTTTTTCACAGGATGGGTGAATATCTTTGTCAGAAGGTAAATATTACTCTTCAAAGGCAGCCATTACCAGATAAAGAGATTAGTCAACAACGACCAGACCTGTCTTTATTGTAAGTTTCTCCTCTCTAATAAATAATATTTGCCTTCTGTGAGCTCAGCTTGCCTCCTCTCCTTAGACGGCAGCCTTCCCTGATGGGCGGCAGTTTTCAAACTCTATAAACTCACATATTAATAAAAAACACCCAAAAGTGTTGCTCAGATTGAAGTTAAAACAGTGAACCAAAAAATATGTGGTCGAACGGGTATATATTCCATTTCAAGCTTTTTACATTAAGATATTAATAAAATTTATCAAAATTGGTCTTTTAAAAAGTCAAATCAAAAGTGATACTGTATTTCACCAGGGTCTGTCGAATAAATCCAAGTTCAAATTCAGAATTGATATGTGAGAATAGGAAAAGCCTGCAGAATCTCCTTTATTACCTTAGAGTAATAATCTGTTTGACCTCATAACTCATTTGCTGCTGCAGTATTTTGTCCTACTTTATTGCTATTTTTTAGCTCATTGAGTTTTGGGGACAATTGTTTATGCTCAGCTCTCTTGAGTTACATTAAGTGGGTTGAGCTCTTGATCTAGTGTGGGTTTTTAAAGCACTTCTTTTCCAGCATTTTGGTTGCAGTTTTGCTGCTGTGCTTGGGATTATTGTCCTATATTGCATGACCCAGTTTGGCTGTAATGTATGTCAGCCGGCAATTAACCAAAAATGTACAAAGAAAACTGATGGAAACACATAATGGCTTCCCATTTTGTCTGAAAGGAGGAAAAAAGCTGAAAATAGCAAAACAAGACTCATGACTTCTTTTGCTTTGACGGACGGTTGTTGGTCATCTCTAAGTTCAGGCCACAAATATGAAAGCACCTTATTATTATATCAAAGTGGATTGTTTGTAACACAGAAAGATAAAGTTTCCACATAAAAAAGAAAGAAAAAGGCACATGAAGGTGTTTAGATAATGTGTGTCATCTGGCAGCGTCACCAAGCAAGACTTCTAAAAGGTAAATGCTAGCAGACAGCTTGTTAACTTTCCTGTGTGCATTAGGCTGTCTGTAATTAAAGATCATTATGTGGCAATGCACCAGTCACTGAAGGTTTGTCCCTTGTTTGTTGGTTGGAACAATGGTGTGTGTGTGTGTGTGTGCAGCCTGCATTGGCTTCCTTCCCCGTCACGCGTTAAAATACAAAATATCAAACAGGAATAAACATACAGGGAGGCAGGAAGGTGAGAGGAAAGAAAACAAGAAGGGGGGCCAAAATTGCAAAAACTAGGAAAAAAGATGACAAGGTGCACAAAGCTGGCTTCATTTGGAGCCAATGACTGTAATTTGATCAAATTAAAGTTTCAAAATGTGAGTGTTATAAAGATGGAGGAGGAAAAAAGGAGGGAAGGTGTGGGGATGGATTGTTGAAAGAGGATTGTAACAATCTATACAGGTAAAGTGAAAAACAGGTGGCTGAGGTGTGCTTTGTGCCAATGCATGTCAAAGTGATTCTCATTCAATTCAATTGAATTCAAAAATACTTTATTAATCCCAGAGGGAACTTGATTGCTGTAGTAGCTTAGAATAATATTAATAATCAAGTCATCAAAGAGTTATTGTACATCACAATGGCTGTTGGCAGGAAGGATCTCCAGTAGCGGTCAGTGTTGCAGCGAAACTGAAGAAGCCTCTGACCGAAGACACTCTTCCGTTGTCGGACAGTCTTATGAAGAGAATGCTCAGGGTTGTCCATAATTTTCTTGATTCTCTGGTGAATCCTTCTTTGCATTATCTCCTCCAGCGGTTCCACAGTCGTCCCCAGAACAGAACCAGCCTTTTTTATTAGGCTGTTGAACCTTTTCAGGTCCCTGCTTCTGATGCTGCTACCCCAACAGACGATGGGTGAAGAGATTACACTCTCAACAACAGACTTGTAGAAGATCTGCAGCATCTTGCTTCAGACATTGAAGGACTTAAGCATCCTCAAGAAGTGCAGTCTGCTGTGTCTCTGCTTGTAAACGGCTCCGCTGTTCTTTCTCCAGTCCAGTCTGTTGTCCAGGTGAACTCCAAGGTATTTGTATTCCTCAACCACCTCCACTTCTTCTCCCATGATGGAAACAGTGTTTGACTCCACCCTGTTTCTTCTGAAGTCTAAAATCATCTTGTTTTGTTCACGTTCAAGGTCAGATGATTGTTTCCACACCATGCCACAAAGCGCTCCACCAGCTCTCTGTACTCAGCTTCCAGTCCATCTCTGATACACCCGACAACTGCAGAGTCATCTGAGTATTTCTGTAGATGACAGGTCTTGGATTTGTACTGGAAGTCTGAGGTGTACAGGGTGAAAAGGAATGGTGAGAGTACAGTCCCCTGTAGTGCTCCAATGTTACTGATCGCCTGGTTTGATGTGCAGTTCTTCAGCCTCACAAACTGTGGTCTGTTTGTCAGGTAGTCTTTAATCCAGGCAATAGTTGAGGCCCCCACTTGTGTCTTCTGGAGTTTCTGGCAAAGTGCATCAGGCTTAATTGTGTTAAATGCACTGGAGAAATCAAAGAACATGACCCTCACAGTGCTGCCTGCTTTGTCCAGATGACAGTGGGTTGGTTGAAGCAGCTGGATGATGGCATCTTCAACTCCAACTCCATGGCGATAAGCAAACTGCAGCGGGTCCTGATATGTCCTAGTTTGCTTATTCAAGTGGACCAACAGGAGTCTCTCCAGGACCTTCATGATGTGGGATGTCAGGGCAACCGGTCTGTAGTCGTCATTTACTGATGGGCGAGTTTTCTTTGGAACTGGAACAAGGCAGGATGTCTTCCACAGGACTGGAACCTTCTTCTGGGCCAGGCTGAGGTTGAAGAGGTGCTGCAGAATCCCACAGAGCTGCTCTGCACCGGGCTTCAGAACTCTGGGGCTGACACCATCTGGACCTGCAGCCGTGTTCCTGTTCAATCTCTCCAGCTGCCTCTTCACCTGACTTCTAGAGACAGATAGGTGAGAGGGGCAGGTAAATGGGGCAGCAGCATCTCCTGACTTGGTTGAAGACAGATTTATAGAACCAGAAGAGTCCATGACTGCATTAGAGGACAAAAGAGTTGGCGTGTGACAGGAAAATGTTGGATCAGAGGAGGATGGGATGTCTGATTGGCTGGGGACAGGCGAGGAGGATGCTGGGTTTGTTCCTGAACTGAACCTATTGAAGAACTTGTTCAGTTCATTGGCTGTGTCCAGGCTGCCATCTGTGCAATTCTCCCTCTGCTTGAAGCCTGTGGTCTTCTTCATCCCTGACCAGGCATCTCTGATATTGTTCCTCTGTAGTTTGTTCTCCAGCTTCTTCCTGTATGCCTCCTTGCTGTCTCTGATCTTGATCTTAAGTTGCTTCTGTACACTCCTCAATAATTCCCTGTCTCCCTCCTTGAAGGCTCCTTTTTTCTCATTTAGAAGATTCTTCAGTTCACTGGTGATCTAGGGTTTGTTATCAGCAAAGCATCTCACTGTTCTGGTGGGTATGATGTTGTCCACACAGAAGTTTATATAGTCAGTGACAGACCCAGTCATGGCATTGATGTCCTCTTCATATCCTTGGCAGAGAGTCATCCAATCTGTGGTCTCAAAACAACCCTGCAGCGCTTCTTCAGCATCCTGTGACCATTTTCTCACAGTTCTTCTTGTCACATGTTGCCTCTGAACAAGTGGTTTGTATTCTGAGCAGAGAAAAACAAGATTTTGATCTGATTGTCCCAGAGGAGGTCTTGTTTTGGACATGAATGCATTCCTTACATTTGCATAACACAAATCCAATGTCTTGTTTTCTCTGGTGGAGCAGCTGACAAACTGTTGAAATGTTGGAAGTGTAGCAGAGAGAAAGGCATGATTAAAATCACCAGATATAGCCACAAATGCATTGGGGTGCTGGGTTTGTAGCTTAGCGACAACGGAACTGATGGCATCACATGCATTTTCAGCAATGGCTGAAGGTAGAATATAAACAGTTGCCAAGACAACACTGGTGAACTCTCTTGGCAAATAATATGGGCGACAACTTACTGCCAAGAGTTCTATATCTGGGCTGCAGAGACGACATTTCACTGAAACATGACATGACCATCTGTTGTTGACAAGCACTGCCACTCCACCTCCTTTTCTTTTCCCACTTCTTTTCAGATCTCTGCCTGCTCGTACAGTCAGGAATCCTGGCAGAGAGACGCTGGAATCGGGGATATGGGCCTGCAGCCACGTCTCAGTGAAACATATAACACTGCACTGGCGATACTCTGGCTGAGTCCTTGAAAGGGCTTGGAGTTCATCCATCTTGTTGGCAAGTGATCTCACATTGCCCATTATGATCGATGGAAGAGATGGTTTGAATTTCCTCTTTTTCTGTTTCCGTTTTGCTCCTGCTCTGCATCCATGCTTCTTGCGTTTTAGTACATTTGGGATTTGTGGCTTCAGTTGAGGTATTATTTCAGCCTTTCCAATGTTAATCAGCTACTCCAGATTAGTAAACCAGCTTGTTGCCGTGGTTACGCATCATAACAAATGCTCAAAAAGTGAAAAAAAAAGCAGTAAAAATCCTCTAAGATTTACAGCACCAGAAACAGAAAGGTAAAAGTTCCAAAAAATACAGATTTTCTTAAGATGCTAGAAGAAAAAAATGTCCGAAAAAGGCTAAACTTACATGTAGTTAACAGAGCTACTCCAACATGCAGCCACCCAGAGCAGCGCAAGAATTCCAAATGTGGTCTAGAAGTGATTTAACGGCTCAAATTCCTGTTTCCTCTTCTCACACATTTGGAAATCTGCAATATTGTAAAAAATAATAATAATAAAGTGTTTATGAGGAAAGATACAATAAGTGGAAGCCTTTCATGAAAAATGCCAGCTCCCTTCGTCTAAACATTATTGAAAAAGGAGAAAATGTTCTTAGTTTTCACTGTTTGACAAAACTATTAACAAAAGGAACATCCCTGGGCTGCCACCTTACCATGGTGGAAGGGTTTGAGTGTCTCAATGATCCTAGGAGCTAAAATGTCTGAGGCTTTCTGCCTCTGGTAGGGTCACCCATGGCAAACAGGTCCAAGGTGAGGGATCAGACAAAGAGCAGTCCGAAGACCTCTTATGATGAATTATATAAATGGAAACCATGTTGCCTCGTCCGGACGTGGGTCACCGGGGCCCCCCTCTGGAGCCAGGCCTGGAGGTGGGGCACGTTGGCGAGCGCCTGGTGGCTGGGCTTTCACCCATGGAGCCCAGCAGTGCACAGCCCAAAGAGGAAACATGGGTCCCTCTTCCCATGGGGTCGGGTGCAGTGTGTGACGGGTGGTAGTCGAGGGCGGGGACCTTGGCGGTCTGATCCTCGGCTACAGAAGCTGGCTCTTGGCACATGGAATGTCACCTCTGGTGGGGAGGGAGCCTGAGTTGGTGTGTGAGGTTGAGAGGTTCCGACTAGATATAGTCGGACTCACCTCAACGCATGGCTCTGGAACCAGTTTCCTTGAGAGGGGTTGGACTTTCTACCATTCTGGAGTTGCTCCCCATGAGAGGCGCCGAGCAGGGCTGGGCACACAAGTTGTCACCCATCTTGGTGCCCGTACTTTGGGGTTTACCCCAGTCAATGAGAGGGTAGCCTCCCTCCGCCTACGTGTGGGGGGATGGGTTCTGACTGTGGACTGTGCTTATGCACCAAACTACAGTTCAGACTATAAACCCTTTTTGGAGACATTGGAGGGGGTGCTGGAAAGCGCTTCTTCTGGTGACTCCCTCGTTCTGCTGGGGGACTTTAATGCTCACGTGGGTAACGACAGTGAGACCTGGAGAGTTGTGGTTGGGAGGAACGGCCCCCCAATCTGAATTCGAGTGGTGTTTTGTGATTGGACTTCTGTGACAGTCATGGATTGTCCATTAATTAACACCATGTTCAGACATAAAGGTGTCCATATGTGCTCTTGGCACCAGGATACCTTAGGCCGCAGCTCGATGATCGACTTTGTTGTTGTTTCATCTGACCTGCGGCCGCATGTCTTGGACATTCGGGTGAAGAGAGGGGCGGAGCTGTCAACTGACCACTACCTGGTGGTGAGTTGCCTCAGATGGTGGGGGAGGACGCCGGTCAGACCAGGCAGGCCCAAACGTATCGCGAGGGTCTGCTGGGAACGTCTGGCAGAGTCTCCCGTCAGAAGGAGCTTCAATTCCCACCTCTGACAGAACTTCCAAAATGTTCCGGGGAAGGCGGGGGACATTGAGTCTGAATGGACCCTGTTCCGTACCTCCATCGTTGAGGTGGCCGACCGGAGCTGTGGTCACAGGATCGTCGGTGCCTGTCGTGGTGGCAACCCCCAAACCCGCTGGTGGACACTGGTGGTTAGGGATGCTGTCAAGCTGAAGAAAGAGCCCTATCAGGTCTTTTTGGCCAGTGGGACTCCAGAGGGAGCTGATGGGTACTAGCAGTCCAAGCGGAACATAGCTCGGTTGGTCGCCAAGGCAAAAACCCGGGCATGGGAGGAGTTCGGTGAGACCATGGAGCAAGACTTCCGTACGGCTTCGAGGAGATTCTGGTCCACCATCCGGCGCTTCAGGGGGGCAATGCAGTGCCCTACCAACACTATCTATAGTGGGGACGGTGTGCTGCTGACTTCTACTCAGGACATTGTGGATCGTTGGGCAGAATACTTCGAAGATCTCCTCAATCCCACCGACATGTCTTCCAGTGAGGAAGCAGAGTTTGGGGACTTTGGGTTGGCCTCTCAAATCTCTGGTGCTGAGGTCACTGAGGTGGTTAAAAAGCTCCTCTGTGGCAATGTTCCAGGGGTGGATGAGATCTGCCAGGAGTTCCTTAAGGCTCTGGATGTTGTGGGGCTGTGTTGGCTGACGCGGCTCTGCAATATCGCGTGGACATCGGAGGCAGTCCCAATGGAGTAGCAGACCGGGGTGGTGGTCCCCTTATTTAAAAAGGGGGACAGCAGGGTGTGTTCCAACTACAGGGGGATCACACTCCTCAGCCTTCCTGGTAAGGTCTATTCGGGGGTTCCGAAGAGGAGGGTCCATCGGATTGTTGGGCCTCAGATTTGGGAGGTGGAATGTGGTTTTTGTCCTGGCCGTGGAGTACCGGACCAGCTCTATACCCTTGGGGGGATCCTGGAGGGTGTGTGGCAATTTGCCCAACCAATCTACATGTGTTTTGTGGATTTGGAGAAGGCGTTTGACCGTGTCCCTCGGGGGGCCCTGTGGGGGGTACTCCGGGAGTATTGGGTACCAAGCCCTCTGATACGGGCTGTTAGGTCCCTGTATGACCGGTGTCAGAGCTTGGTCCGCATTGCCTGCAGTGTCGGGCTCGTTCCCAGTGAGAGTTGGACTCTGCCAAGGCTGCCCTTTGTCACTGATTCTGTTCATAACCTTTATGGACAGGATTTCTAGGCACAGCCAAGGTGTGGAGGGCATCCGTTTTGGTGGCCTGAGGATCAGGTCTCTGCTTTTTGTAGATGATGTGGTCTTGTTGGCTTCATCAGAATGTGATCTTCAGCTTTCGCTGGAGCGGTTCGCAGCTGAGTGTGAAGCAGCTGGGATGAGAATCAGCTCCTCTAAATCGGAGACCACGGTCTTGATTCGGAAAAGGGTAGAACGCCTTCTCCGGGTCAGGGATGAGGTCCTGCCCCAAGTGGAGGAGTTTAAGTATCTCGGGGTCTTGTTCAGGAGTGAGGGAAAACTGGAGCTTGAGATCGATGGGGCGGATTGGTGCTGCATCTGCAGTGATGTGGGCGTTGTACCGGTCTGTCGTGGTGAAGTGAGAGCTGAGTCAGAAGGCGAAGCTCTCGATTTACCGGTCGATCTACGTTCCTACCCTCACCTATGGCCATGAGCTTCGGGTAGTGACAGAAAGAACGAGATCGCGGATACAAGCGGCCAAAATGAGTTTTCTTTGAAGAGCAGCTGGGCTCTCCCTTAGAGATAGGGTGAGAAGCTTGGTCACTTGGGAGAGGCTCGGAGTAGACCCGCTGCTCATCCACATCGAGAGGAGCCAGTTGAGGTGGCTCGGGTATCTGGTCAGGATGCCTCCTGGACGCCTCCCTGGTGAGGTTTTCCGGGCATGTCCAACTGGGAGGAGACCTAAAGTAGACCCAGGACATGGTGGAGGGACTATGTCTCTCACCTGGCCAGAAAACGCCTTGGGATTCCCCCGGAGGAGCTGGCCCAAGTGGCTGGGGAGAGGGAAGTCCGGGCCTCTCGCCTTAGGCTATTGCCCCCACGACCCGACTCCAGATAAGCGGATGAAAATGGATGGATGGATGGACATACAAGACAAAGACACAGTCAATGTATTGTGTTAAATTGTAAACTATGGTTTCATTTCATATAGTTACGTGGAATGATTCATAATAAATTTACAAATACTGTATAATTCGCCCCAGCCATATCTCATTCTGAAGCAAAATAATAGGAAAAGCATGGTTGTGGGATTTCAAAGGAAAATAAAATGAATACAGAGACTTGCTTTTGTTCAAGACATAACGTGCATCTGGTAACATAATAAGTAAACACGTTAAATATAATGCCAAAACTGTTGACAATACAGTGTACTAGTGATCCATGACCACCATGAGTGGAGTCTGTTTAAGTGGTCCAAAAGAGAAAATGGCAACAGTTCTTTGACATTTATAGGTCACTCCGTATGTCTGCAGCCTTGTAAGAAATTTCTTAATGGATATAGCAAAGGTCTTTTCACCCAGAACTGTACAAAGTTGGATAGCAGGCTCACAATATGTCATATTTGTTTCAATGTATTCCAAGTAAAAATAGACATTTAGGTGTGCATATTATTATAAATACATATACTACCTTGTAGGGCCCGACCGATATGATTTTTTTGGGACCGATACCGATATAAAACTTTTAACAAAGGCCGATAGCAGATATAATGGCTGATAAATCTCCCTCACAAAAATTAAAAAAAAAAAATTCTTAAGCTTAAACTGTTCATTCTCTGCCTTTTTGATGCAAACTTATTTCTCTATTACACACCAAAGAACTGTCTCAATAACTCACTAGGGTTTCCAGGTAATGCAAATAAGATTTATTAAGCAGATCTCAAAAACAACAGAACACACAAACTCAGTCACAGCTAGGGAGGGGAGGAGGGACTCCCTGCTATCACAGCGCTTCATTGCCTTGTTGCCAACCCCTCCTCCCCCATCCTCAGCAACGACAGTGGTGGTGTGAGTTTGAAAAGTTTGTTGAAGAAGGGCGGATGAAATTGTCTGAGAATATACCAGAATGTCTACCAGAAAAAGGCCATCGTTACTTACTTACTGCCCTGCATGACTAAAGGGGAAGCAGCGTGAGCTCTGCATAGAGCGTAATGCTGCAGCAGTTTTTTTTTCAGGGTAACTTTTCAATACAAGGCCACGAGGCACATAATAAACTTAGGAAGCATGTTGAGGAGAAACATACTTTTGTCATTGCTTATTTTATTGTTCAACTTACCACTGACACAACAAATATGCATAAAACTGAAGACTTACCTCCTACTTCCTCATCACCGTCGTCTCTGCTTGACTGAATTGCTCCTGCTGCTCCGCTGCATGTGTGCTGTGACGGTGGCTCCACCCCCTGAGGAGTGGAGCCACACAACATGAGTTCATAAAGTGGCGCCATCTGCTGGATAGGTAGGGCAATATCTGCCCTCTTTTTGGCCGATAGCCGATAGTGTTAATGACCCTAATATCGGCCGATATATCGGTCGGGCCCTACTACCTTGTAGGCCTAAAGCGTTGTGACGATTGAGGACCTGGCAAAACATTAGGAAATTAGGTTTTAGCTGTTAGCTACAGGTGCCGCACAACTGGTGTTTGAATAGTTTAAAGGAAGTTTGAATTTCCAAGGTCTCTTGATATGTCTTATGTGCCCTTTTGTGCAATTCTCAACCCGTTGTTGCATGGCTCATCCTCTTACTGAGATGTCTTCTGGTGTATGCGAGTGCTGCTGCCATGTGAGGAATGTGATTGACATCTGCCACCCATGTAATCATGTTTACAGACCAAAGTACAATTCAGGAAAAAACAAGAATGTCTCTTTTTGCCCCCAGCAGAATACTGTTTGTAACAAGATAAACAAACTTTATTCGTAACTGGTCATAATGTTATGGCTGCCTGGTGTATGTTTGTGTTCATATCAAAAGTACATGACTATGTGAACAGGTGTAAGTAGTCTTGTTTGGGTAGTTTGATGCCTAAATCCAATAAGGATGATGTGTAGAATATGAAAGGGTTGAACTGGATGTCCCTCCAGTCCTCAGCCCATTAGAATTGAACCCAGGCCACTGTGCACTGCAGCCAAGCGTGACATTGTGTTAGCACGCCTTAGTGCATCCAACACAGCTCTAAAAGTAAGTCTGCTTCTTTGCCATCATTACTGGTACCTTGTACACATTGGATCACACGACACAAGACACTCTACAGAGAACAGCAAAACAATAACAACAGAGAAGCTATGTCTCAAGGACCCAACAATCAATCTTTGTCTTCAACAATTCTTTAGAGTTTGATGCTCTGCAGGATGCTAAGTTGCCAAAAGCATCAGAACAAATTGATTTAGATAAGATTTCCCAAAATTTACACTTTGACAGATTGGAGGTATAATTCAGAAACGAACTGAGGAACACAATGAAGTGTTTACCCAAAGTTACAAGCAACAGAAATGTATTTGGGGAATATGCATGGAAACACACAGCCAGGAAATACGATTCTTAGATTTGATCAAACCCCGCCTTCTCCATGTGAATTCCACAATAGTACGCAGCTGCAGACCCGGAGACTAGAGATTCACTTCGAAAGCCCCTCCCTCTGCAGAAACCAGCAATCGAGCTGTTTTAATCTATTCTTTTCATGTTTGTCTGTCTTCATCTTTTCAATGGCAGGACTAAACTTTAATTGTGGTCCTAAAACTGTAAACTGTCAAAGAGGAAAAAAAAACTGTGGTAGAATCTTTAGCCAAGCTACGAAAGCATTGTCAAAGTAAACAACGCACTTGCCACCAAGTGGCCCTGTGTGGATCTTGAATCGTTTCTGCTAAATTAATGTTAGCGGATATATTTTCATTAGAGGAAAAATATATATTTGTTTAAAATAAAAGTAGTGTAGATGAAACTTAAATAAACAATTAATACAGTTTCAAAGACAGGGTCAGCAATCCTGGTCATTTACTATTTTTTATCATTATAGAAAACAATAAGGTACAATTCTTCACAATATACACAAAGTGGTTTCCTCGCTTTACAAACAGACACCTGGCAGATGGTTCCTGCAACCTAAGCTCTAACTCTCGCTTTAAACTAATTATATCTACATGCAGGGTAATGGACTGAGAATGTTCCTTTATAAAGGGACATCATCACTTCCTGGGGTCTCTCATCTCTGTTTACTTGCTACACACACAGAAAAGCATACATGTCACACAAACACGACAACCTCACACACACACACACACACACACACACACACACACACACACACCCCTCCCAATAAGCACTCTTTCACAGATCCAGGTCTGCAGCATGTGTACTCTGCTGAAACTGGCATGAATTAAACATGTCTTGGTTTCAGACTTTGCTACCTGTTGTTGTTTGTGTGGTTTTACTGCTGGTAAATATCCCCAGCAGTCATAATCTAATGCATATGTATTTCTCCTCAGTGACTTCACACTAGCTAAGGATTTCTATCAGACACTTTCTCTGGCAGTGCACCCCTGTCACACACACACAGGGAGAGGAAAATATTGATCCTTCACACGCCTCAAGACATGAAGCTGTAACACATTCACAAGTAAGACAGGCAGAAGCATACCGTTCTGTTAGCTTTCAATCAGTCAACTCCACGGATTAATAAACATGTCGACTTGGAAGTCTGCGAAAAGCATATCCATGGATTTTTTCAGAATGTACGCTGGCACTCTTTGGGAATATGAGTGAAAAAGCTAAAAATATGGATAACAAAAGCTTTTTTTAAAATGTTGTTGATTATGTTGAATATTTTGAGTATTTATTCAGTTTAACCGAAGTGAAAAGAAAACATGTATTTATACTAATTTCTAGAAAAGAATTGATAATTAGACTGAAATGGCTTTTGCCCTTGCATTATGTCACTGAATTTGACTTTGAGACATTGCTACGGTTCTATAAAAATGTTTACAAATGAACAAAAATAGGAATTTCCAGCTCTTTTCTAGAATGTGTGCCATGTGAACATTATTACAGTTCTGTATGCTTGAAAATCTGAGAGAACAGTTTTTACTGGGTACATTTAACGAGCAAGTTCACTAAGAAACCATTTTTACTTGTTATTTTTGAAAAATGATCAGTCACGGAGTTTAACATGCGGGCTGAACATGAAAACAGTCCTGAATTTGATGCTGGGTCAGAAAAAAAAATGGCATTCTTGGACTCACCCACCTTGGCTTCATGATGAGGAAATCTGTGTTGGTTTAGCATCCAGGAGAGAGCATAGCGCATATCACTAGTAGAGGCTAACAACTAGCATTAGCAACTCCATAACAGTAGAACTCCTTCAGGCTTGTGTGATTTGCAGAGATAAATCATCGACATTTCAAAGCAAACAGGGTCAGTGGTATGGGCTTTTAGCCAATCAGAGGCGAGATAAGAAATAATAATTAGTAATACGCCAAATCTGTCCATTTTCTGCTCCCCTCTCTTCTGACTAACTTCTACTTCCTGACTAGGGGTAGAAATAAAAAAAAATTAATTCTTGTTGAGTACTGGTTCCCACAGTTTCAATTCCTAGGAATCGTTTGCAAAAAATGGCAAACAATTCCTAGGAATTCCTTCATCAACTCCAACTGGCGCAAATGACGTCACCACACACATTGCGTAGATTACACAAGCTATTTCTTAGCTTGCACATTTACTCAGCAGGAAACATGGCGCCTAAGCGGCACAAACGCTCAAAGGTTTGGTTATAATTTATGAGAAAGGGTGACAATAGGACAAGTTGTTGTACAAACTAGATGTTTCATCAATTGGAGGAAATACTACGAATACGCAAAAGCATTTTTGCAAAAAATACACAATAACTTAAAGTGATTGTCATGTTTTTGACCTGCTCTGGACTAGTGAATTTCAAAGCAGCAGCAGCATTGACATTTGCATGTGTTCTTCTGTTAATGCTGCAGGTAACTAATTAACTAATACCATACTTGCTAACCCTCTAGATGTTCCTGGGAGAGTCCCATTCTTACCAATTTCCACATGAACAACAGTATATATTTTATAAGTTATGTTACAATTATTTTGTCAAATAAATAATTTAAAATTGCATTACTCGTTAGCGTGTGTGTGTGTGTGCATATTATATATATATATATATATATATATATATATATATATATATATATATATACAATATGCACACACACATACATACACAGCTCAGGCCAAACATTCAATGCGTTTTCCTTATTTTCATGACTATTTACATTGGTAGATTCTCACAGAAGGCATCAACATTATGAATGAACACATGTGGAGTTATGTCCTTAACCAAAAATGGTGAAATAACTGAAAGCATGTTTTATATTCTATTTTCTTCAAAATAGCCACCCTTCGCTCTGATTACTGTTTTGCACACTCTTGGCGTTATCTTGATGAGCTTCAAGAGGTGGTCACCTGAATGGTTTTCCAAAAGTCTTGAAGGAGTTCCCAGAGGTGTTTAGCACTTGTTGGCCCCTTTGTAAAGGGCCATGGTCATGAAAATAAAGGAAACACATTGAATGAGAAGGTATGTCCAAACTTTTGGCTTGTACTGTGTGTGTGTGTGTGTGTGTGTGTGTGTGTGTGTGAGTGTGTGTGTGAGAGAGAGAGAGAGAGAGAGAGAGAGAGAGAGAGAGAGAGAGAGAGAGAGAGAGAGAGGGCAAGAGAGCCATTTGCCACACTGCCTTGTAAGTAAATATATTTTCTATTTGTTTACTTTGATTCACTAAAAACTTTGCAGATTTATGTTTTTATGTTATGTCAAAAAATAAATTCTCCAACTGTAATTGTATCATGACCATTTTAATGCATTTAGCTATTACACTAAAATGTCCTGACTTTTATTGATAAACAAGATCATAAGTGTGACTGAATTTTGGTAGTACTGTTATCGGAGTCTATTTCCATCATTTTATTGTCATTTACCAGTTCTGACTAACATCTAAGAAACAAGCCAACTGCTTTAATTCCATTTCAAATGTTTCAGTCAGAAAATAAACCTAAAAACAAAAAAGATGAAACATTTTTGTGCCACTATCTGAACTGGTTGGCATGAAGTCAAGCCTGACAAGGCAACGTGAACAATTATCCCCTCCCCACATCTTTGCAGTAAGAGCTGATTAAACTGCCCTAGCACCAATGGAAGTTGCTCATTGTTTGTCTCTTTTATTCCCCTCTAAGGTTTTCTTCTGTGCCATTGTTTGCACTGCCAGCTGAGGGGTTGTGTTTAACACTCAGGCCGACTCTGACAGCTCTCAATATGCAGGGCCAGTTCTGCCAAACAGACATGAATTCCAAACAGCCTGGAGTCATGCTCCATATTTCATTGAAGTTGAATATTTAAAAAGATCAACCCACTCAAAACCCTATAAAACCTATCGTTCTGGGGCCTTGTGTCCTAAAAATAAAATCGCATCTGCCATATCGTATTACAGACAGCCACATCAGCCACCATCTCTTAAGAATCTCCCTCCCTCTGTTCGCCTTTCTCTCTCTGACAAAACCCATCTGGTAACCAGCCTGTCTCCATCAACACAGGTTTTGCTTTTTCAAACAACTGTACACTTCTCTCGGCTTCTTTTATCTTATTTACCTTCCATTTTCTCTTCTGCTGCCTGGAAATTACAATGCTTTGTTCACTTTTTTCCTTCTTAGTTGGACTGGTAACTCCCTTTCATCAGTGGTCCTTCAAACTCAACTTTTCCTAGAGAGACGCACAGACCACCAGGACAGAAAAGATATTTCTCCATTTCCATCCAAAGGCAAATTTGGACTAATGTTTCCTTTTCTTCTCTCTTTTGTTAAAACTGAAGTAAAATGACTCGGGACAGACTCCAGCAGTCTGCTGCCAATAGCGGTCTCAGTCAGATGGAAGTGGCTCAGACTCTACAACTTAAAGAAAAAGATAAACATTGACTTGACAATATTTCAAAACTGGTTATCTTACTCAGAGAGCTCATGTAAATGTTTACACCGGCTCTGCTTAAAGGTGAACCGTGTGGGTTTTCGAACTTTAAAAATATGATAACGGTAATCTTGCCCCCCCAATATCGATGTCGAAGAAATTTTACTTTCTGAAATAATTATCTGCAATCATGGAAAAGCAGTTAAGTGAACAGTGTCTGCAATAACCCCAAAGCCAACAGAGACTGATGAAAGGCATCCAAATCAAAGCTGTAGTCCATGCACTGACGCTTAGCCAATTACAATGATTTGTCATACGTCTTGTTAAACCAACAACTTTCTAAATATTCTTCCTTAGTATATAGAAACAATGACCAATAAGATGAGCCATGCTAGCTACCATGCAAATAACCTCATTTAGATATACTGGCACACAGTCTCAGTTTGTACAGGTGTATGTCAGTATGGCCGTGTGATACGACCCACATTTTGTATCGCAATAGCATTTTTAACCAAATATTATGAATCAAAATTCTTTAAAGTCAGTGAATAGTTCATACAATTACTGTATGAAGTATACATTTAAAGAATATAGTAGCCACGAGGGATTATCTTTGTCTTTTAAAATAAATGTCACTTAAATATTTTATGGTATGCTCATCCAGCTAAAGCCTTTGAAAAGAGCTTGTTCACTGAGAAACCATTCTTTACTTATTATTTTTGAAAATGATTGGTTACTCTGAGTTTTTCGCACAGGCTGAATGTGAAAATAGTCTCCCGCTCCTATCTCCTGCATTAGCTTCTGATGGAAAAATTCATGGATTTGAAAAGCCTGACAGATCTACATCAAGCTGTCATTTGGATCCATCCTGGCTCGCGACGGGGAAGGCTGTTGTTGTTTCAGCATCCAGGAGAGAGCAGAGAATATCTCAGCTAGTAGAAGCTAACCGTCAGCATTAGCAACTTCACAACACAGTAGAACCCTGACAGTCTTGTGTTATTTGTGGAGATAAAACATTATGATTGCAAAGCAGAGTCAGTAGTAGAGTCATGTTGCTGTTAGCCAATTTGAGGCAAGCTGTCCAAATATCTAGAAATAAGACTCCAAATCCTGTCGTCTGAGGCTGCTTTCCCCTCCAGCGGAATTCTCTGTGCAGAAACAGTCACATCTGAGCTTCCCCCCCCCGACCAAGTATGACCACTGCAAATGTATTAAAAATATGAGTGAAGGACCTCCTTAATGAACTAATGTCTCTTCGGCTGATGTGTTTTAATGTGGAAGCGTTAGCTGAAACTGAGGCTAATGCTAGCTCACTTCCTTTCTGTTTTGATAAGATTTTTTAATAATTTCTGTTGCCACCAAGTTTACTGTGTTTTCGGTGAATGGCACCAGCAAAACTTACAGACAAGTAGTTTTTCCCAAAGTATCAATTTTTTTCAATGTTGGTCTTCTGTATTTATTATGTTTACTGTTAAAAGTTCCATATCATGCCATTTTAAACCAAATGTAGGCACAGTATATGATAAAATTTACCGTTGGCACTATTGAGATGTAATTTATCTCATTTTGGTTAACCTGAATTAACACCCAGAATTAAAACACTTTGTTTCAGTGAAACTCCGTCCATGCCCACTCCAACAAAACGTAACTACAACAGTCTTTTAGGTGAGTCGGTTGCTGTATTGGTTATGGTAGTCCAGTGGTTAAGGCATCCAGCCCAGCACTCTAACAAGGAGTAGGGCCTAATGACGAGATTAGTTTCCATTAATGCTTCACAGGATTTTCAAAATAAAGTCAAAACTTGCAGCTCACATCACAATACCCTGGGTTAATAAGAGTTTTTCATTAATTTAAATAATTCAGTGTTTAGAATGTTTTTGTTTTTCTTTACAGTACTTTCTGTGCTCAATACAGATTTGATGACAATTCAAATATTTCAAGTAATCAGCAATACACTGTACTGACTTAAACTAGGGCGTTACCCATGTCAAATGTAGAGATAAAAAAATGTAAATACTAAAAATATGAAAACTCTACAACGACTAAAGATAATATCTAAATACATAAGTTTGCACTGCAGTTGGATACATGGTTAAATAAAGTCAGTGTTTCATCAATTTAATCCTAATGGTAATAAGTGTAGAGAATTTTCTGTGGTGATGGAAATTTATTCTTAAATTACCAATAAAAGCATTTACAAAGTCTCCATCCTGACATAGCCCTACTGAGAACCAAAAAAGGCTTTTAATCCACCGACTGAAATATACAATATGCTAATTTTATGCTTCCACTTCATCTCCTATATCATCTTTGATGAATAAACATGACACACACATGCAGGAGCCTGTGGGCACAAGCATGTGCATACTACCACCTACCAGTTGGCAGTGAAAAAATATCACTGATCAAATCAACATGGATCACAATCAAAACTAGGAAGGAGAAAAAACATCAGGAAACTTTTTTCTCCCAAAACAAGGTGAAGGTGCCTTTAACTAAGAAATGTTTCCATGAAACTGGGAAATTATATTTATTTACATAGTAAGGAACGATGTCTCATGATAGCTTACACTTCAAAGATTTACAGAAAATAGCGCACTGCATCAACCCCTTCAGAACCTCATCAAAATAAAAGCTTGCAGACATGGTTATGTCATGGCGGATACTGACTTTTATCCAGAGTTGCAAATTAGAAAAGAAAGCAGCAAGGGGCAGTTGGGAAGTTGTGGGTCACATCATGGGTCCAGGATCCTTGTCTGCAATCAGCTGCATGGTTGAGGGGTTTCAAAAGCTTTCTGCATCTCCTCACGCACAAAGTTTGCTGATGCCTTGGCATCCTGTTGAGAATTCTTCCTCGTGGGCTGTGTGAATGCAAGTGTTGCTCTGTCTATTTGTTCTTAGCAGTCGGATTCTGTGAGTCATCAGAGGACAGAAAGTGAGATTCGCATGGCACCACCACAATGCTTTCGGCTAACATCGCTATGCTCTCCTGCAACCACTGGAGCTCACTGACATATCAATGCAATTAGAGTCACGGCTGTGTCATAGTGAAGGTCAGCTAGCACCACTCAGACTAACACAGAGAGAGAGCGAGAGAAACACAAAGACAACAAGCAAGAGAGAGAGCAAGGAAGGCAGGCTGAGATGAAACAAATTAAGTGACAGGGCAGCATGGCTGAGTTCAGCGCTGCCTCTGTCCAGGGGCCTCTTCCTCCAACGGTCACACACTGGTCTGGCAATTAAAAATACATGCATCAGTGATCTATGCAACTCTCTGACGAACATATAATCTTACATTTACACAGAAAACACACATGGAAATGAAGAGGGGGGAAAACAGTCATTTAGTAGAGTAGCACATCAAGCTGATGACCAGCCATATTTTTTTTTCCAATTCAACAAACCTTTAATCAATGCTGCAGACAAATGAAGCAGTGAAACAGGAGGTTGTAAATATCTTAGCTAACAGGCACAAGTTAACCCAATCACTTCAAAAGATATAGATCTGCCCAAAGAAAGCAGCAGTTCATCACAAGGCCCAATCATCTGAAAGGCAGGCACCAGTAAGCCAAGGACAGAGGTGGTGATGAAACTGGACCATATTGATTTTAATCAATCTAGGACTGAAGATGAGTGCACCCTGTTCAGATGATGACATTTAAATAGGGAAGCTCCATTTTGGAGTTGGTTGTTAGTGAACACCAAGGGATTAACTTTCGAGCTGTAGCAAGGACCTCGAGGCAAAGAAGTGCGCACCAGGTTGCTACAGTATATGTGTGAAGGGAATAAATAAGAATAAGATTCCTATCACTGGTTTGGTGCATCTGTGTTGCAACTGTGGGTGTATTGATGGCTTAGCACAAAAGCATACATTGCAAGTCCAGTTCTTATTGCTTCTGAAAGCTCCCACGAGACCCACAGAAATCCATGCTCCCCTCAGATATGTTTTCCGTCTCCACAGACCAAAGAGGCCACGGCAAGGTTGACCACAAAATAGGTTGATACTTTAAAGAGCTTGCATGGGATCACAGTCAAAGGTGGCAGCATTGTTAACATTTCGACTCAAAGAAAAAGACTTTGTGCACACATCAATGCTTGACTTGACTTGAATCTCTACATGCTAGGGCTGTAGCAAAGCCTCGACGAAGTCGACGGCTCGATTCTAAAAATTTGTCGATGTCAGATCTGGAAGTCGACGCACCGCGCCCACTTGTTGCATCCCCAGGAGTTTGTAAATAGAGGAGGAATCTGCCTGTTTTTCCTCTAGTTCGCCCTCTTCTCCGCCTTCACCAACATCTCCGCCAAATACCGAAGACCCGGAACAACGTCCGTCCACTACTAGATTATTTTCCTGTTTTGCCCCTTCGTCTCCCGGCAACGGACAACAACTTCCGGGGTCAGATGCGCTGCTTCGTGTCTATCGCAGATGTAGAAAATCACCGGGAGCGCTTCTCCCTTCATTAAGGAGCTTCTTTCAGACATGAGGAGAGCTGTTTTGGTGGTAGCAGTCTCTCCTCTGTGCTGCTCTGTTTGCTGCTGGGTGTTTTTGGTTTATTTAAACTTGGTAACTTGAATTTAACGTTGGTAAAGCTACTGTTAGCATCTTCGCTAACAGCTTCTTGCGTTGGGATAAGCTGTTAAGTTTTGGTTTAGAGTTCATCTTTTTTGTGGTGTAGATCTCCCTTTTATTACATTTAGAGTGTTGTGGGTTTTCGGTTTAGTGTAAAATATCACCTGAGTTTGGTTTAACCCGTAAGACCACTCGCCTCACGCACATAAGTGACCAAAACAAAGCAGCATGGAGACACTCCGTCTTCTACCACCTCTCAGGCAGCAGCCTGCACTCCCAAGTTCTACACCTCACCAGAACATAACCAACCGCAACACAATAAACGCAGTGTTATACAAAATGGAAGGCCTGTAGTGTTTATTCTCTTACAGTAACAATTTATCATTTTTTTTGAGGAATTTATTTGAGATTTTCTGGTTTTTGTTAATTGTGCAATAGAAAAATAATCATTAGATTAATTTTCTAAATAGTCATTAGAATAGTCGACTATAAAATAATCGTCAGAATAATCGTTTTAAAAATAATCGTTTACCCCCAGCCCTACTACATGCATGGTCATTCTTCAGAGAAAAGAGAGAAGAAAAAAACAGCAACGTAAAGGGCCTGCGTTGCGCTATTTCACACCTTCCAGAGCAACGGTAACCATAATATATGATAAAATATTACCATTTGCACCATTGAGATGTCATTATTTATGAAATACAAGTTATTTCGGTCACCCATTCCTTCAACATGAAAATAAGACGCTTGGATTTGATCAAACCCCGCCTCCCCGTGTGAATTTCACAATAGTACAAATCTGCAAACCCTGATTAATGCCGATATGTGCCACTCAGCTCACTTGGTGAAACTGGGTGTGTTTACAGTCCAGAGGAGGAGAGATCCAGATTTGAGAGTGAATGAGGAGGAATTGGTTGTTGTTGATACAGCTACAACCCCAACAATCCCAATCCCAGACTTCTGCAGCTGCTGTGTAGACAGCAGACCATTTGCAGCTGAGACAGAAACATGCATGCTTGATGCCAAAAACCGCTTTGGGGTGTTTTTGCCCGAGCCACCTTAATTGGCTCCTCTTCATTGTGCTTTCCCATGTTCAGTAACATATTTAGCATTATTCATTTAAAATACTGCTTTCACTCACTCACTCACTCACTCACTCACTCACTCACTCACTCACTCACTCACTCACTCACTCACTCAGCTTATCTGTCCAGAGTAAACCAATCTCTACTTTTCCAAACCAAAATTGTTCAAAGATCTATTTACAACAGGCTAGATATGTTTCAAAACTTTCCAAAGAGCCCTACTTCAAAAGATCGGAAATATTCCTTTCAAGGCCATTTTCCCCCACATGAAATTTAAATCATAACAACACCACAAACCTCAATATTTATTAGTTTTCTTTAATCAGCCAATGAGGAGAACAATGTCTTAATGTGAGACATCAGAGCATACAGGAGGTGCCTACAGCACAATGCTGGTAGTAATTATCAAAACACCATTCAGTAAACACACACACGAGACAAACACAGGAACAAAGAGCAAATTGAAGGAGGGGGAGGGGGCAAAATAAATAACTTCTAAAGAAACAAGGCATTATAACAGCATGCATCACCCTCTGTTGGGGAAGCTTTGGTGTCATCTGCTCCTAGCATTGATCAGAAAGAAGAAACAAAACAGGCAGTGAGCACAAAGCTATGTAGACAAAAGTGTGCACATGTGTTATGACTGCTTTGGGGAGATTGTCAAACGACATTGGTTTCAACCAAAAACTGTCTCATTATGATTTATCAGAAATAAATAGTCAAAGAAATAACTATCCTCAGATACCCCCCCAATAAAAAAATACATATTTGTTTCTAACAACACAACCATAAACAAACTTGGAAAAGCCGTATCCTCTACAGAGCCACTGAGCAACAGCCACAAAAGACATCACAAAGCATGCGTTTTGCTAGGGTAAAAGTGTTTTGCATAAAAAAAGGCACAAAATAAATAATGACTAGTGGAACCAGTATATAAGGGAAGAAGATAGAGGCACAAAAGTAGGCATTTATTATTGAAACCCCAAGTGATTCAGAGTTTTGCCTTGGTAAAAACATGCCACATTAGTAAATGGAAACACAGACCCTAGCAAGAGCAATTATGCTGAACTGCAAAGACATTTGGCTGGCTCCACTTCAACTTTTAGATGAAGGAAAACATAATATATAAGATCAACAACAACAGCAACAGGTGCATGTGGAAGACAAGCTATTGGATGGGCACAAATGTGACTAATTCTGAGTGGATTTTGTTTCTTTTTTATTCTAATGAAATTACACTGGGCATAAAAAACCCACTAAGTAGTATCTAAATACAGGTTAGCAAAGTACTTGCTGATTTGGTTCAACCACAACCAAGATGTGACAGATGAACACTCAGAGTCCATTAACTAGTTTAATTGTAGAGTAGGAAATGCTAATTTTTTGAGGTAATGACTTCATAAATGTCCCGAAGAAAGCTTCCACCCCTTCTTAACTACATGACCTATTGTATCTAGACCGGTGATTAAAATTCTGTAATATGCCGTCTGTTTTCGTGCTTTTCTTTTTATCTGTAGGTTAATTGAAATGAACCAGTCCATTCTTTGACACCAGCAGACACAACTCATTAGAGTGATCCAGAAAACTGGTCCTCTGACAGTCAGGCTGGTGCAATCGATGCTGCCTCCCACACATTCAAACCCAGTAAACAGCAGAAAAAGCATACGAAAGCAGAGATGATGAAGAGACGGCATGCCAGGAGTGAGCTAAAAGGTAATGGCAAAAGCCAGAGACAGAGTATGGGCAAAACCTGACTGGTAAACTAACCATGACAATAATAGCAGTTGCCACTGCAGTAATGCTTGGCTACGACTCCAAGCATGCATACTGTTTTGTTTGAACTGGTTTCATATCAGCCAAAGCACTTGGCAAGGAGGCCAAGCTTACATGGCTAGTGGAAATGCTGGAGTCTGTACATAATCATACATCTCTAAAACCCGAACAAAGATAAAAGGAAAAGAAGCAGCTTACATGTCTGCTAAGATCTGAGGGTATTATTCTACACTCACACACTCGAAAGTGATCTGCAGGAGAGAAAAAAGATCTTGTTGATTTAGAATAATGATGAAACGCATCAGAGATGGTCTTTGCTTAGTTTAATTAATATGCTAATAACAATGCCAAATACAACACTGCTGAAAAAAGAATCTTTGGCTGAACCCAAAGCTTCAAGATTCTATCAAAGAAGAAAGAACTATGAAAGAAATGACAATGTATAAATTACTGTAACATGAACCATGGCTGACAAGTAAGAAACGTGCAAATAATTGTATGAAGTATGTTGGTGCTAGTAACTACAAGAAAAAAACAAAACAAAAGTACCAACACACTATAGTAATTTTTCTTATTAGAAATCTGTAGAAATAAAAGGATGCAAGTATTAATCCCCTGCAATAATCTCCTGTTGGTTTGTGGCGGTCCTTCCTGTGGGCGACCTAGGCAGCCACCTAGGGCTCAATCCAAGGGGGTGCCAAATTGCATGCACACCACCACCCATTCAAAAATACTTTATTAATCCCAGATGGAAATTAGAAAAATGTAAAAGCTAACGTTTATTTATATCTGTAATATTACTTAAGAGATTACCATAATTTACTGAACCAAGCCAGTGACATTGTCATTCAGCTCTCCTCAATCCTACTCTGAGCCCGTCTGCCTTGTTCTGATCTGAACCTGGCGCCACCACTGGAGCTTGCCTAAAGCGCCAAATGGTCTAGGACCACCCCTGCTGTCGGTATTTGCTTGTACTTCAACTGCTGCCAGGAATGTTCTAGTCACAGATGTAAGACTGACACCTCATTTGCAGCTTCTTGGAGAGCTTAGGTGTGCTGCATGTGCTAGATCAACCACCACTACACTGGTTGACCTTCAGCAACCCCTGGTTGAGGGACGGGATGCATTTCCACATTAAATTGGGATGAAACTGGTTATATACAGGTGGAGGAGGAGCCAGTCTGTTGTGGCTGCGTATGGATCTTCCACACACCAATGAGACTCCTCAAAGTGTAAAATAGCCACTATGTGTAGATGTTTTCCTTACTTCTGTGGGAAACCCAATCCAACAAACTGCCCAGAACAAGAGTGAATACAAACAGGAGTGTACTTTAGGAACATTTTGGCATAATTTAGGAGCAACAGCCACATTTTAGCACTGTTGCTCATTCCATAGATGCATCTGTAGTAAAGGTGACTAATTAGGCTTTCCAATGATTCATTATCAAGAAGCATAAAAAATAAAGAAATAATTAAAAAAAACTGACATTTTATAACTTTGTACTAAGTTTAGTTTATTCTCCAACATTATTTTTGGAACTCAGACTGTATTCTCAGTGTATATAAAACTTATAAGAGCATTTATAAGACAAAGAACCAAGGAGACAGAAAGTAAATACAAGGACTATAAAAATTAGCTAATAAATATTTTAAGAGTAGCTAATAAAGAATATTATATTAAACATTTTTAAGATAATAGGAATAAAATGAAAGGTATATGGAGCATATTAAACACTGAAATAAAAAGTGGCTTTACAAAATCCAATTATCCTAAATATTTTGTTATTAATGATATAGAAAAGCATGATATGAAAGAAGTGGCTCACAGAATGAATACATTTTTTTATAAATGTCGGACCTGATCTTGCTGATAAAATTCCTGAACCAGTAACAACTGCAAAAGATTTTGAAAATTTAATAGAGCAAAATCTGGATTCAGTGTTTCTCAAGGCTGTAGATGAAAGAGATATTATAAATACAGTGGCTTCTTGTAAGACTAAAACATCTGCTGACTATGATGGGATAAATATGATTGTGATTAAAAAGGTGATAGAGGAGATTTCAAAACCACTAGCATATATTTGTAATTTATCATTTCAGACCGGTGTCGGTACAAGATCTGCTCGGGTGCAAAATTGGCTCGGGGTCCGTCGACTGCCGATGACGTCTAAGTAGTTGATTGGCTGAACATGAACCTTACGGAATTACGTAATCACGTTACGTTGTTATCACGTTACGTTGGTCCAGGCAAATCTTTCTATTGGAAAGATGGACAACTTTTACAAAGAAATCCATCATTACCTCTTTGAAAATACACTTTTAGCACAGAGCTGCATGTATATTAGGGCTGAACGATTAACTGCATGTGCAATTAAATTGCGATGTGACAAAAGGAGATTTTCTAATCGCAAAGGCTGCACTTTGGCAGCAAGTGGTTAGCGCAATGCTAATATACATGGAAAAACCCATAGGAATGCTAATGCTAATATCGCCGATTACATTATTACAAATTATGAATTAGAAACGTGCCAAATGATTACATTTGGAGTCTAATAGAAAGTAAAACTACCATCAATCAAATAAATACAGACAGGTATTTTAGTAAAGCCAGAAAACTTTTAACTCCAGAGTTTTGGCTAGCAGCTATGAGCATAACTGAACTACGCATGGACAAGACGTCAAAAACTCTAAACACAAAATACTTCAATAAAAGGGACACACGTCTTTCATGCAAATACAATTTCACAGGTGTTGCTAATACCTATGATTCTTCAAGGGATGTGCTCAAAGAGGAGTTCAACACTATGAATAAAATATAGTGTTTTATTTTACAAATACCATTATAAACACAAACTTACGTCTTAAGAAATATTATTTTAATAACGAAACTGCTAAATTCTTTCCAACAGTATAGATGTGTAGTGTATTTTGTCCGAGTGGGTTTGCCGTACTTTGACGTCATTGGCAGTCGAAGGACCCCGAGCCGATCTTGCACCCGAGCAGATCTTGTACCGACACCGGTACATTTCCAGATAAAATTAAAATAGCTAAGGTCATTCCTGTGCACAAAACTGGGAACAAGCACCAATTCACAAATTATAGACCTGTATCATTATTACCTCAATTTTCCAAAATTCTTGAAAAACTCTAATAACAAATTGGACAAATTCATTGAAAAATATAAACTACTCGTGGAGAGCCAATACGGGTTCAGACCTAAAAGAGAAACAAAAATGACATTAATTGATGCAGTTGAGGGAATCAGCAACTCAACTGATCAAAAACATTATTCACTGGGAATTTTTAGACTTAAAAAAGGCATTTGATACAATAAACCATAGTATATTACCTAAAAACCTAGATCGGTATGGCATCAGAGGGAAATCAATAGATTGGCTTCAAAGTTATCTATCTGAAAGGAAGCAGTTTGTGAAACTAGATGATGTTTGTTCATCCTGTCAGGACATGTGGCATCCCACAGGGGTCAGTATAGGGCCCTAAACTATTTTAATGTACATTAATGACATATGTAAGGTTTCCCAAGTACTTAAGATGGTTCTATTTGCTGACGATACCAACATATTTTGTTCTGGTACTGACTTCCAACATCTAATACAAGAGAGAGACGAATGCTGAATTGATCAAATTAAAATCATGGTTGGATATCAATAAACTATCGCTAAATATGCGCAAAACCAAACTAATCCTTTTTGGTAGACATAACACTAATCTGAATCTGAATGTACAGTTAGACGCAGTAAATATTGAAAGAGTGAAGGAAACAAAATTCTTAGGGGTAATTATAGATGACAAAATTAATTTGAAACCGCAAATCAAATATGTGCAAACTAAAATTTCAAGATCCATTGCAGTATTAAACAAAGTGAAATATGTCTTGGATTATAAATCGCTCAGGTTACTTTATTGCTCATTAGTTCTTCCATATCTTAGCGTTTGTGCAGCAGTTTGGGGTACTAATTACATTAGTGCAATCCAACCATTAATAATTTTGCAAAAGAAAGCAATACGAATCATTCATAAGGTAGGAAATAGGGATCACAACACTCTTAAAATTTAGAGACATTGTAGAATTGCAGACAACACAAATATTATTTCTAGCAAGAAAAACTATTACCAGAAAACATCCAAAAATTCTTCATTGAGAAGGAAGGGGTTATAAATTATGGGAACAATTTCATTTCAGAATTCTTTTTGCACGTACAACAAGTAAAACCTGTTATATTTCGGTATGTGGAGCAAGACTGTGGAATAGGATGGAGGGGACACTAAGGAAATGTGTTACTTTGATTCTGTTTAAAAATAAATACAAAAACAATATTTATACCAGGTACAGAATTGAGGAGGGTATTTCAGTTTGACAGGGTCTGTGTTTTAATTATTTACTATGACTATATTAACAAGGACATTATTAAATTATAATATAATAAAAAGGACAGGCATAAATATATGCATTTTGCATCTGCCTGAGCCTTTTCAGTCACTTTAAATGTAATGTTTTATGATTATATTATGTTTTGTAATATTTCTGAATTTCTGACTGAATAAATCAAATCATCATTAAAACTAGATACCATAGGCAAGTTCTCTATTTTTCCTTGAAAACAGCATTTGTGACAAATGTCTATCTTAAAGTGGAACTACCTTGTAATCATCATGGTCTACAAATAATCCTTGGCTGAAATAAACAGTTTATGCAGGTAGATGCAGCCTTGTAAACAGGTACCCTGGAACAGGACCAGAGCAATCAAGCCAGGTCCCTTCTGTCGGCTGTGAGGTGCAGTTTGGTGGTTACTAATGGTTTATTGCCATAGGTGGGGGGAGTAAACATGAAGAAAAAAATATAAAAAGAGAAATGGTCTTTGTAGAGATCATGCTTTCCTCTCAGCAAGAACATACTCACTGCTGTCAATAAAACACAAGGGGTGAAGAAAAAAGAGAAAATCAAAGAAAAAGGACAGCTGGGAAATAAGAACATTCTTTGTTTTCATTTATGCGGTGAGATCGGTGCAGGATGGATGATGTCATTTGATAGCAAATACATGTGAATAATAAAGATGCCCTTTGTTTTCATGCATACACACACTTCCCACTGCATACATCAATTTTCTGTTTACCATAGCAACAGGAACTTGACACCTAATACCTAGCACAGAGCTCAAGCTTATTAATCTATTATACTCCACTACCTGGCTCTCATTATATACCGATTACCTGACCTGTTTAAGTCATGTTCGAAACAGCTGTATACACGCAGTTTTACAGGCATAAAATGGCCCCAAGACACAGACGAGCGTGCACAGACACACATCATGCTAATGTCTCCTCCTCTGCGGCTGCTTTTCAAAATGCTGGTGGCATTTCATACAGGGAGACTGTGACGAATCCTGACAGTATCTCCCTTGTTACTTCTCCTCTCTCTTTCCATCATCCCTACTCTGTCACACAGAAGGTGTTTCAGCAGCAAATGGGTGAAATGCCATATGGTGCAAGGGCTTTGGCATTTGTGTGTACTGAGAGTAAAGACAATGAGGTCTTCACTATTTGTCTACTGGACTGCAAACATGCATATTTAGACAGTAAAGAATGTTAGGTTGATGTGATTTTTTTCCTTCTTTGAGCATTTTGGGAGTTCATTTGTTGGATATCAAGAAATGGGAGCTTTAGGTCATGAGCAGGAGAGAACAGAATTCAGCATACATGAAAGAAATTGAGAACATTGTCAGGTGGAAGTCGAGCGAGCAGGGGATACGATGAGGACAAAATGAATGTGCCGAAGGTAAAAGCATGGATGTAAGAATGATGGAAAGTGATGACTGAGAGAAGAAAGTGAAAAAAAAAGTACACAGGCTGGAAAGTCGCAAGGAAGGGGAAAGGAGACGAGGATTTATTTTCACCTGTCAACGGCATTTAGGGCTGTAAACACATACAAAGCTTCAGCTTCAGGGCACTGGGACAATATTGGTCATGCTATGAGTGGTTGTACGTGATTGTATGTGATGGATGACTCTTCTCATTTCTATAGTTTGTCATCAGGGTGTTGGCTACGTTTGAACCTGGGCACACTCTAATCCTCCATGAGAAATCCCAAACTCACTGCTTGTTAGCGTAACACTGGGGCAAAGGTAACTGCTGATTTTTTGAAAATGGAGCACTATGAAGACAGAGAAAATCAGCTAGCAGTAAACATCTTTACTTACACTGTTGAGTGAACATCTGGAGTGAGTAAAATGGGAACACGACTCAAAAGAAAATCTATTTCAATTGAAAGGAACCTGAAAAGAATGAAATAACATAATTCATCATGTTCGCTATTCCTGATCGCCATGCTTTAGTGATACAAATATTAACTGAAGAGCCTAAAGTACAAAATGTACCAAACATAAAACCAAGATTTTGTCAGAGTCTATTATTATTTGGTACTCCTTTACAAGAATCTACACACAAATCATCACAAAAAATTATAATGTGCAACACAATCTTCCCTTTACCTTGCGACCAATTAGGGGTAGCAAAAGGACATGAAAGTCTGACGAGAAAATGAAAACCAAGTACGTGTGTGTGAGAGAGAGAGAAAGTGAGTGAAAGAGAGAAAGAAGATCTGACAATTACAAGGACATTTGAGAAAATGAAACTGCTGTTGTTTTATATCATTTGTCATCACAGTGTCAAGCAAAGCATGCATTTGTGCTGTGTGTAATGAACAATATGCAAATCCTCAGTCAGTTTGCAGGCACTCTCACTGACTAAAATGGAAGCAGCTGTTAAGCAGTAATAAAAAGAGATTCTAATTCATCCCTCACAAAGTAGAGGTGTGAACAAGGTACAGTAATAAACTATAGATTTAGTTTTCACGGTTGCTTCTTGATGTTTTCTGCTGATATAACTGCCATAAACAAAAATTTGTGAGAAAAAAAAGACATATTAATGTCTAGAATTCACTCAAAAGACTAACTTCTAAGTATTGAGTTTACAGTAATTTCATTAAAGGAATTGATTTGTCCTTATAAAGGATGGCACAAATCCCCAGAAATGTTAACAGCATCGAGGGTTCACAGCAGAAAATAATATTTATCATCTTGGAATTATTTGGAATGACAAAGAAGCAAAAAAAAAAAAAAAAAAAAGTTTATTCGGTGCAAACAATAATCGTAGACAACTGTCTTGTGTGGGCAGCTGCTTAAATATCCAATTGATAAACCAGGAGACGATTAAAGGAGAAATATATTAGAGCAAGGGAGAGAAGAAAAAGTGAGAGAGTAATGCCTCAAATGTCTAAAGCCTGCCAGTTTGGCTCTGGAAGACAGTGACCTTGTTTGCATGATTAGTAGAACCACTGAGGCGTGATTGGCCTTGTAACATTATTCTCTCTCTCTCCTCTTCTTTCCTGTCATTTCTTATTCATCAGTCTTGCTCTCCTTTACCCTTCCCAGTTCCTTTTTTTGGCCTTTGTTTAAAAAGACTTTGACCAAGAGCTCAGTTTGTGTAACTAAAAATGAAAAGGCACCTCATCTCCTTAAAGACATTTTGTTTTTATAGGTGCTGTAACAACAAAAAGACAAATTTTCTATCAAAACCTTGAAGTTGAAGAAACATGGTAGTTGAATGTAATGCAAAAAGTAAAGTGGACATTCATTCAGTTACTCTGAGACTGTCTTTGTATATAAAGAAAAAAGCTGACAACCGAGAAGAAAAATAACTCAATTCACATCAACTGTGGGGAAAACAGCTGTCCCAATTTGAAGAGCGCGACATAAAACAATGAGAATCCTGGAATCCAGTACTAAGAGGGAACCAAATACAACATTACTGCTCCAAGTTTGGTAAGGAGGAAAGAGTAAAAATAGGAACAAGCACATCCAAAATCACAGGGCAGAGAAGATCTCCCAGCCGAGACAGAAATGACCACAACTAAAGTAGAAATTTTTGGTGTCAAGTGTGGAGATGAACCACAGACTTTGCAGCGTTTTTACAAAAGAAGAAGAAGCTGCTGACTTTGAAAAGTGCTCTGTAGTGCAAAAGGTAGACCAGAGGGAGATCCAGAACTAACACCTTTGGATTTACCAACTAGCTGCTAGGCCAGAAACAGAGTGGCCATCTTACAAACTCAAAGGAAGAAAAAAAAACACCTCTAGATTGGAGAGCATGGAGTTATGATCAGTTCATCAGGACCAAACATAGCCTACAGCTTAAAGGATCCAAATTGGAAGGAGATCCTGTCTTTGATCGAGGTTTGTGTACGGGAGGGAACCTGAGCTCATGCAATGACGAATGAGAATGTTACCCAACAATGAAGTTAACCACAAGGGAGAATGGAGAAAGCTTGCAAAGCAGGTAGGGGGAAATGCTAAACTAGTGGAAAAATGCCACAGACGGTAGTGGTAGGTTTGGTGAATTCCCATCAAAGTGGGGGTGAGGGGCTTTGTAGAGAAATCACTATGCAGAGCCTATGACCTTTTGGGCATTATTGGAGCACAGAAACCCCAGCATGGTTTACAAAGAGAGCTTTACGAGGGATATGGATCAGAAAGATCAAGCTGTGGTGTGATGCTGATTGGACACAAGTCAGGAATTGATCACCTCTGGTCGGGTTGCCAGGGTTGTATGTTGAAAAACACCACACTTTCAATAACCCCTGGTGCCATCAGTGTCCAGGTACATCGTTTAATCAAGTACGTTGATTAATTGAGTGACCCACACCTGTAATGTTGTAAGAAGTGTGTTGTTTGGTACATTTCACACATACATAAAATTAGTTTTCTTATTTCAACACCTTTATTATACTATTTGTATTTTAACAGGTAAGAATTTGGTAAATTACCTGTAAGAGAATGAATGTCTAATTACACATTATTTTTAATAGAAGACTGAAAACGGCTCCAGTGTGAGCTAAACAACATGTGAATAATTGCTTTAAAAGATAAAAAAAGAAAAACACACTTTAAAAGTATTTAAAAATCTCTCATTTGTGTTTTTGTTTTTATTTTGAAGTTACAGTGTTCATAATAATAATAATAATAATAATAATAATAATAATAATAATACATTTTATTTGAGGGTGCCTTTCTCAAACCCAAGGTCACCTTACAAAGATAAAAGCAAAAAACAACAGAGGTTAGATAGGGCAATACGAACAAACAAGATACATAGAAATTTGAAACAATTCTAAAGTCTAGGTCTAAAGGGAATAAACTTGTTTGAATAAGTGGGTTTTGAGGTGTGCCTTGAATAATGGAAAAGAGTCCGTATTTCTCATGGCAGAGGGAAGTGAGTTCCAGAGCCATGGAGCAGAGCAACTGAAAGCTCTGCTCCCCATGGTGGTAAGGCGAGCTCAAGGTTGAACCAGATGAAGTGCAGATGAGGATCTAAGAGATTGGGAAGTGGTTGCAATAGTTAGTAAATTACATAAATAAAGTGGAACCATGCTATGTACAGATTTAAATGTAAGTAGTAGGATCTTGTATATGATCCTGGTTTCTATTGGCAACCAGTGTAGGTTTTTAAGAACAGGAGTGATGTGATTTCTTGAGGGGGTCCCAGTAATGATGCGTGCTGCAGAGTTCTGGAGAAGTTGGAGTTTATGAAGGGATTTAGTTGGGAGACCAAATAGAAGAGAGTTACAATAGTCGATGTGAGAGGTGATGAGACTATGAACGAGGATTGCAGCAGCATGAGGCGTGAGAAAAGGACGAAGTCTGTTGATATTGCGAAGATGGTAATATGCGACTCGAGTAACAGGGTCATTGTATGATTCTGCGCTTTGTATTTTTCCACTATAGCTTTGGTAATTATTACAATTTTATCAGATTGAGAAAAATATGTGTTGAAACAAAGAAATTCCTTGGCATTCTGTTGGAGGAAAACCGTTTGGGAAGATGAAATTTGTGCGTCACTTTCCCCCCCTCCCAGTCTTTGTATATCGAGTTTTTCGATTGACTTATGATTGAGATACAACAGCTCTGACCTTAAGGTAATGATTTGAGATGGGCCAATACAGACAGAGCCAGGTAGAGACGTCTGAATGACAGGGGTAAAATGGTGCTTGACGGCCAACCAGTTAGGGGGTGGTTTCAACTGTCATCTGTGTCAACATGGGAACACGAGCCGAATAGAGGAAAAACTGTGTGTGTGTGTGTAACAGAGAGAAAACTGTGCATAATCAGGTGAGCAACTGTACATTTTAAATAAACTGTTGAATGCCATGACTCAAAATAATCTTTTTTTTTTTTTTAACTCAGATATAAGAATTTGTATTGTGTGTGGTGGTGGTGGTGTGTGTGTGTGTGTGTGTGGGCGCGGGGGTGGGCATATACAAGGCTGGTCACATATTGGGTCAATAATCATTAGATTTTTGGATCGCAGCTCTACCACAACACAAGCAATATCATGTTTTTAGCTTTTATTTTTATATTTCGTTACAGCAGATGTGACCACCCCCCCAACTGCAATTTGCTACACAGCTGGTTAGTTTCATGTTTTCATCTCTTTGGGTGGACCTGTGCACAAGCAGGCTTTAAAGCTTTTATTTTCAATGTCGGTTCAGGTGGCATAACAAATTTGATGTACTGCTACCTTTTGTGGCAATACTTTTAGCTGACAACCATGTTTTGTCCAGTGTCTTCCCTGTAAAACCTAAACTCCAGCCAGATGATGAATCCAGTTGCTTTTCTTTTGAACCACATTGTTTGCCTTTGCTGCTCTTTTTCTTGTTAAATTACAGTCTCTGAACGCTTGTTAACTCACTCGGATTCTTTACTTTTTGTTTTGATTTCTCGGCTCAGTTTGTTCTCTCAAGAACACCATCTGCAAAAGATTTTGGGATGAATGGAGGAGATGTGCTGTTGGCTGTTAGTGGGGCATCAGGAGAGTGTAAAAGAAATGGTATCCCCCTTTACCTTTACTAACTCCACCCCTCCCACCACCTTGCTACTGAAAGCTGTCCCTCAGGATAAAGCTAGAACCACCATTAAGACTTGTGGCCAAATAGTTTAATCTTCACCTCATCAGATCAGAGGGATTTGCTTCTTATGGTCCAAGAGTCATTTAGGGAGCCCGATAAACTCCCAGTGGTCTGTTTTTTGCTGAGGAATAGCCTCAATCGACCCACTTTACCATCAAAGCCTAAGTGCTGCTCTGATGATTGGCTGCAAGATTCCTCCAAGAACTTTCCATCTGTACCATCAACGTTTAAGATGGATGACATGTGTGTAGCTGTCTTTGGCCATGTTGTATTTTTGTACAAGAGGCTGCACTCAGGATGTGGAGCTTTAAGTCTTGTGTACTCATCTGCAAACAGTCAAGATGTTACATAACAAATAACTGAATTGGATTCATTGACCATATTACAAAAACTAAAAGCAAATGTTGCATTTAAAAGGAAAATAAGACATATATGAATATGTTGATCAAGTAATCCTCTCCCAAACACAAATCATAAATGTAGGTAAAGTTCTTGTTAACTGAGCAATATCAAACCAATGGTTCCAAACATATGCAGCGGCAGTGATGAAGTGCTGTAGATGTCCACATCAGCAAAAAAACAGGAAAACAACCTCACCCACCTATACTACCAAAATAATGCATTAGCTTATCAATTCAAGCCCCTGATAAAGCTTTACAGATGTTTTCTTCTAGATAAAAATAATAGTGAACAAAAGTGGAAAACAGAAATATGGACTTAGGGTGTAACTATTTACTGTGTTCACACATAAACAGAGGTAGCTCTGTGTCCAGGCAACATGCCACGTGCCAAATGTTTAATGAACATGGGTTGGCAGGCTACCATGAGCAAATTCTGGCTTACATCACTGTTTGACGATTAGCTACAACCCACTGGGATACACACACATGGACAAACACACACTTTGAATCGATAGCTGTACAGGAAGTGCATGCATTCAGTATATGGAGAGTCAATAATAGGGTTATTCCCAAAACACAATATGATATAAAACAAATTTGTCTATTTTATTATATGCTTGTGTAGTCTTTTTTTACTTTTGCCAATCTATTTATTGCCATGCGTCTCTTATTCTCATATTTACACTCTCCCTTGCACTTAATCATCACATTTCCACATTCTCTTTTGCCTCTGCAGAGTATTTCTGCCTTCCCACTCCATCGCCACTCATTTGTCCTTTTAAAAGACAGCTACTAGTCAAGTGAGACAGCAAAACACAAAGGTTTTTTTTTCAAGCAAAGGAAGTGTCCACTTTGCTTGAAGCAGAAATAAGAGAAGGATCACTTACATTAAGAATAAGGTCAGAGGTGTACAAAAACCTATTGTGTTAACTTAACAAGGTAAATTAAATTGGTTAAACAATGCAAATTTATATCCAAAAATGCTTTCAGTTAAAGAAATTTTGCATTTTACATTTACCAACATACAACAGCATTAATATTTTTTATGTAAATACTATACAAAAACACACAGAACCTTTAAAGTGATGGTGTGTATTTTCTCTGGCGATAGGAGGCAGTACATACCTAAATCAGACCAGTAGGGTCAAAAATCCCTGGGAGCATGACCTCCAGCAAAAATGACAAAAGCATCAGACTTCCTTTCATCACTGGCAATGAGCAAATAAGTAAATATGTAAAACAAAGTTTATTAATGGCGAAGGTTAGGCAACTGCTTGTTACAAATAAGTGAATGCATTTCGTCATGACGGGCACCCGTAGCAGGAAACATGGCATCTAACAGACTTGGACCCGCTCCCATGTATTTTAGACACGATTTTTATGGTTATATGTTACGAATAGAGCTGAAACAACTAATTGATTTAATCGATTATAATTGATTATTAAAATAGTTAACTTTTTTAGTCATCGATTAGTTGTTTAATAATCATATTTTACCGCATAGAGTCTATTTTTTACCACAATCTGACATCGGTTACAATCTGTTAAATTTGCCGCCAGTGTGTGGCAGTAATGAGCCACTGATCTACCAGTGGAGCCGTAGAAGAAGAAATGAGCCAATAAGTGCCCTCGGTTTTCATGACGTATCACGTTACTGACGCTCATCTTGCTGTGAGAGATGGCGGATCAACAAGAAATACGGAAGAAAAATAGAAGCGACAAAACAAGAGAAACCCCGGACAAAAACCTCACGAGTATTGGAGCACTTCACTCTAGATGCCTTGAAAAGACGGGTGACCTGCAAAATATGCAAAAACCATGGCACGACGGAAGCACGGCGTCCCCAAGTGAACATTTGAGACGAAAACATGTGGGGGCTGATGCAGCAGAGGAAAGTCCGGTAAGTAACAGAAAATAAACAAGCTAACGCAGATCAAATTTGGGAGCTGAGTTCGTTATAGTGGATGTTAAACATGTTTTTTGCCGCGTCAGTCTACGGTGTTCTACTTCTGATTGACTAGATGCAATCGTGAATCTCCTCCGTGTTGTGAATCATGCGCTTGCCAAATTTAGCACGTCTGTTTATAAGAATGTTCTCGTTAAGGGAAAAACGGCACAAACCCATAACTATGTTCCTCATTCAAAAGAGGACAACTCCGCGGAGAAAAATATACAGACGAGCTGTGTCCAGGTGAATATAACGCGGCATAGTTGTACGCTTTCAATTTTTAAATACAGGAGAAATTCAGAAAGTCCTTTTTTTTTTTTTACTATTAAAAGGCTGGTTTACTGTCCAACGCTGTAAAACGCATCACAACACATTTTTGTCAAAATAAATGATCACTGTATAGTGTTAATTAATTCAAATAATGTAATATTGATTTAGTGTTGTAGTGTGTGTGCTGCTTTATTTTATATGTGTACTTATTTCAGTTTATTTGTGTTTCTTATGCAGAAAAAAATAAGCAACGATGGACAACTACATGGGGAACAAGACACTCACCCCCCAGCAATGCATACCACTTACAAACTCTATTCTAGAATCTACATTATTTTTTATGGAATTTACCTCTTATATTTTGATGCCAAAAAATTATTCTGGACTGATATTTTGCACTGTTTAGCTCATTTTACACCGCTGACTGTGTTCATGTGCAATAAAATAGATTGCAGTCAACTGCAAAATTCTCTTATGTTTTTCTTTTTCTTAACTGAAATGTATTCATCACTTGTATAGGTTAAATAGCTAAACAATAACAAACTGATTAATCGAAAAAATAATCGACAGATTAATCGATTATGAAAATAATCGTTAGTTGCAGCCCTAGTTACGAAGCTGCCAATATTTTTCAACAACTGGGCATCAATTAATTAATATTCAACAATCTTTTGATGGATGTTTCCAGAGATTAAAGGTAAAAACTACACATTTAATAATAAATCAAAACAATCAGACTTAACTAAATGAGACTAAACAATCAGACCTAACTAAATGAGACTAATGTGGCAAGGTGGAGAAATGAGGGCCCGGGCAGGATTTGATCCCCAGACTCCCGGGTGAGAGTCACGCGTGCTAACCAGTCAGCCAAAGGGACATCCCATAGCCAAGTAGCCAGGGCGCATGATCAATTGGGACACTGTGACAGGACGCTCACACTGCCACACTAACAAAGTGAGATCATAGGCCGCTCTCCTAATCAGTCAACTCCAGATAAATGTTAAATAATAAATTAATAAAATTCATGTCATGCTTTGGTTTCAAAAGTCCCTGCCTGTACATGTGTGTACACACACAAGCAGGTAAATGTTTAAACACTTTCTCCACTAAAGGATTTCAACAGCCCTAAAAACCACACCAGGGAACATACTCGTCTCAACATGCAATAGAAGAAATGTGCTTGCTGTTGCATCAGTTTGTAAAAAGGGAAAATAAAAGCAAGATGTGTGTGAGAAATTCAAATGAATTGATGATAACCTGAGCTGTGTGACAGCAATTCCCATAACTATACTTTTAATTCATCCCATTCAATCATTCAGTGTTCCCTAATCAGCTTGGAACATTGTGCTGTGTGACTTATTTCAGCTTTCAAAATAAAATAGGAAGGTACATCACGTAACCCTTTGATTGCATTCCATATATGTACATGACGAAATACTCAGCAAAATATCCTGGATCTCTGCTTCTTTTTACTTTTTGAACTTTTTCTTGGGGGAGGGTCCTGATACTTTGATTTGTTTATTGTTATTTTAAAGTTGTGCAAAAATTTGTGCAATTTTAGCACAGGAACCATGGAGAGAAAAAACAGTTAACCAATGACGAAAGACTCGAAGAGGCTGCCAGCTGAGTGGAACAGATACTGCCTAGATAGATGTGGTGTGAATGAGTGATTAGGTGATGAGTGATTCCCTGTGTTCACAAGTGAAATTGTAGCAGCGGGATGCTCTCAGTTTCTTGACTTAAGTTCTTTGCATTTGTGATTTGAATTTTATTATTGAGCAACATTTTCATTTTCCAAAACACAAGGGAAACTTTGAAAAGTATGAGATTTTAGAGGCAATGTCTCAGTTTTTGATGGGTTGTTTTTTTTGTGTGTGTGAAAAGGTTGTGTGTGAACAGCTAATATAGTTGAACAACTAACGCAACAATGAGGCCAGTTACAAAGTCTATAGTTTTTCACCTAAAACAGTCCTTTGTGTCAGCACTCTTCCACTTAGCCTATAGGTACACACAAATATTAAACTATCACCAACGTGAGTAAAGAGGATGAAGTAAAAGCAGGATATGCTCAATGAATGAAAAAATGGACATCAAAGCTACAGCACAGCACATTTGATACGTACTGTACTTTTTGTCGTTACATGTCTGATTCACACGGAATCTTGTGGTGATGGCATTATCAGAAGAATGCTTCTGTGTTTTGTAGTGACAAACCAATATGAAATTTTTGTGCAGATACCAATATCTGATATAAACTCATTCACTGCTAGCCGTTTCCTGATCGCTAAAGGCCTTCGCTGCCAGCGATTCGCATCGTTTTTACTGTCTTTTTAAGAGTCAAAGAACGTTGCGCGCTAGGATATAGATGCCAAAACAACCAAAACAAAGCGGAGACTCACCTCTTACATCAGGAAGAATCTGCGTGTTTCGAGCGTTATCTGTTCTTTTATAATCAATGAATCAATTTCCCTCTGGGATTAATAAAGTATTTTTGAATTGAATGGAATAATCTTTTGTGGAATTGTGATTGGCAGACGCTTTTCGTTTGAGCCTCACTTTTTTTACAGGAACGGCCAAAACGATCTCCTAACACATGAATGTTCTGCTTCCTGATCATGTGACGTGTGACGTATGTGGATGAAGATCGGCTTCAGAGTTGAGATGTTTGTTCTCTGAGCGCGGGGGCTCGTTCCGATGCCCAAACAGTAAAAAAATGCAAAAGACGACTTTAGTCATCATTGGCAGTGAATGAGTTAATATCACTGTTATGGCCGATAACCGATATTTGCCAATACCGAAATACCGACATTATTGCTTCTAAATTTAGCAGATTTAGTACTGAATGAAAATTATTAAAACTGAATTTACATTAAGTAAATACACCACACACATTTACACTTCTGAGTAGGGATGTCCGATATTATCGGTTTACCGATATTATTGGCCGATATTTGCATAAACTATAGTATCGGAAAATATCGATGTCGGTTTTTGAATGACACAAACACAACTTTACATACCATGCATGCATATATCAAACTCTTCGGCTATTTCTCGTCTCTCTAAAAATGTCAAAATATTTAAAATTTGATGTGTAATTTTGATGGTATTATAATTTATCTGGCACAAAGTGCATTAAAATGCTGTGGCTCCAGCATTTCCCAGCCACCCTGAACTCACCATGTCTCGGTGCACACTTGATTACATCATCAAACCGCGTCTTTACTTGCAGCATAACGTGTAGCATGTGAGAAGAGGATTCACCAGCATGTCTTGGATTTGGAATTATTTCAAAGTGTCTCTGGACAATAAAATTGCCATTTGTGATTACTGTAAAGTGGAGGTTATGCGAGGAGGAATCAAGACGTCTTCTTTTAATACGTCGAATTTAATCGCCCACCTCAAGAAGAATCATCCGGAGCTACACGCAACGTTTCTGCAGCAAAACGATGAAAAGAAACAACACGCCAGACCCCCCAAAAAACCCATCCAGTTGACCGTTAATGAGCTGATCGATAAAAAGCAAAAATACAACAAGGACCACCCCAGAGCGAAAGCCATTAATCAGAAAATCATGGAGTGTATAGCACTGGATAACCAGCTGTTTTCAGTGGTGCAAGACACCGGATTTACTAAACTTGTTGAGCATCTTGAGCCACACTTTGCCATTCCCAGTCGTATTTTACGGATGTCTGCTTGCCTGAGTTGTACAATACAGTGCACAGTCAAGTTGAGAAGCTAATTTCAGGTGCTGTGTCATCAGCTTCACAACAGATATCTGGTCTTCAAGTGTTAGTCAGATTAGCATGCTAAGCTTGACTGCACAATGGCTAGATAAGGACTTTGTGTTGAAAAAGGCTGTGCTACATTCCCAAGAGTGCCGTGGTTCTCACACAGCTGCAACAATCTCAGCTGCTTTTGAAGGGATGTTTGACGAGTGGAAAATCCCCAAGGCAAAAGTGCATGTTGTTGTGAGGGATAATGCACGTAACATGGCTAAAGCTACGATGGAGTTTGGTGTGAAAAGTCTGCCATGCATGGCACACACTTTGCAGCTGGTAGTGAACGGAGGTGCCCTGTCTCAACGCAGCATCACAGATGCTCTGGCTGTGGGAAAGGAAGTGGTTGGACACTTCAAGCACTCATCTCAAGCTTACAGTCGTTTGGAAGACATACAAAATGAACTAAACTTGCTTGTTAAAAAACTGCAACAGGATGTTGCCACAAAGGTGGAATTCCTCCTTTTATATGATGCAGAGCCTGGTGGAGCAGAAGAGGGCTTTCAGTGCATATGATGCTGATTGTGAACTCCCTGCCACATTAACCGCAACTCAGTGGGGAATTCTAGAGAAAATGATCAGCCTACTGGAACCCTTTGAACAGCTAACCAGGGACATCAGCTCCTCCATGGCCACTCCTGCAGATGTCATCCCTGGTGTGGTGTCCCTGACTCGGCTGCTTACCAAAAGTGATGAAGAACATGACAAAGGGGTGAAAACAGCCAAACGCACTCTACTGGAAGCCATCAATGATCGTTTCAGTTATGTGCAAAAAGAACCCCTTTACACCATTGCAACCATGGTTGATGCTCGTTACAAAGACCGTTATTTTGACATGGACAAGGAGGAGGAAGCACGCAACATGCTTCTGAAAGTTGTGGAACAAATGAAAAAGACCAATGGCTTTGAAGATCAGCAAGGTGAGGTTGCAAGTAGAGCCCTGCGCGGGACTGTTTTCTTCATCCCGCTCCTGCCCGCTTCCGCTGAATTTCTGACCATTACCGCCCGCAACGTGTGCGTTACACTTCCGCCCACACCTGCAGTGTGCATGTCTACTCCCGCCCGCAACAGCAAAACTCAGGGGAAATTATTACCTCACAATAAAAGAGATGTATTGAGTTTGTGTCCTCTCTGGTCCTGGAGAAAACATGTCATTTTATAGGCTATACCAGGGGTCGGCAACCCGCCGCTCTTCCATCCATCTGATGTGGCTCTCTGTGCTTGTAAGACAATGAATGGATATTTAAATAAAACGCTTTATATTTTACTGAATTAATTTTATATCTGTAAGTCAATTCTATGTAAAGATTTTCTGTGTAAACCTGAACAGGTCCAACCTGGTCTTACTGCAAGACCGGGTTTACGGGTCACGCTTGTGCGTAATCATATAGGCGCTTTCTGAGCTGAAGAGGATGTGAGATTCTGGGATTCTCCTCAGACGGCTCCTGGATGCGTCGCCACATTGGAGACAGGAACAAGCGCTATTCAGCCAAAGTTTCATAATCAGGGAACATTTTCTAAGTGACAAGTCTCTCTGAGAGGCAGGGTTTGGAAAACACTCGCTTCAGTGGGAGGAACCTTCCCGCATGCGCTCTGGTTCTGTGACGCGCTCCAAGCCAATCTTCACATCTTCAGCTCACTGTGCACCTTACGTACGCGCTGACAGCGAGCTGCGCTGAGTGGTGTCCAGCTCAGATGATCAGATGGGAATCTTTTCTTGGGTGATTTAGCTACATCTGCGATGTGCGTAACGAATAAAATGTCAGTTCGTCTGCATGCTTCGGGCTAATTCTTTCTATTCTTTCTCTGTCAAAATAAACGGTCAAATACGGGAACTGTCCGGTCAACACAGCACAAGCCCTGCTTTTAACTGTTTTGTTTTCTTGTGAAAATTGTTGCAAAGAGATAAAATTTAACTTGATTACCACCAGAGCCGCGCACTGCGCCGTTATCTCCACGACTGTAAATGAGGGAAAAACAAATTGATCGGATCCTGCACGTCTTTTAACACATTGGTCAGGATTGACGCACTTTGTTTTCATTTAGTTTTTAACCCTTTAATGCCGATGCGTCACCAGGATCACCGGTGACGCCTCGGCGCATGTGATTTCAAATAACTCCTCGTTACTTAAACTATAAAATTCTTGAAAAAATACATAAAGGAGCAACTGTGTGGTGCTTAAAGGGTTAATGAAATTAAGACTGTTTCATATTCCATTCTCCTCTGTAATCAGGCAGTGATCGAGGTCGCTTTTCTAAGAGACACCTGAATGAGAAATATTAACACAATCGGAGAAACTGCTCCAAATGTCTGACTTGCCTTGCTTTGGTTTTTGTGTCATAAAGACCTTGTTTCAGCTTCTTTTCAACATCAGTTGCCGACTCCATCATACTCATCCCGATCCCGCACTGTTTCTTTTAGCCGACCGTTCCTGCCCGCAGAAAAATTCACACCGCCCACCCCCGCAAGATTTGTTGGGTCCCGCGGGACCCAATCCTGGTGCAGCCCTCTAGTTGCAAGTGCCAGTGCAGATGACCCAGGCCAGGAGGACCAGAACCCCCACCAAAAGAAAGCCAGAACTGGAAGCCCAAAACTGCAGGACATGTACCAAGAAATCCTTGAGGAGAATGAACCCAATGAACAAGCAGCTAAGGGGAGACAGCATCCCAGGTGAGTTATAAATTGTAGTAACAAAATGACTGTATGGTAATTCACAAGAAAATTTATATGAAATTAATAAACATTGGACTGCGAGTGCTTTGAGAATAGCTAATACAGTTCTGTTTTTGTTTTGTACATTTGTCTCTCTTTAGGTGCATACATACTTGAGAGAAGCCACCATTTTAATAAAGAAGGAGTGCACTTTCAAGTACTGGAGTTCCAACCAGACCTGCTTCCCTGCAGTTTCCTGTGTAGACAACTGATATTGTATGGCTACTGTATATTTATTAAACTAAACCCGCAGATTAAAATAGGAGTTTGAAAACATTTAGAAATAGAAATATAATTCAAAAGCTTTACGTAAATGAAATAAATTAGGTATTTTGTTGCTTTAATAGAGAACAGCCTGTATTTTACCTTTCATGTGATCTGTTTTTACACCCAGTGGATAAAGTTAAAATGAACCTCATCTTTCTTATCAGTCATTACTAAATTAAAACTCAAAGCTAGATCAACATGTAATATTAATATTTTACCAACACTTTGTCGTGTTAGTTTTTAAAAGAGATGTACTTTTTTACGTGTGATAGCTGTAGCAATATTTAGGATGTTTTTTTCTGCTGTGACATTTTCACTTTCTTCCTTTTTAATGAGTCCCTATGAGGCTGATACCACCACATTTTCACTTAATCCATACATTTGAACAGATGTGTGTGGGAAGAGAAAGGGATTAAACAAATGTTTAAATATTAATATATTATTTCCAAACAGACAGCAAATGCATAAATATAGCAGAAGTTATCGTTTCACATCTCAGTGCTCAGAAGCCTGTAGAATTCAGAAAAAAAAAATCAATCAGTAGATGATGTAAATGATTGAAATACCAATGTGCATTACACACATCAATACAAATCAAATGACCTGGGAACACATAACAGCATAGAAGCGGTATCTGCTTATGCCAAAACTCAACAACAATAAATCCATAGTAAATAAATATAAGAATAAGATCCAGTACAAAAAAAAAACAGTTTTTACACTGGAGTTTACATAAAAACTAAATTGAGACAACCAAGGGGCATCGTTCTAAGTACATCAGAGTGGACAATCAAACTTGGCAGAAACAGTAATTGTTGATGACGGGTAAAAGGACTAATGGAAAAAAGACAGAACCCATTATCCAATTAATTTGCTTTTAGTGAAAATTTTTAGTTTCAATCCAACAAGATGACATTGAGACACCATGCATGGTGGTCAGCTGTAAAAGGGTGTATCATTTGTTGATATTCTAACCTCTGTAACTTGGTTTAATTTATTGTCTTCATAAAAAACATGTTTTTCAGATGCAAATCATTTAGAACATATTATCTGACTTACAAAAGTATAATTTAAGTCTAAAATGCCACTTGGCTTGTGTTATAAAACGACACTTAGAAAACCAGTAACATATTTAGGCAGGGGAAATAAAACTGTTGCAGCAACACTGAGCAGGCATGTATGGTGAGCAATTTGGAAACTGAGTGGTATGAAACAAAAAAAAGGTTTACAGATATCAAACTGAACTTGCAGTTAAATGTTACAAATGCTCTGGATTAGGAATGAAAATATGCAAATTTAAATCTGCCAACTAGATTCAGTTGAGATGTATGACAGGACGATGATGGTGAAGATGACCTCTATCATGGAAAAGCTCTCCCACCCACTGTATTCTACTGTGGAGATCATAGACAGCTCCTTCAGAGGCAGACTGAGACATCCCAGATGTAGAACAAAATGCTACCGTAGTGCAGTGGTTCCCAAACTTATTTAGCCGCAAACCCCCTTCTATGTCCCGACCATGTCGACACACCCCCCAGCCCCACATCAGGGCATGGATATGTATATATATATATATATATATATATATATATATATCAGGGTATATACAGCAATCCTTAAGTAAAATTTACTACTTTTTAATACTTTTTTTACTACCTTCAGAATTTTTTTAAAACCATCACAACACTAAATTGCAAGTGTTAATCAGCGACCTATTTACACATATTTTAACATATATAACATACAAAAAGAATAGACTTAGAGACTCACTGATGTTGACAACGTATTGCACATATTTATTTTACTTAGAAAATAAGCCAGGCACTTCTGTTCAGCGGTTCAGACAGTTGACCACGAGGCCTGAAATGATGCACAACGACCACTGAATATGACGTCATCATTATGTGACCGGATATGCTAAAGTAGGGCTGCTCGATTAAGGCAAAAACAATAATCACGATTTATTGTGACTGAAATTGAGATCTCGATTATTTAAGATGATTTTTCAATTTATGTAGATTTTTTGTTTTTGTTTTTATTCAGTCATAAAACTGCTCAGGACACAATCAGGGCAAAAATAAACAAGAAACAAGATGATCACTAAAATAACTCCTGATTCCCAGTATAAAAAGACCAATATACTTATAGCTCATAGTTTATGACCCAAGGGTTATAGACCTTGGTTTAACTCATTTAAGTCTAACCAGTACAGACCCAAATACCAATATCTTGCAAATACTGACAGCAAGAATTATACGGTGGCATTTATAACAAATACATGCAAATAAATTGATGTTCACAAAATTTTGCATAACATTTATTTAGTCATGTGCTGTAGGAGCGTGCACTAGCACCGTGTCCTCAGAGAGATTAGTTATTATTTATCAGCGTGAGGAACTTATTTCTACCTTATTTATAAACTATTTACAAGTCCATCAGTTAATGTAATAATAGTCCCAACCACATTTGCACCCCCCAACCCGGTCTCACAGCAATCAGGGGCAAGCTGAACGTGTTTAGCACGCCGCACGCGCACATTTAGCTGTTTTTAGCAGCTCAGGAGTCCGCAGGTGCGGGTGTGTGTGTCACTCACTCTGGTTACTCCAACATGTAGCCGGCTATGAGAGCCGTTTCTTCAGCGACTGACACATCACTACATCGTTCCCTTTCCTAATGTCCTGAAGAACGTTCCGGAGCGCACCACTTGGAGTGTTTAGCTAACCTGCAGGAAATGTCGACGACAGTTATCCAGAAAGTAGCTAAGGGTTACGAGAGATGTTTCTGAGGTCTTCGCTAGGTACTTTTAAGATTTAAAAAGTTAAGAAGTGGGTCTGAAAAGCTGTTAGAAATAGCGTCAAAGTCGTTAAGTTGGCAACACTGTGAGAGCGCTTAATTTGCAACTCGGGGCAGCGCAAGTGGGAGGAGCAAATAATCGGCTTGTTTTGTTTTTATACTCGTTCAAAACATTTCATTCGGAATATATTTCTATGTCGATGTTCAGAATACGACACCTGATAGTCTGAAAAAAATAATACCTAATTTGGAAAAAATAATACCTCTGAGACCAAATTTAACACTTTTAATGGCCTTAAATTTGACTATTTTTATTTATCACTTTTTAATACTTTTTAAAACCCCGCGGACACCCTGTATATATATATATATATATATATATATATATATATATATATATATATATATATATATATATATATATACACACACACACACACACACACACACGTCAGACGTCACGCTAAACAGTCACTCGACAGACAGGGTTAAAAAAAATATGATCAACCCTTTTTCCCCATCACTTTCAATTTTATGTTTATGTATTATGTATTTTTGAAATAGTAATTAATAAACATTCAATACCATTACAATTTCCTTTGATTTAATTTTAAATCAATATTTCGAGTGCCCAGGTAGCACATAAAAAATGCAATTTAATGGTTTTCTTAAAGTAGGAACGTTTAACCCGTGGCCAGAGCGCTCTCCTTCCTTCTGCTCTGCGTAAACCTGAGCTGGTCACCTACTTGTGCGTAATCAAATGTCTATAGAGGAAAAGATGGAAAAGCTACAGCCATGAGGTTCACTTTTGCCTCAGACCGACTTAGTGCTGTTTTATGGTGTGGCTGAATCTGCGATCTGCTGCCACGCGGACTGGAATAACAAATGCTGCAGTAACATGAGTTGTGGTCATGTTCATGAGGAGTCACTGGCTCGATTTTAATATGTCATCCCAAAATAGAAGCTAATATCGTAATTTGACATTGAATGAAAAATGTTGTTATAAAACCTCTTAAAAGTTTTTATCACGGAGGCGGCAGCGCTCATTTCTGCCTTCAGTCTGACGGCACAGCGCAGCGTGCGCTTGTTGAATCAGTATGTGTGTGTGTGTGTGTGTGTGTGTGTGTGTGTGTGCGGCACAGCTCCATGAGCCGCTCCAGTCACTGCGTCTCGTTATTGGCGCTATTCAAACCAATGTTGTAAAATTACTTCTGCCCAGCCCAGATGTGCTCACTTGTGCACCCGTGAGCCGTGGTTCCGCTGGAACGCGTCTGACCTCTGACAGACGCACTCTGAACTTCAGACCTTCCGCGCGCTGTTAATAGCCTGACACGTTTAGAATGCTGTCCCACAATCAGTGTGCTAATATAATAATGCTAAAATGCTCAGATGGGAATTATTTCTTCATTTATTTTGTTACATCCACAATGTTCTGTGTGTGAGGTTTACAATGTCAGAACACCTGCATGAGACAGGGTGTTAATTACAATCTGCCAGGATGACTCACCGCCTTCAGATTCCTCCAACACCGATAAAAATGATCAAATACGGAACATATCTTGCTATTGACAGCGTGCGCAGGGCAGAGCGCTGAAGCTCAGAGCATTATTATTATGAAGCTAGGGCACATGCGGAGGATACACACACACACACACACACACACACACACACACACACACACACACACACACACACACACACACACACACAAGCAAAATATACTTGTTTTCAATTGCATTTATTGGGCCCACTTACTTTTTCTTAGGCCCACCCACAAATGAGTTTCTGGCTACGCTAAAGGTGACATATGACAGACTTCTCTGAGCTCTGCAGCCATTACACTTTTCACCTCGCTCACCCCCTAGCAGCAGCTCCCGCACCCCCTAGCAGCAGCTCACCACACTTAGAGAATCCCTGCATAACTCCTCAGTTTAACTGGTACTGGCATTATCCTGGTACACAATAACACCAAAGTAATACTCAGTATGTGTTCAATACTTGTGCAATACTGAATGTACATTAGTATGTCTGTGTCCCTTATGCTGAATAGATCTGGAAACCCAATTCTCCTTTTTATTCATTGTTTTTAGTGGTGGAAGGTGACAGTATTAGCTTACTGCCTTTGTGTGTTTACAGTCTTGCTATTATTTTTCTTCTTCCTTTTCTCAAAGTGTTGGTGCTGCTGTAGCAAGTGAATTTCCCACATAAATACTATTCTATATGTTTATTGTTACAGTGTTGCCTCAAGCAATATAAGTGGCCTGCTTTTTTCCATAATTAAAACAGCAAAATAAAACAGACAAGATAAAGATGTTGATGTAGAATATAATAGTAAATATTATAATACCCTTGAATTAGGATGTTTTTATTTGTTGTTTTAAATAATTGTATGATTCATAAACACTAGGCTAATAATAATCTTACTCTGTAGCAAAATATGTCTGTTTAACTCTACTCCAAAAAGGCAAGGATTTTTTCATGGGTTCCTAGAACAGTTATCTATTGTCAGCTCTGAGGCAGCAATGGATTGGTTTAGAAAATTAGAACGCACCTAAGTTTTGTAGTTTGGTGTTGTTGGATGAACAGAGTCAGTGATTGATAAGTAAAGCTGCCTACCTCAGGCCCTACCTGGCTCTGACAGGGACAAAGCAGCAGTCTGCCGCGCCTGTCACTGACATTTGTTATAAATCACTGCCAATTTCATCATTCAAGAGTGACAGCGGGGGAAGAGAGACCAAAAAAGAGAGAAACCGATACCTGCCTCCTGTCTGTGTTTATTCCATTAGCTTCTACTTTCAGCTCAGCTCACTCCCATTTTCCTTTTTTCCTTCACTTCCTTTCTTGTAAGCTTACCTAGGACTGACTACCAGCTAGGGAATAAAGACCTGGAAACTTTGGGCAGTTTCACTCAAAGGAAAATTTTGGAAATATATCTCAAAAAGAGTCAGCACACACAATTTACAAACCCCCCACCCACCCCAGACACATGCATACTCTTCCCTGCATCAACCAGTGCAGCCAGTTTGGTTTTATCTGGTTAGATTGTAGTTATCCGTCTCTCTGAATCCATTTTGACACATCAATAAAGTACTTGAAAGCTGAACTTGGTGTTCTTCAGGGTGTCTGATCCTTTCATCCCGAGATTTAAGATCAAGGGGAGAGCTATGTATTTCTGCTAAATGAAACCTGGGCGTGAGTACAGAACGCCATCAGTACAACTTGTTTACTAGGGGGGGGGGGGGGGGTTTGTTGCTGTTTCCGGAATCGTCTCTATGCCACCCAATATAAGAGAAGGGGGGTGGGTTTGTGGCGGCCCACCGGGACACTACCAGAATGCCAGATAAGCCAGTCCACCCCTGTCCCTGAACCCCTATTTCACTATTTGAGCCCGATGAATCCTGGCATTGACATCTTGGAATATGCTCGTGCCATCAGGGAAGATGGAATAACCTGGCCATTCAGTATATTCAGGTAGTCAGCTGACCTCATTTTTGGAGCACATCCTGTTGCTGAACCTAGACCTGACCAACTGCAGCAACCCCAGATCATAACACTGCCCCCACAGGCTTGTACAGTGGGCACTAGGCATGATGAGTGCATGGCTTCTTCTGCCTTTCTTCTTACCCTGATGCACCATGGACTCAGACAAGTTTTTATTAATGCGTTGGGGAGTTCTTAACCCAGTTTGTCGTTTCTACAGTCTCCTTAGATGTTTTCTCTGCTTGATGCGTGCCAATGATCTGACCTTTCTCAAACAGACTAACATCTTTTCCACAGCCTCCAGATGCGTCTTTCCACATGGTTGTTTAAAAAACAAGAAGCAACTCATTGCACCAGTTGGGGTTAAATAACTTGTTGCCATCATAACTATCAAATTAAATTAATCCAAAGCAAATTGAACAATGATTATGCCATTTTAAAAAAAGTAATTGATTAATTTAATTAATGTTATGACCTAAAGCTGGCATTGGCTAAATTTACTATGATGAAAGCTAAGTAGCATGAAGTCAGGGAAAGCTGGACTGTGAATAAGCTCATGCAGGAGATTTACAGAAATTATCTTTGTCCTTGAAGCAACATTTTGAAAACTGCTAAATGGTCAACACATCACCACCAAAAAATGCAAAAGCTTGCTTTTTCACAGGAAAAAAAAATGGGGAAATTAAGAGAGGCCAATTTAAGAACCAGAAATACTCTGTCTTTTCTTGGTGTTGTGAAACAGCAGCGTAGCTGTACATCTGACGAGGCTTAATATAAAACCATTTCCATCTACACTGATCCTTCACAAATCAAATAAAGCCACATGTCAGTTTGCAATGATAAGTCACAAAACTAGGCAAATGAAAAGTATCTGTCAGCTATAAAAGCACCACTGAGGGAAAGTATACCCCCTGTATTTCAGTGTGTTTAATGTTGAAAAAAAAAAAAAAAGACATATGAAAAAATACTGTAGTTTTGGTAATTATTGCAAATACTCAGAGACGGTCTAGAATAGGAGTAGGAATTGAAATATTTTTTATCAATATCAATGGCATTGCCAATTCTGTCTATCGATCCAATTACTTTTCAATTCCAGAGGTCTATAGGTGGTAAAAAACGAATTGCACACGGTCTCCTGCATTATAACTGTTGGCTTATTTATGATAAATAATCAATTGTACCTGGGAACGTTTGGCAGTCTCCTGTCAGAAGGAGCTTCAATTCCCACCTCTGACAGAACTTCCAAAATGTTCCGGGGGAGGCGGGGGAAACCGAGTCTGAATGGGCCCTGTTCTGTGCCTCCATTGTTGAGGCGGCCGGCCGGAGCTGTGGTCGCGTGAACGTGCATGAAGCAGCCTGCTCGACCCGAGCAGCTCTCTTTTTCTGTGATTTTACAGAAAAACAGGCAATCACAGTAAAAATGCCAGGGCTCATTCTACAGGACCAGGGCATTGCAGGAGAATGTATGAAGGAGAAATGTATTATTTCTATACATGTTTTGGCTGTCAAACTTCCATAATGCCCCTTTAATAAACGCTTTTTACTGTTTATTACAAGGTTCATAAATAATCATCATAAATAATCATCATGGTTCATTAGAAATGTATTTAATTACTGAAATGACTTATTATTCTTTGGATTAATAATAATTATTATTTATGATAATCAGTAATGTTTAACAGTGTGAAGAAGGTCATTTGCACTTATACACACCATGCAGAGGGGACAGACCAGGGTAAAGGTAACTTGCTCTCACATGTCTTTGCTCCATAACAACAAGCTTTCTGTCTCTGAGAGGGTGTGTCCTGAGGTTTTAATAAAACCAAAATATCCTCAGCTCAAGTCCAGATCTTGAACCAACCAGATACTCTCGGTGGCACGAGTCCATGAGGATAAGGGTCGGCCACCCTGAAGCCTCCACCTAAGCTGTTCTGTCACGCCGATAGAATTGCTCCAAATAAACGCCACCTGTAACCAGCTGACGCAAAACTCCTTCAGAGTTACTGATTTTTGAGACGCAACTAGTTTCATCAGTCGTTGTGACCCGGAGACATCTCAGGACCAATTTGGTCGCACCAAGGTCCCTCTACCAACCTCGTGCTTGGGGGTTCACTATCTCCACCTGACATCTCGGATCCAGAATAGAGTCTCCTGACTGGTTGAGGTAGACACTTCTGACAGATGGCGTCTGTATGCTATTCTCTCGAAGAAACAACTTAGTTAGCTGCAAAACAACTTTTCCACCCAGAACGCGTTTCTATCTCTGAAAGAAATCTTCTGAGATTCATCCAGGCATCCAACCCACGCATTCCACTTTAGTTTCCATTCAGACACAGGTTTGCTATTAATACCAAGCTTTAATATCAAAGCTGTTATAAATTGTCATTTATAAACTGTCATCTTTAAATTGTTAGTAATAAATTCTTAACATTTTAAGCCTGACTCTTCTTTGAAACGAAACACAGAATGGTGTATATTTGGTTATCGAATAAGCAAAGATTCCATTAGGTCTTCTGTTTAATAAACTTTTGCTATTAATTAAATTTCTATCTATTTCGATCTAACAAAGCTGAAAGCAAACAGAGTTAAATCCTAGTATGTAGACTGTCAATGCTACACAACTATATTTTTATTCAAGTATAGAAAAAAAAACTTTTTTTATTCTCAGCTTAAATTGTGGTGACAGCCTTCCTTTAACAGTTTATGTGACTTTGTTAACCAAAATACTTTTGTTTGAGGTTTTGTTTTGAGTATATATATTTCCAATTTAGCAACATTTTAACAGAAACATTTTCAACTTATTAAAGGTGTGGTTGACCTAAAAAAACATGCTTAATGATTATTTTTGATTATAATCGTTTACTCTGAGTTTTTCCATGCAGGCTGAACATGAAAATAGTCTCCAACATCTATCTGCTGGATTAGCTTCTGATAGAAAATAGAGAGAGAAACATCTAGGATTTGAAAAGCCTGACAGATCAATGTCACACTGTGAATTGGGCCATATTTTCCATATTGACTCATGACAGAGAAGGCTGTTGCTGCTTTAGCGTCTAGAGTCAGCAGAGAATGTCTCCTTCAACAGAAGCTAACCGTTAGCGTTAGCAATTCAAACACATGGCTGAAGCTCATCCAGGTTTGTTATTTGATGAAGTAAAACATTCATGTCCCCGAGCAACCTGACTTAGTGGTAACGTTGCGCTGCTTTATTCCTATCGGACATAAGATGTCTAAGTATCAGGAAATAAGACTCCAAATCCTCCCGTTTGAAGCACAGCTCTGGGTAGTGCCTCAAGTTCTGCCTGCAAGGCATTCATTCCTACTAGTGACGAGTAATCCACACCTTTAAATTTGCAAATAGCCTGTTATTTTACAATTAAAAAAGAAAATCAAAGCACAGCACCAACCTGATACCCAGTGTTCTAACAAAGGTTGACTTTTTTAGTTTTACAGTGATTCACATTCTGGCTTAAATCGTTTGACAAATCATCAGCAAATAGCAAGAACAATGCCTAAAGTTGAAACGATTTAACTCAACGTTGTGAAAGAATAGACAGCTCTGCGTTTTTTAATCTATCAACCTCTGTGTGCATCCAGCACAGCTATCAACAGCTTCAGAATTTTTTGGAAAACGGTGGAGCAGAGTTGAAATGGTCCCTATTTATTTTTTGCTGATATTTATTTATCTCCCTTTGAATCTTCAAAGAGAATCATTTAAACCTACCAAAGTGGATGTCAACTTCTTTACCCTCTTTCATCACTGTATGAATTCTTAATGGTCTTGGGAACTAGGACAAAAGATAATGACTGACATTTTATAAACACAATGCAAAAAATAAATAAATAAATAAATAAAACGACACAGGTAAGATCCAAACCACTCGTCTACCGAGCCAAAGTGAACTGTCATTGTGTGATGTTGCATTTGCACATGAAAAGCACAGTGGTTTAACGTTAAGTGTTTCATTTTTGATTCTACTACACAGCCTGGAGAAGATCAAACATTTCTCTTTGTCCCTCATCTATTTTGGTGCTCATCATTTTTCCCCTTCTAACACCTGAGATACATAATCACCCATTAAAAAGAAGAAAGTGCTAGATTTTGTCATATCTTTTCTAGGAAGAAGATTTTAGATATGCCACAGCAGAGTGACGAGCTCGAAGGCCAGCCATTACAGTAATTAGCTAGAAGATGACATGAAATCATCAAGAATAGGTTTTTAACTCTTGCAGGCTTTTATGCCATTTTTAGTGGAACCAGCTCCTTCACAAGCTGAACCCTTTAAAGAGTTCTCAAGCTTAAGTACACTAGGTCCATTTATCTAGTGTCTATGTGACTATTTTTCCATGTGCTACCATCAACCATTCTTGTAGTTCTGCCCATCTCGCACGTGCAGAAGCTTCACGTAATCGCTCACCTTCCTGATAAATAATGTCCCCCCTGCTGTGGCCCAAACACCTTTCTTTGTCAGAGCTTAAGCTCAATTCGGTGCACAGACGGATGGATGATTTACAAGCAGTCAGCCTCCTCTATCTAAAACCCTCCTTGATGGATAAGTCTTGTTCATTAACCCTCTCACACTTCTGAGCTCAGGCAGAAGACCAGTCTTACACTTGGTCTAGTAAAACAAGAACCATACGGGCAGACTGTCTCCAAGGGCCACTTCAGGTGTGTCTGTGTGCTCATACACACAGGAAGGGCACAGAGAGGTTATTCCTGAAGTCAAATCAGCTCTGAATAGCCAAGATTTTCTAAGACCACCCAGCCTTGTGTAAAAGTGTCACAGTTCCCACTCAAGCGCCAACCCAGACTCTCACCTAACCATTCAACTCCATTTCCCATCATTCCATTTTCCAGAAGATGTCAGGTCACAGGATCTCCCACGTCTCTCACTACTTAGTCATCGCTTCTCATCACCTTTCTGTTTGTTTACGACTATTACTCCTAGTAAGGCCTTCCTCTTGTTTTGTGTAACACACTACGAGTTTGTTTCCCTTCGAACGGCTCATACCACTTTATCTATATTAATTGCATGTGGTCCCGCCCAACACTAGTATCTGCATTTTGGTCAAACACTCCCGCTACAGCCAAACCCCTGGTCTCCTCAGTTTGGTTTCTAACCAATCTGACCAAAAAGCATTTGTTCTCATTACAGATTGTGTCTCTTTCACATTTGCCAAAAAAAGGAAGGTGTAAATCTGTTACATCAGGTATAAAACACTGCAATTAATAAAAAAAATATACCACACCCATAACCCAACACAGTGGTGGTAGTATGATGTGCTGGGGCTGCTTTGAAGCTTCAGGACCTGGAGAATTAGCTGTAATTGATGGAATTATTAATTATTCTCTCTACAGGGATAATCTGAATCTGACATTTGACCATCAACAGGTTGCTTATGTTTGAAGAGCCTCCAATGTGTCTGAATAAACACTATACCTTACCAGTTTTATTTCTGAACCATGTTTAAAAACAGCATGGCATCTAACCAAAGTAATGTACAAGAACAAAGCAAAACACAATTGTGCAAAGAGGAGTGGACTGATGAAATACTCATTGTCGATTATAAAATAGTAATGAGTCTTGATTAACTGTTGTACTTGTTATCGTCAAGAACAACCAGTTTTTAGATTTAGGGGCAATCACTTTTTTTTCCACAAAGGGCTAAGTTGTCTTGGAGAATTATTTATTCCTTTAATAAATTAAACAATTATCTGAAAAGGCATGTTGTATTTATTCAGGTTATTTTATTATTAATTTCAATTGTGTTAGTTGATGTGAAACATTTAAGTGCAACAAAAAGAGACCTGGAAGGGGGCAAATACTGTTTTGCAACAGTGCTTCTCCATGATCTAGACCAGTAATCCCCAACGTCCTTCCTCGAGGGCCGGTACCAAGCATGTTTTAGTTGTTTCCTTAATCCAACACACTTGATTCACCTGCTCAGCAGGTCATCAAGCTCTGCAGAAGTCTGTTAATCACCTGCTGATTAAAATCTAGTGCGTTGAAGCAGGGAAAACAGTAAAACATGCTGGATACCGGCACTCGGGGAAGTGAATTGGGGATCACTGGTGTAGAACAAAAATAATTAAGACAGAAATACACTTTTATACGTCAAAATAAAAATGCACTGAAAAGTTACCCATCTAAACTAAACAGGAAAATAACAGTAATGAAAATGAAGTACGACTGTTTGAGCATCTATGTGAATACCAAATGGAATCTCTTAAAAGGAACTCCGGCTATGAGGATGTGTATGCCCTAATAAGCCACAGGTTTTCTGTTGTACCAAACTATGTTGTTAGAAACACACACAATATTGCAGTTTAGTTATAAATCCATAATATTTAGTACATTTTTGGACGTACGTAGGACGCCATGTTTTCCGCACGCAATGCACTCTGGGGGCGATGACGTATAATGGTTGCACTTGGAACAATAGCTATTAATGCTAGTGTTTGTTTACTCACTCACCGTATTGATAATGACGTAAAACGCCACATTGTGTTGCTTTTGGATGTAATTTCCAGTCAAAGGGCAGCAAGGGGAGTGACGTGAGTTTACATAGCTTTCCCGCTGGCAAGAAGAGGAGAAAGTAGTGGGAAGATGCCTGTGGACGGACACAATTTCCCAAAGATCCGCGGCTGTGTTCCCAATATTTTTCTCCTGATGCGTTTGAGGCTAAAAGTCTACCACAACTATTTAAAGAGCTCACCAGAGCAGCTGGGTGTAAGAGAAGGCAGAAACTAAATGCTTTACGACCATTTTCCCACACAAGGAGCCTAAACGACCTTGGAGAGACAAGAGATGCTGGACGCTCTCCTAAGCCGACAACCCGCTGCTGCAACTGCCGCTTCTGTCATGTTGGGCGAACCATCGGACAAGCCACTCGTCATGGATGAAGCTGAACATTCACCTCTCCCGTCAGTAAAACAAGCAGTAAGTGTAGCAATACAGTATATCGTTCTCAGCAGTATCGTCTCTCCTGCCTCTCCTACAGCCTCCATCCACTCTGTTGCAGACTGTGAAAACTTTCTGTCTTTCTTTGTGGACAAAGTCAATAAAGTTAGATCTAGCATCTCTCCTTCAGCCTTATTGTTGCCTCTCCCGGCTCCAACCTGTTGTGTCATCCTAGATAGCTTTGCTCCTGTTTCTTTGCCTGAGTTAACCAAACTAGTTAACTCTATGAAGACCTGTGCAGCACCCCTCGACATCTTACCCTCATCTTTGTCTAAAAGTGCTTTTCAGTCCATCAGTCCCAGCGTGCTCTCCATTATTAATGCTTCTCTGGTCTCTGGTCAGGTTTCTGCTTACTTCAAGAACGCTGTAATCCACCTGCTTCTTAAAAAAACAAGTCTTGACCTCTCTCTCCATAGCAGCTTCAGACCCATCTCTAAACTTCCATTCATCTCCAAGATCTTGGAAAAGGTTGTGGCTAAACAACTCACAGCTGCTCTGTATCTATGATAGCTTCCAGTCAGGTTTTCGTAGAGCTCATTCTACTGAAACAGCTCTTCTTAGGGTCTCTAATGACCTTCTGACTCACAGTGATGCAGGGGACTGTTCTGTTCTGGTCCTGCTGGACCTGACTGCAGCCTTTGACACTGTTGACCATCCCCTGCTACTGGAGAGGCTGAGAGACTGGGTAGGTCTATCAGGAACTGCTCTGGAGTGGTTCTCCTCTCATCTTTCTGAGCGTTCCTTTTCTCTGGCCATCTCCCAAGTTTAGGTCCTCCACCACCTCCCTTATCCATGGTGTCCCACAAGGTTCTGTGCTGGGGCATCTGCTCTTCCTCCTCTATCTGCTTCCTCTTCAGCACATTCTGAGCTACTTCAAAGGAATCTCCTACCATCTTTATGCAGGTGACATGCAACTATACATCTCCTTTAAGCCCCATGAGATGTCTAAGCTGCAGCTGTTACACACCTGATTAGACTCTATCAAAACCTGGATGGCTGGGAACTTTCTACAGCTGAATTAAGATAAGACTGAGATCCTCATCTGTGCCCCAGACAAGCTGGTTCCCAAAGTCAGAGACTCTCTTGGTCAGCTTGGTTCGCACACCAAACCCTCCGTCAGGAATCTTGTTGTGACCTTTGACCCAGCTCTCACCGTGGATTCTCATGTCAGTTCTCTTGTTCGCTCTTCCTTCTTCCATCTCAGGAACATTGCTAAGCTGAGTCCCATTCTGTTCCGCTCTGAACTTGAGACAGTTATCCACACCTTCGACTCCTCACGCTTAGACTACTTTAACTCTCTTTTCACGTGTCTGAGCAAAACCTCCCTGAACCGTCTACAGGTGGTTCAGAATGCCTGTTCTCTGACCAAGTCCTCCAAACACACCCACATCACCCCGCTTCTCCTCCAGCTTCATTGGTTGCCAGTCAACTTCAGGGTTCATTTCAAGATCCTGGTTCTGGTCTATAGGGCCTTACATGGACAAGCACCATTGGTGATCTTCTTAGTCCTTACACCCCCAGCAGGTCCCTGAGGTCCAGTGATCAAAGCCTACTGGTTGTGCAGCACACCAGGCTAAAGGCCAAAGGTGACAGATCATTTGCTGCTGTGGCCCCCAGACTCTGGAACTCTCTCCCCCTGAGCCTGAGATCAGTGGACTCGGAGGTCGCCTTTAAAAAGCAGATGAAAACTTACTTGTTCAGGCTGGCTTTTGTGTGACCTTCATCATTCCACCTTCCTCAGGATCCACTGATTTCCCTCTTTCCAATTCACTCTCTCTTTCTTTATATTTTTTATCAGAACTGTCTATTTTTTGCTCATTTTAAATATATTTTTAATCATTTTCTAAATTCTTTTTATATTTTTACATTTTTTGCTTTTGTGAAGTGCATCATGATTTTTACCTTGAGAGGTGCTATAGAAAAGAGCTTTTCTTCTTCTTCTCCAAATATATATCTGCAAAAATGATTAAAGTCGTTTCACTGAATATCCTAATCATCTATAAAGCACACGACAGATCTGGATGCTAATATTCTCCAAAATCATTCATAATTGAATAAGTTTGATCACACGATAGCTTACCGTTAACTTCTGCTGACAAAAATGTGAGCTCTTGACAACAAACACTCTCCCTCTCGGTTACCATGGAGAAACATTTGCCGCACACGCACCACCGGTTTTGTCCTGCACTCGCTTCATCCCGCCCTTCTTGCTCTTCATTTTGATGTTCGTTTTGTGAAACATCATCAGTGATGTCCTCATTAATGTTTCACTCTGATTCAAACTGAAAAGGCTGAACAGATGACATGTTGATGTCGCTGAACAGTCACTACGGGGTCCCAAAGCCGGCCAGTGCAACCGAGGTACAACCATATGACGTCACTACCCAGAGTGCATTGCGACCAGAGGTGGAAAGAGTACTAAAATTTCCTACTTAAGTACGAGTACCAGTACTTTGATAATTTTTACTCAAGTACAAGTAAAAGTACTTGCCTGAATTTTTACTCAAGTAAAAGTAAAAAGGATCATTAATAAAATGTACTTAAAGTAAAAGTTACTTAGTTACATTTTTGTCAGCGTAAAGATGGTTACATCAGTGCAAAACCACAACACCAGTTCACAACACGCTCGTGTGTGCATGCACACACACGGACACACACACAGTTTGATGGAAGGATTTCTATCCAATCAGTGAGAACAGAGGACGTGCACATTGATTGGACAAGGTTTTTCTAGGATTGTACATTTCAATTGTGATTAAAATTATTCTTTATTTTGAAAAAAAAAAAAAAAGTTAATTTTTAGATGCCATCAGCATGTGAGGTATCTCATTGTTCTCATGACAAAACTCTAACATGAGACTGTGCTCTAACCTGGCACATAACAAGCTAAATGAAAGTCAAACATTTCAGATGGACCGTATGACAGGAATATAGAAACATATTCCCCATGACTTGAAAGACTAGAGGTCAACACAGCATTTTGAAAGGCCCGCTGCTCTTTCTCTACCTCCAGGCAGCCTGAACAGGATAGACATAGACCTTCAAACAACAAGGACACGCACACAAGAGCCTGCTCTAAATCCATGACTGCAAACACTGCATATCACGTCCCAGTGCTGCTCTACAAATACCAAATATCAAAACAATGGGATTGTAAGCAAATGAGACAAAAACACTATCAAATGTCATTCTTTCAAGGTCTGTGGTAACTCTACATTTGCAATAAAGTGTAGCGTTGCAGCTTAGATTCTCGTTCATAGCTTTTGACAAGCAGCTAAATTAGTGTTTGATATGCTTTACGCACATTTGCATGAAAGCAAATCATGTTTTATTCTACCTTAAACCAAAAAAGTACAGCAATCATAGAACTATGTTTTAAATTAGTGTTACACACAATTGTAAAGAGAGGGAATTTAAACAGTCACCTATGTTCTGTCTACCAAGTTCACGAGAGAATATGTGAAAACATGTGAAAACATGTGAAAGTAAAAAAAAAAAAGATTCTCATGTCATGACAATGTTACACATTCATTTCCTCACCATTTCAAATTTATACCCAGGGGTGTAGTCTTGTGTGCACTTAAAATATTGCATGTACTGTGTTAAAATTATTAACAGCGTTTTAACAATTGGTGAAAAAAATATCTGTAGCTGCAAGATTTTTAAAGATTGTGCAAATGGGATTGGCGCAAATGTTAGTGAAGTAGAACTCCATTACATTTATAAACAGGGGTGCGCATAATGTTTTTGGGTTGGTACTCAGGGGAGAACCTATGGTTGTTGCTTGGCCCTCATATTTTTTTAATGCACTTAATTCTTAACCCAACTCACAATAGGAACAAAAAAGAGTAATGTGTTGACGATGATACATATTTTAATTTTGACTGAAAACAATAAATGTAACAGGTGCATATTGCCAGCTTAACTTAAACCTTCTAATTTTCAAATAACATGACTGAATTGTCTGAATGTAAAACACAATGTGTAAACAGCGGGAGGGGGTACCATGATTTATGATCAACATTATTTTAATATCTATCTAACTTTTTATATTACAATTCTCATTTTAGCTCTTTTGATTTTATATTTTAACCTTAATTTAACCTTTTTCCAGTGCTTCCTCTGTGGGAGCCCTCTGCCCCGGCGGTGGTGGTCGGCTGTGGTGGCCTGGGTGCTTTCCAGGTGTGCCTAGGTGGAGGTGGGGGTCTCTGCCCTCCCTGCCCTGGGCGCCCTGTGTCAGTGCCTCGGCTGCTGCTGTGGATCTGCTGCTGCCGGGGCGTATGGCTCCCCTGATGGTGTTTCCTTATCCTCATCTTAGCTGGTCTGGCTCATCTGATCTCAGTCAATCGTGTTTTTAACCATGGGGAAGGGGGCATGTATGTGTGTGTGTGTGTGTGTGTGTGGGGGGGGGGGGGGATGTGTGTGCATGTGTGTCGGAGGATGAGTGTTGTGAAGGGGTTTTTATTGTCAGGCTGTTTTAAAAATTCTGGGGATGGGAGGGAATGTGGGTATGCGGGCCTTTTAAATTTGTTAAGCACTTTGAGTTGCATGTATTGTAGGATAAAGTGCTATATAAATAAAAGTTGATTGAGTTGAATATCAAATAAAATAAATTTTAAAGCATTTAACAAAATTACTATTTCAGAGCACTGAAGTTTTTTTAAGGGCATAAATGCCATTTTTATTTTTACAGACTCTCATCATCCTCATCATCATCGTCCTTACTATCCTGACTGGCTTTCGCCAGTTCACACACAGCAGAGGACAACCTTCTGATGTTCTCTGCTGTTAGTTTGTTTATCAAACGCTGGATGATTCAAGTTTTTAGTGCCTATGTAAAAGGTGCTGTTTTTGTCTGCCAAGGTGGGATTTTCACTGCATAATCTGCACCACATCTCTGTGCGTTCATTGTTTGTTTGATGCCAGCCGACCTCCTGCAGCCACTTCTTCGCGAATACTCTTTGCTTTGGCGGTTCCGACTCAGTCTGACGTTTTTTGGAGGCGGAGGAACACCAAAATTATTACTTAATGGAGCCTCCTTCTTGGACATCTTTAAAATGTTCCAGAAATGTCTTCCTTCCTCCACAAAATCTTAGGTGCGCAAATGCGTGCAGCTTTTTTTCAGGTGCACATTGTTTATTTTGACAGCGCATGTGCACCTGCGGACCACTTAGGTGCACACCTGTTTATTAACTGTTAAGGTGATTTTTAACTGGCAATAGATTTAAATAAATACTACAAAATACCACAGATAGGTTGTCTATAGACCATCTTGTCCTTTGGTAGCAGTTGGTACTTAGATACAGATCTTTAAACTGGTTTGAAAGGGAGTTGTAGAATCATATGAGGCGCTATAACAGATTCAGGCCATTTACAATAAATAATCAAAGTCAATCCAAAATTGTGCTCAATCTCGCTATATTGCATTAGATTTGCATAAAAAAGCGGTAGGCAATAAGAATTTCTTTGAGAGTAACTAGGTTTTATGTGAGCCTTAAAGATAATTTTGTTATAGTTAAAGGAAATATACTTACTTGTTTTTTATGATGCAATTTATTCTCTATTTATAGATACCTCAAGTATTTGCATTTTATTAGTAATATAAGATGGCAGTTACATTAAAACTAGATATCATCCATGTTTTAAGTATTATATGATTCTGATACATTGTAGTACTTTAGGTAAAAAAAATGCTACTGAAAAATTTGTGCCAGCGACAAGATCTTGGGTAAACATAGTATGTGTGTTGATCATTAATGCTGTTGAAGGACATTAAATTACTTTACTGTGGCACCGTTTAGACACTCCATGTGTGTAACAGTGTTAGACGCAGTAGAAAACCAAACGAAAAGTAGGAATAATGAGGCACACACAAGACAAAGGCTAATGCAGTCAAATCTATCACACCACATTGCTTTACAGTTTCCACCATTACCAGAAAATAAAGGCAAATAAGCATAATGTTGTTACCTTAGCATTCTATTGTAAAGTTATATCAAAGCAAATGTCAAAAATAATTTGGTCTGACTGCTGAAAAGAATCTGAATGTGTGTGTGTGTGTGTGTGTGTGTGTGTGCACGCGTGTTCAGCCTTTGCGGTTGAATACAAAACTAACTGAAGTACATTTAGACATTCTCTTCTTTCTGGTTGACACTCTAATTACCATTCAAACTAGCCACATTAATTAACTCCCTATTTAGAAAAATAATCAAGTTTGTACACAAATGCAGGCTAGCCATGAACGCCTGAGCCTGAAAACCAAAACAATCGCAGAGTCTACTGGACACAATTAGGATATTTTCTGTTTTATCAAAACACTCATTGAACTTTAATTTCATGACTGTTGCATGTACTTTTCAAAGATTGTTTTATAAATTCAAAAATTATTAATTATATTCTGTCAATCAAACATATGAGCTTGTTGTTAAATTGGGACTCGGCTTTAAGGGCTTTTATGTGACTAATTAACGACATTAGACATTAGTAATAGAGTGTGTCTATGGGATGTTTGTTCTACACATTTTTTGTAATCAGTAACAGGATGGATATAGACTTGTTTGAAGATGAAAGAGATGTCAACAGTTTTGTTTTATGAAATGAAGAGTTAGAGAAACATGTATTTTGAAAACCAAAAGTAAGAAAATCACAAGTGAGATTACTGCTGCAAGTTGGAACTCTGTTTAGGAAACACAAAACCAGAAATCCTTCAAGTGAAAACTAAATTATCTGTAAAGCAGTTGTTGACTGGTTTAATTTAACACATTTGCAGTGGTCTCTAGTGGGAATGAATGCCTTGTAACTTATTTCTCAGGAGAAATATATACCGGTGCACCGTTTCTCTGACCCAAAAGTTACCCACGGATATTTGAACATCTCACCCCAAATCATTTAACAGCAACACAACTCTACCACTGACTTGCCACGTGGATGTTTTATGTCCATCCATGACCGAATGACGCTAACGGTTAGCTTAAACTAGCTGAGACCTCTACTGCTGATTCCTGGATGTTAGGTCTTCCCCATTGAGTCAAGATGGGTGTGTCCATGAATGTGAAGCGACAGTGTGACGTAGATCTGAGCCCACCACCTCCTCTATCATTAAAAGGCCCAGCAGAGGATGCACTTCCTGAGGCAGCTGCAGAAATTCAACCTGCAGTACAGTCGATGAGGCGGTTCTACACCGCAATCCTCGAGTCCATCCTCACATCTTCAATCATGGCGTGGTACACTGGAGCCACCACCAGGGACAAGAAGAGGATGCAGAGTATCATGTGCTCTGCTGAAAAAGTCACTGGCTGCAAACTCCCCTCCATACAGGACCTGTCACCTCCAGGACAGTGAGGCATGCAGGTTGGATCACAGCAGACCCGCTCCTATCTGGATCCATTCGGACCAGAACCTCTTGCCACAAAAACAGCTCCTTCCCCTCTGCGGTTGGACTCATGAATGACAACCGTAGACCTGCCTGCTCCAGCTGCTTTGTTCCAGTCACATGACCCTAGTGTTGTGCTTGCACCTGAACTGACCCACTCTGACCAGTACCTACACTCACTTGTATAAAGTAGCTGCTTCTCTAATTATTGTCTCCCTATATTATTATCATTTCATTGTGTTTATTTCTTAATTCAAATTTTGCTTATCATTTATTTTTTCTTGCACCAAGCACCACAGCAATCTCCTAATGTTGTGATTCTCACACATATGGCAACAAAACCCTTCTGATTCTGAAACCCTTCTGTAAGGATTTTCTAATCTTAGAGTTTCATCGTCTATTTTCTACCAGAAGCTAATGCAGGAGATAAATGTAGGAGACTATTTTCATGTTCGGCCTGCATGAAAAACTCAGAGTGACTGATTATAATAAGAAAAAATATGAAAAGTTTTATTATTACACATTTCTCTCATTCAGACTCTCTTTCTATTGAGGCTAGAATATCCTTTAGTGTGAGCATTTCAAATAATGCCAAACTGTTTATAATGTAAATGAAAAGAAAGGCATTTCCTAATGAGTTCTACTGTTGGTTGGAGTAAGGTGATGACGGCTTCTACAGCACAAAAACAGAAAGCAAGAGAAAGGAGGGAAAAAATAGCCTATAAAGGAATGAAGGAGCCAAGGCAGTCTTTTTAAAGTAATCTTTTTTCCCATGCCCTTTACCAGTCAGCAGCCAGTTCCTTTTCTTTTACTTTTCTGTCCAGTAGCTGCTTTATTGTGATGCTAAACAGTGAGTTTTGACATTCAGAAGGTGCTTCCAAAGGACAGACCAGTGGATGCAGTCGAGAAGAGAAAACCTTAATGGGTTCAACTGGAATGGAAAGCATGTGCTAGTCTCCACAGGCTGTAGGAGAGAGAAATGTCAAGTATGGTTATTACAGAGCAGGCGGCAGCTCACCTGAATGAAAAACAGTCCCAGACCATGCACATCCACAAGCTACAACTTCACGCATTAAAGCCCTGACAGACTGAAAGAATTAACCCCTTGACGCCTAGATGTCTGTGACCGAATGATGCAACACACATGACCACTGGCACATAAAAAAAACACACACACACCAGTACTTTCAAAAGGCTGAAACGCTGTGATTTTTCATCTTTTTTTAAACTTTAGATAATAACACCAGAAAAAAATCAGCAATTCAAAGTATCCATCCATGTTTTTATACTGATGGCAACATGTTTGCAAAAAAGAAAAGAGATAGGAGAGCAATGTTTACCCTCAAGCACAGGGTGGTGAGATGAAACTGTAATCCAAATTCCCAGAGGAGAGGTGTAAGAGGAAAAATGGCAAAACAGTTGTGTGAATCTGAGACACACACCTCAAAACTAAGAAAATCCGTTTGTTGCTGGTGAAGTTTCACTTAAATGAAACGCATGAGGAGGAAACGCATCGCTTCCAACTGCGGTACAGAATACATTTTCTTTGTTTATTAAAGGTTATAGAACTATATGAATACATTTACAGGTTGATATCTGGTTTACCAAGCTGTGAGATAGGACCTATGTTTAATGCCATTTCTCTATTCAATCAATAAACTAAATTTGAACTTTTGGGGTCACTTGTGCATCAAATACAAATGTATTACCATTTAAACATGTTATTAACATCGTAGTTTGAAGGGTTTCTTCATTATTGTTTCCTGTTTTAAATGTTTTTGGGAAACTCAATTATCTGTGGAGTATAAATAAACTGTCCAGAGAAAGCTCAGCACATTTGTTTAAGGCCAAGTCGTGATTTTTGACCTTTATCTCACACACACCTCACTTTTTTACCAGGTGCTTTTATGTGGTTTTCCAGAAAATTGTCCATAGATTAAGGAGGTTTTGCAGAGTGTAAATCACAGTTTAAGAATGCTGGTATTTTTGGTCCATGGCTGAAAGTGACTGAAATACTTAATAACTAAAGAGTTTTTTCAGGTTTACAAATTACAAGTTGCTGCATCGTAGTCAGCAGAAATGCCAGAAACATCACTGGTGAACATTTTGCTCGTTTTTGCATCATTTTAAAACTTCCCTATAAACGAATGCTCTGAAACGTTAACTTTTGCTTTACTTTGATGTTTTTCTCTGTAGAAGTTATGTTTAATTGCCATATCACTTGTTGCACATAGCTTCCTGAACATTCTCTGTTAGAAATAAGAGTTACATCCAACAGGACTGATGAGCTAATGGCAAATTCACGCCGTCCTCAAACTAGTTTGTTACATTTAGTTATCATTTTAAACTTTTACACTGAATATTTTGCCTTACAGTCATTTAGATGGAATATTAGTATAGCATGCAGCAGCAAAATGTAGCACTACAGTGCATCCAAGGGCTCAACTGTGGAAGAAACTTCTTAAAAATTCTGCAGAAATAACTGCAAGCATAAGAATTTTAAAACATTTACAAAACAGTGACATTTTGAAGACTGACACTGTTTTGAGATAGCAGCAATGCACATGTCTTGGCTGGTTCTAACTAGTTGTTAGCGTATCAGTCCTGCTGGATGTGAACTATTATTTCTCAGAACTGCAGCCCTTCAGGAAGCGTTGATGGGCAAAAAAGATATATCTTTTTTATCTTGTACACAGAAATACTCTTCAAAGTGACCAAAATATCCCCTTAAGGTAAAACTGCCATCTACTGAAAAATCAATGAAAGCCCAAGGATTCAAAACTTTTCACATATCAACAGGAAACCTAGAGAAAATAACTTCATGGGATCACTCCAGCTTGTTTGTTAATTTGCACCCCTGAGGATTCTAATCAAAGTTACTGCCAGACTAATGAAGCTCAGAGGCCAGAGACGCATACATGGTCCTCTGCCTCTAGGCTGAGTGTGTTCGTGTGTGTGTGTTAGAAGTGAATGCAGTGCCACTGCAGACAGTAAAATATGTGAATTAGTGAGTGTATGGACATAAAAGGGTGGAATAGCAGCAGATCAGCAAAGCCAAAACCGTAGCATCTGAGGGGAATCCAGCATCAAACAGATCTCGCTGCCTAAGGGCCGGCCCTCTCGTTCTGTCGGCATGGAATTTCCCGTTGCTGCACCAAGAGCTTCTGCATCAGTGAAGAGACACTTGGCTGTTGGAGTGGCAGCAGTGATGACTGCCAGAGAGAGAGAGTGATGGAGAGATGAGGCAGTTTGGAAGAATGTGATCATCTCCATACACCAAAGCAGAAAAATCAGCTGCAACAAGAGCCTTGCTGTCTCCTACTTGTGTGTGTAGGTGGTGCACCACAGAACAATGGACTAGAAGGGATCAAATATAGCAGGAAGTTGAGTCAAATTCAAAATGATTCTCAACCACCTTTCATCACTCTTGCTTACATGTTTTCTTTTTGTCAGTCAGGACATCTAACAGCAACAATCAGATCATAACAGAAAAGTGGCTCTTTCTGCCAGTCTCCACAATTTACACAGTTTCAACGCCAGCTTGTAACACGGTAAAGGAAAATCAGAGGAGAAACGCATACAGGAAACACATTTACCAAGCTTTTTTTTTCTGCAGTTGGTTCGTTTCAACCACAAAAGTCTAATTTAATCATCTTGGCTAGTGGAGGGCACCGATATAGAAGTATGACGGTGCTCATTTCCTTTTCCTAAACAACACCAGTTCATATAATTATCTTCCTAGTTGGTTCTCTCCCTGACGGCTACGTGATCTAGCTGCTGGCATTGGTAAATGTGGGAGGACCATAAATGTGTGTGGCTGGAGCGATAAGACTGCTGTAAAATTTAATTAGCACAAAGCCATGGTGAAAATGACTTAATTTCGCACTGCATTATTAACCAGAACACTACGCAAGAGCCTCGCCTCAATCAACGTAAATAACAGGTTCACATGAAGAGAAAATAATCTTAAAAGGAAAGAGAAAGGAAGAATCATGAACAAAAATAAATAAATACATTTTTGAAAATTGTAGGGGATCAAAAGTCACGTGAAAAGTCAGATACGTAGACAAAATAGACTGATTAATGTTTCTTGTGAGATTCTCTGCATGTGTACAGTAAGGTGTTGAACTCAGCGGCTCAAAAATGAGCTCCGCTGAATAGCAAACCTACATTAGCAGCTTCACCTGCTACTTGGGGCCTGAGCTGGTGGGAATGAACCGATTAGGGTCCTTGGCTCAACATGCTGAACACCACTTTCTATTTCACGACTCACGGCCCTTATTACAGCCGAGCTCTCTCATAATCCAACTAAAAGTGGATATCTGAGGAGCATGATCGGCTTAGGACTTGGCTAAAAATGTAGGATGTACAGCGGAGACATGAAGCAGAGTACGGTGTTTGTTATCATTCTTTTTTTTTTTTTTTTGAATTGAGTAGGAACAGTGGAGCTTGGTGTCTCCGTGTGTGAACGCATGTGTGCCAACTTCGCTTTCATCCAGTACACTGACCTCCTCAACCAGTCAACGCAATATACGGCACACTAATTCACTTCCTCATTCCCGTTCACTCCGTTCCATTACAGGAAACGCAGAGACTTACGGTGTCTGGATCAAGTCACGAAAATGAATGTGTTTTATTTTGAAAACACTTCAGAAAATATGATTCTATAACAAAAGTGGAAACTATAAAAATACACATTTTATTACTTAAATCTGTGGTTCTAAAGCAGCAGAAGACACACTGCTTAATGACCACAGTGAGCGTTTTAACACCTAAAAAACATAATCAAACCAATTTGTTTAAATATGAAGTATGTTTAGGGATGCACGATATATCAGCCTCCCTATCGGTATCGGCCGATATGTGAAACTGGGCCAATATTAAACAATCTTCTAGCATCGTTTGTACGTTTGTTCTGTGTAATCCTTCCTTTAATTCTTTTCTAAACACAGCGTAGTAGAAGATTTGTTTTTACCTTTTTTTGCTGACGAGATTCAGCTACCGCTGTGGCCTCCCTCAGAGTGCTGCTGATGTTGGTGGTATTACTTCCTTCTCCCTTTATCGGAGGACGATGTCGCCCTCTATTGCCTGCGCCCTCCTCGCCAATGACAACGTTCCATGAGTGATTGAATGTGTAAACTCCATCGTCTCTGTTCATGGTCCTGGGTCCACGTCTCCTTATTTCTATCGCTTCCTTAATCCATCCTTGTCATCGGTGAGGAGGGCACGGGCAGTAGAGGGCGACATTGTCCTCTGCTGCCCGCAGATAAACAAAGAAGGAAGTAACACCACCAGCATCGGCAGTGGTCTAAGGAAGCCTACAGTGTTAAACTTGTCAGCAAAAAAAGGTAAAAACACATCATCTACTACGCTGTGTTTAGAAAAGAGTTAAAACAATTAGACAATTTTTTTTTATCTAGTAGTCATTTATGCATTAGTTCCAGAAGCGGGGAGGGGTGGTGTGTGTGATCATGTGTAATTGTTTGGTCACATGGAAGTGGTAGCTTTAAGAGACTTTAAGGAAGTTGAAATATTTATGCTTGCGATTGCTCCCAGGCCAAACCGTAACTGCAGCTCCAAAAGTAATCTCCTGCAAGAAGCAATGCACTCTGATGCAGACACACTAGACAAGTAAATCTGCGGTTTCCACCTCTGCAGTTGTACCTTTCTCGTCGGCCCAGCCGACAAAGGTTTATGATTGGTCAGTCTTCCTGCACATGCAGATTATCATTCTCTTCCCTTGCTCCCGGAGGCAGAATTTGGAATCTTAGGATGTCCAAGAAAGATCCCTGTTCTCAGCTAGAAGGGCTCTACTAGGATTAGCCTTTTCATTTAGGAGCAAACCGTCTTCCCTTGCTAAGTGCAGACTGCTATCCAGCCACCATCACTAGCAGAAAGCTGTTTTGAGGAGTTTTGTAAAGAAAATGTGAATTTAGCTCTAATCTGAGGCGAGAAAGACGAAACCTTCGTTGGACATACTACGATTCCAAATGACACCTCCCGGAAGAACGGTTTAGAGCGCAAATGGTTCCTTTGTTGTTAATCTGCCGGGAATATATACAAGAAAGTTCTACAAAAAGTAGCAAAGGGTCCTCAGAAAGGCTGTTAGGCTAGTCGCTAGGCAACACTGCCTCTCGCTCTGCCGCTAAATCTACAGATGCCAAATGCTACATGCTATGTAAATATTGGTAAATATCAGTTATCGAGTATAACAGCAATATTAATATCGAATATCCGCCCACATTTTTTTATCCGTGCATCCCTAGGCAGGTTGAAATCATTGCTGCCATCCAGCTGGTTTGGCCACTTCTCATTTAAGGGAATGGCATACAAGTAAAGAGAAGAGGGCTTGAGTGTGGACTATTTTGGCTCCATCACCAGACTAAATATGAGACAATTAACTAGCAGCTCACGCAGCAACACTCGATTAACAACGGATCAGTTTGTGTGTTAATAGGCATTGTCCAGGAGTAGTTGGGTAAGCCTACAGCAAAGCATTTTAGTAAGTGTTCACATCAAAATCAGAATAAAGATCTAAAAATCTTTCATCATTGCTCTCTACAACCCTCAATTATTATTCCATAAGTCTCACAGCACAGGGTAGACCTAATTACACCAGCCACTTTGTTAAGGTGCCCTCTTGCTCCATCTGTTCATTGTGTGGGTGCAGAAACTCAAACACACACACACACACACACACACACACACACACACACACACACACACACACACACTCGTCTGTAACATTTCAAACAGAAGGACAGACAGACAGACAGAGGTAGGTCAAGGTACACTCTCCCATCTGGGTGTACCTTTGTCTACAAGAACAGTTAAACATCTGAAACAGCATTCAAGTGTGTTGAAAGGAGAGAAACAGTGACTCAAAGTGGCCAGGTGATGGTGGACATGAATACAAAGAGCTGACCCAAGAACGGCCCATGAGCTCCTGGGTTCACGGGGATAAAACAGATTTTCCACCGCTAATTTCTATGCATTTATTCATGAGTTTGTACAGGTATGTGAGAGCGCTCAAGAACAGAAGCTGCTTGGCGATAATCTGTCACTTTAATGAAAAGCACACAGGCTGCATGTGATGTGTGGATGATGTATTTTAACCAAATGTAGATAAATCAGCACCTTCTACAGTTACCACTTTTGAAACCATGATGTCTTGCATCAATTGAAATAGATCAATGGATGAGAGAGTCTGTGCTCCTCTTTTGTCTTGAGCTCACTGAAATGATTTAATAACCCCCTCTTTTTCTGCTTATGTCATGTCTGGGGAAATGCAGCAAGGCAGGGGAGCTGGTGAAGTGAAGACAAAGCAAAGTCAAAAAGTAAAGAGTAGACGGTGAAACTTCGGAGGTAAGGGAAGCGATCCAATGTGATTAATGCTATGAAGAGACGCAGACGTGAAAGGAGAACGAAAAAGCACAAACACAAAATTCAGGATCCAGTTAGTCCACAGTAGAATCCACATATCCAAGTTTATAAGAGGCCAAATCAGACAGGGAAGTGTCTAACAGGAGTACACCTGCTCCAGGAAGCGTGTGCGACATAATCTAGGGACTTGTGTTTAGGAATGTCTCACGTGTGAGCAGACGGAGCACAGATGGAATGAAACAAACTTCCTTTTCCTAATCCTGCCTTTCTGACTTTTATTTCAACCTCATGTTTTTCCCGTTTCCATCCTAAAGACAATCTGCAGCACAACTCCTGAAAGACACTGCGAGTTGAGAAAAAAAAAGTGTATTAGTCATCGTCTTGTGCCATTTGCACCTATACCCAAGTGACATAATGTCTCTACTGAATGCAAGGCTGCACGGATGAAGGATCTGACAGGAGTTTGTTAACAAGTTTTACAGAATAAACAAGATCTCAAACAACCAACAATCGTTTTTCTTGCGTAAAAACACAAATTAATTTAACTGCAATTTCGAAAATCCAACTTGCATTTACAACCAAGCTGACAAAATGTATCGAATAAAGTTAAAACGCCCATCGTTGTCTCACACAAGTACGCCGTTTATGGCAGGGTCTTTCTCATCACAGCAGTCACCTTGGCACAGAGTGTTTGCAGGTGCAGAGCTGGCAGAATGTGGAAGTGAAACAGAAACAAAACAGGCTTTGATTTCATTGCAACACCGGGAAGCTTTGAACATATAGACGACCCAAAATAAAATGAGGAGTTTCGTCCTAAACAACGGGGAGGGCAGGTACAGGAACAAACGGGTTACAGTGAGCTGAGGAGAAGAGGTGTGCTGCTGAGAAACTTTTCAATAAGGTTTGTCAGTTATATCCTTCACTGGCTTACACCATCGGTATTACAGTTTTTTGATGAATGGGTATGTGAAGAATGTGTGTGTAGGAAGAAAAAGTGTTGATGTGTAAAGAAGAATTAAAACCTCAGATGAAAAAGGTTTTTTGGATTTTAACGGCTGGAATTTTAAGAAACTCTGATGTTTTTGACTAGCGCGGGCATCTCCTGGACTGTCTTCAGCCATTGCTGCGGCTCTCTATTCCCCATGAAGATGTAATTTTACCAGCGTGTGATGATGATGAATGAAACTTTTAACTTAAAAAAAAAACAACTTAAAAATGGTTATAAGCCAATTGCTCATGTGACTATTTGTAGATCTGACTGGGGAATCTGGTCAAAATTGCAGGATTGGTGGAGACAGTGTAAATGTTTAATGCTTAAATGCACTTCTGTTGCTTTTATTGTCTTTTATTTCTTTACAATGTATGCTATCCTAAATGTACGAAGACTACAGATGGACAGTAGCCTATGGCTGAATCTGTCGCACAAAGTAATTACTGAGTGTTCATTAATGTGCACCGTCTCCTCCAAATAAACCAAGTATGTAATATCCATTTTGCGAGACTAATTAATAGGCATGAAAAAATCTATAAAAAAAGATGGTCAATGATTACCGATGGTAAATAAAGTCAACCAACCTTAAAATCTTCCACACAAAACAGCACTATCTACAGAACATTGTGCATGTGTGAACGGGTTGTAGAACCGTAGAAGGTGCTATATAAAATAAAAGCTATTTACCATTTACCACATATAAAAACCAAATAAATAACTTCCATCAGAAGGTGAGATTTTTTTAAATGGCAAATAGCCACTATTAGGTGACCTTTACCTGAAATTTTTAGTTTTCATTCAGTTCTCCCTCCCAAGATAATTCTCCAAGTGTCAAGAGACATTTTAATCATTTGCCCTGAAACAATGCCGGTTACCTTCCTTATTCGAGTGCCACATGCTTCTAATGCCCCCCTGGCTTGTACACGCCAACACATGAAGGCTCTTCCTTTTTGTCATACAACAGGGGAATAAAGGAGTACTTTCTCCACTTCCCTCCAACACACACACACACACACACACACACAAGCCAGGGAAACGGTAAGGTTGCGATAGAACCTTTCAAACAGTGCCTGAAGAGATATTTTCAGAGGGAGACAGTTAAAAAGCGACGACTTCTTTATAGATTCAATAAGGATCTTACACCTGTGTGGCTAACCACCATCGATCCATCATTCTGTGGAGCCCGATCCAATTTAGAGAGTTGAGGAGCCGCAGAGCCCACACAGCCTTATCCTAACCCAGGCCACAGCCACTGCAAAGCCTGCTTACCTTCATCCCCTGAAGTCAGCAGGTGTGTCTGTGTGCTTGTATGGGTATGTGTATGTGTGCTTACAGAGGCTGCAACCCAAGCCAAACACCTTTGCTGCTGGCTCATGTTAAAGTGTGCTTAGATGCTTTAGGGAAGGCCTGGAGAGGAGGCAAGAGACAGAAAAAAAAGAGAGCAAGTGCCAGGAAGTAAGGCACAAATCTCAACTCAAACCCAAAAAAGAGGTGGAGAGAAAAAAGAATCAGTTTGGCTGCAACAAGAAGTGGACCATGTATTTGTTTTGTTTCCCCATGACAGTCACAATTGTTACGACTAATGGCACCAAGCATGTCCAAACTGACCATTCAAGTCTTCCTTTTATAACTAATTAAAGAATCTTCTGATGCAGATGTTTCAGTTTTAATTCTCTTTGCTGCTCCACTGGACTGCAGCAAATCCCCCTGAGATCTATTATTACAGGGTGTTTGAAGCATACTAGTGAGGTGGCAAGAGAGCGAAAGAAAGCCGTTTGTGCCGCTGACTAAACTTCAGCGCCTCCCGACTAAACAAAAAGCATCGTGTGGCTTTCAGTCACTCCAGCGACCAAACCCTGGGCAATTAAGACCCAAATCTTTGTAGGAGTGAAGGAGAGAAAGGAACTGGGGAAGAGGTGGAGAGGCAGAAGCGGAGGAGAGATTCCACACCAATAACAGGCAATTATGTATGGGGAGGGCCATTGCCTGGCCATGAGAGTATAGAAGAAGACAGCGGGGATATGGGATGGTAGGGAAATGAGGAGGAGTGTTATTTAGGAGGCAGATGGCAGAGAGGGGGAAATTAAGATGAATGGGCACTGAGAGGGCTGAGCCGGTGCTGGGGCTGGGCAGAGAAAAGTAATTAGCTGTGGTTGCTTTGGGAGGCTGGCAGTGAGTGTGATGCCTGCAGTGACAAGCTGGAGCCTTGAGCTTTATCAGACAACAAGGCCATCTCTGAAGCTGCCAGCAGGGGGCAGCTGGGTCAGCAACCTTTCAGCACCTTCTTACCTGCATATCGCACCACGATGCCTTTTCACAGCGTGAACACTAACGCAATCTCCTCTTCAGTATACACTGTATTTTTTTACTCTAATCCGCTCTTAATAAAAACACATTTCTGCCTTGCTCTCTCAGGAATCCCTTCTCTCTCTCGCTCTCTTACACACACAGCTTCTCACAGAAAGACACGAGGCATCTAAGACATCTTTTTCTCCCAAAATATTGCATGATCTCACCCTTAACTGGCAGCCTCCTTCTTCCTCACACCATTTCTCTCCATTTCTACTGTTACCGTCGATCTGTCTCTTTCCTCCCACCACATATATATCTCCCCCCTCATGTCCCTTTCCAATCTAATTCCAGATACGCTGTTGCAGAACAACAGAGCAAGGCCTTTTATCACCACTATCAATGATGTGGGTGGATTGAGCGTGAATAATTTTATTCGTGTGTTCTAGTGCCCAGCCCGCTGGGATTCCAATTACACCTAATAAGAGGTAATAGAGTAGCCGAATCCCTTTTGTCCCAGCATCTCAGTAAATTCAGCTGTAGTCAAACCTGTAGGATAAAAAACTAGCTATATCTGTTCGTAGCAACAAACAGATAATATTATAATTGATTTATTTTAAGTAGTTTTTCTTTCCTTGGAATTCATACAGTTAGTTTGCTTAATTTAAAAAATCCTCATGTATCCTATAAAGGTCAGCGACTAAAAGGCTCTGCCATTAGTTCCTCCCAACACCTTTAAAGCATCAAGAAAAACTGTGGAAACTCTGAAGAATGTGATAGATCCCGACAACGTCTGGAAAGGAGGAGCTCAAAAAGCTGCTTTTATTTTAAAAGTTCAGAGTAGACCACACTGCAGCTAACCGTTTAAAGAAAATCCAGCCTAAAACCGATCATAAATGTCTTTCATGCTTTCAGAAGGCAAACGCATGGTCAGGAGATGTGAAAAGACGTAAAAAATGTCACTGAGCACACAAAAGGAGGACATAGACGACAGCAACAGTATTTGCATTTAGACGCATGCAAGACTTATTTACTGCTGATTTCAGAAAACTGATAGAAGACAGAGCGGAGTGTTCTTGAAGCCTTAAAGCAGGAGTATTTAATAACTTGTTTTACCATGGTTCACTGGCCTGAGAACCTGGCGAAAGGAGCTGGGGCTGATCGTCTTCTGGTAGTTATCTGTGTGGGATGCACCAGACATCAAATACTAACATAAACAAGGTCGAAGAGGGGTCAGAAAGAGAAAGGAGACAAAAGGCTAGAAAAAAAAACAATGTTGTTTTATGGGTAATCCAATCTAAATGTACAAAGCTCATCTTGAAATCACATTTGCTCATGACAACAGTTATTGAACTGGCATTGGTCTGAAGATTCACTGGCATTTTGCTGCTACCAAGCATGTGTACAAACAACAAATCTGCAAATGACTGAGTATGAAAATGTACTGAGCCAAAGCATGGGGATGTGAACGTTCAAGCTTTAAATTCAAACAATCAGAGAACATGCATCAGTCTGGCAAATTAGGAGCATGTCAATCTAATCCCCGTTTTCTCTTTGGTTTTAACATATCTGACCTGAAGTCAAATGTTTGCATAGAGGTTGTTTATTTCTCTATACACACGACTCACCTCTGGACCTGGGTACTCTCTTCCTGCGGTCTCTGAATGCAGCTCCAGACTGCAAGGCTTCCAGCAAACTATCCATCACACCTGTCTCATCGTTCTCTGGAAACAACAAACAGAGCACAGTTAGGAGGAAAGGGGTTTTTAAGTACCGACTTTAGAGACACTCACTGCATCACTAGTGAGAACACACCAGCAACAGGTACATCAAAAAGAGTGTAAAACAGCTAATACAACCAGTTTAAATGTTTAAATATGCATGAACATCTTTATTTTCATGTGTAGGACACTATCTTATTTTAGTAAGTTGGTAGCACTGCACTGGCTTCCTTGCTTGGCCAAGCTGCATCACCAGCCGTGGTGTGACTGCTGAGTCTCTCCACTGATTTAGCGGAGAGTAGGAGGACTGCGGTTCTGATTAAGGTTGGGTGGTTTTTAGTCACTGCTTCCTTTTTACTCAAAATCCCCTGTGGGGAGCAGCCGCACACGCACAAGGCTAAACCATTGTATTCTCCGATGTTACCCAAACCACTTCTGTGCAAAATATCACGAAGAGCAGTTTTTGTTGTAGTAAATAAAAATAAAACTTTGATGACTTTGTACTTTTTTAAAATTTAGATTTGCAACATTAGAAAAGAATTATTAGGTGCTGCAACAAAGTGTAGCCCCCCCCCCCCCCCCCCCCCCCCAATCACCCGGCTGTTTACTGATGGCATTCCTCTTTACGTCTACGCCTGCTTCTTCCCGTTTACAACCTGTGCCCTAAGGGTCTGAGCCTGCTGAAACACAATAAGTTGAACTAATCTAAAACTGCACCGATGGAAAAGGAAAGCTTCAAATATTGTTTTGGGATCAGATGATTTTTGTTGAGGTCTAAAGCTGATCCACGTGTCAACATATATAAGGATGGCTCTTAAATGTTAATGAGATGATCTACTTTAAAAAACAAGCACAGGAATAGTCATTGCTTATTGTACAAATTATTGTACATTGTGTGACTCAGAACATAAAGCCTAGTTTATACTTCTCTGTCAGCTCCACGAGGGAGAGACACGCACAGACGGAGGTGTTGAAAACAATTCCCCACCAGGACAACAGAGGGCGCTGTTCTGGGGTATCCTGTCATGAATCTGTTCCAAAATAATGCATTTACTATTGTGTTGTATTTAAGAGAATTTTTAACACAGATAAATTTGTCCCTCGTTCTCCTCCACCTCTTCATGAACTCGCCACCTCTAACCCCACGTTTCCCATCATTTCTGTCCACCAATAAAATGCTCGCTGTGCATCTTTTCAATCCTTCAGTCACGGAAGAATAAAACGTTCCTATTTTTAGAGTTTTTTCCGTGAGGGATTCTTCAAGCTGATCCGTGTCAGCCGCCAGATATCTTCGGCTCGCTTTGTTTTTGAGGGCACAATGGTGGCGCTTTTGACGACAGCAGTATCCTGACCAATCACAAGCTTGCGTTCTACTTCTCATCAGAGGGATGTTTAGAAAAGAGAGCTCGACTCTGTCCGTCCTAGGGAGGGCTCTCCAGCAGGCTTGCAAGGACTGATAATGGCATTGCGTGTCTACGTCCCGACGCAGACGAACTATAAATTAGGCTTAAGGCAAAGCGGGTTAGGAAATAGTTCTTTTAGCCTCATTGACGTGCTTTATTTTTTTCCCATGAGCCAACTTAAAAGAGAGGACACTTAGGCTCCCTAAGGAATGGTGCTGACCTCCGATCTGTCTATGATCTGAGATCCCAGTAATTTTTCATAAAACATTTTGATAACACGTTACCTATGGCCACTGCAGTCACTATGTACCATGTAACCTGCAAACAAATGTTTTTATCCGTCATCCATGAAGCAAGCGTGCAAAACCTGACAATCTCCACAACAACACAGTCTCTTGACTTTAACACTTCTCTATATTGAAAATTCTGTATTGAGGGCAGAGCATCCCCTTGGTACTGCACTATCGTTGGACTAAATCCCTACATGGTGCTGTGACAACACCAACACACTCACCACAAACCTATATATAATGGCCCACTTCCTTGTCTGCCAGCTTCTTTGTGTGCATTTGTTGTGCTTTTCATTTGCACTCCTCCACTTGCTGATATGTGCCTAGTTCTTCATCATTACGCTGAGTGGAGAGGCAGCTACAATTCCCGGGCAAACCAAACTCTCCTCTGCGTTCAAATTTGTCTCCAGTGCTACCGCAATTCATCACAGGCAGTAAGCCCAACACTTGCCACAACACGCACACAGACACACAAAAATACAGATAGCATGCACCGAGAGCAAAAAAAAAGAGCAGATCAATCTATTGCAACCTGCAGTGTGCGCCTTCATGTGTAGAACTCCGTTTGACTCCAGCCTGCAAGAACATGAAACATTCTGGTGCCTCTGGAGGCGAAGAAAAACGAGACTCACTCAGATCTTCTGCCTTAGGATTATATGATGGCAAAAGAAAAAAAAAACGGTACAATTTTATACTCCAATCAAAAGTAACTGAAACAGGCCGGGACCCAAAACGGAGTGTAGAAAAAAGCAGCTTAGAGACATGAAAACTGGGAAAAAAGACACATTTATACCATGTCCTCATTTTGACAAACTGAGAGATCAGACATGCCATGTGGGTAGTGGTGGTGGAGAAACACATGACGGGAGAATAGTAGCCGAGCTAACTGCTGTGAAATATGTCTGAAGCAGTCTTCCAGCCACTGGGAGGAGGTGGCATGAGGTTTATGATACAGAACAAAGCATGGCAAGCAGGACACAGCAGCAAAGAGATACAGCTGAACTATTGATTGGTTCTTTGTCTGCCGTTTCTGATTCTGCTGCATCTGACATTAGAGCTGTTGCGGTCTGTGGATAGAGACATTTGATTTGAGTCAGCAAAAACTGGAAACATAAAAAGGGTCAACTCTTTCAAAATCTGATCTACACTACTGTTTTAAATTAAAATCAAATTTACCTTTTAATTAAAAAGTGGTCTTAAAATGGGGTTAAATTCACCAGAATAAATAGAAGGTGACAAGGTAAGATCAACAGCCAATACAAGTTTATTTTTTACAGAAAAGAGAGTCTCTGAGAGCAAAATCAAGATGAAGTTAGACCTCTACCTCAGGGGGAAAAAAGCTACAGTTGCCCTCCTGTCTGAAGTGAAACTTCAATCACCATCTATTTAATCAAGGCCTGTTCAGAGTGGCGTTTTCCATTGTCTGGACAAAGAGCCTGTGTGTCGATGTCTACTCTCTATTCAGTCACTGCCTAATGTCTCTGGCCACTTCACTCAACAGGATGCGGCACTTATCATCAGGACAATGACCAAGTTGTGGCAGTGTGTAACGGCGTTGGGCTGGACATGGCAGAGAGAGAGAGAAAAAAAGAGGGTCAATTGGAGAGAACACAACATGTCGGAGTAAAACGAATGCAGGTCCACCACTGTGTTCCCTTGGATACTTAGGAGACAAATGGTGCAATAAGGCCAGTCAGCCACCTTTCTCCTTACTGGATACCTCATGTCTGACCTTACTGATAGCTCTCAGCCAATCCATTTCTATATGATGAATAAGGACAGATAAAAGACATCAGACCCAGCTACTGCTGCATGTGTTCTATTAGATCACCGCTGACCACCCTCTCTGTAGTAATTAAGAAAGGAGTTTTTATGCATTAAAAGCGGGATCTTAGCCAAAAATACATAATACATACATAATAAGGTAAAAAATAATAAAAAATAAAAAGAAAACCTCGATGATTAACTTAAAACTTTAAATAAACCCTATAGATTGATCAATAATTTATTAAGGCATGTTCCAATAAAGCCAATGAGCTTGAAAATTAAAAAAAAAAGGTTAATGAAACAAAAAACACTGAAAAACCACATATGTGAATCTAAATGACAGAGTAAAATGTAACTGAGGAGAGAAAAAAAGTAGTTTTCTGTTCAAATCTGTAATAGTGTAAAAATGATTAAACCTACAATCTGGATAAGAAATGTGACAGAAAACAAACAAAAACTAGAAGGGTGGTTCATTTAAACATAACAGTTTGAATTTTGAGATTTTGAACTGAAGCCTGCATTTAAATATGTATACATGTATGATGATGCTACCATAAGGGTCTGTTCCATTTTTTTGATCTTTTGTGATTTTTTTTAAATAGTGTTTTTTGTTACAGTTTCACTATTTTTGTCTGTTGGGCTGAATTTTAATGAATCATAAAATATGCTTACCAACAAAACGGTCAAAAAGCTTAATTTACATATAATTTAATAGTAAAAAATTACAAAGTCTTTCACAAACCCTCCTTGCCTCAAAATACATATAATATTAAATTAGTTGGACAAACTGACACGGTTTTGTTGACTGAACCCTGCAAACAGTCAACGTCACGTGGACATGCAGATGCACATGATGTCTACTCTATATTAAATCTGTCGGTCCAGACCACGTCTGTAGAGCGTCCAAACTAGGTCTTTGCACAGTGGGAAGTCACAATCTGCAAAACAAGCTACATTCTAACAGAGCATTGCTATAAACATTTTGTGGAAATTATAAAAATAGGAAAAATAAGTGAAGTGGTTCTCTCCTGTTTGTTTCAAAACTTCAGCCAATAACGGCATGGGCTGAAACCAACGATTGTACAATCCAGTAGTTAGTCTCACAGAACCACTGCACTTTTGCATTTACCTGGGTCCTCCACTCATACACACTTGTGCATTTTGCAATTACAAAGAAGGAGAAACAGCTGGCTACTAGCCTGTGACCACTTCAACTTTAGGACAAATGACCAGAGTCCCCAAAAGAAAAACACCATTTGAAATTGCGAAAAACAAAAAGGTAGAAAACGGCAACTGGTGCTCTCTTGTTGACTGTGGCAATGTGGGTTCTGGTATCAGATGGATGTGGACTAGAGATGATAGGAGGGGTAAGAGTTCAATGACGGTGCTTGTATTTAAAAGCTAGCTTGTTTTGAGGATTTGCAATGGCAGCTGCAGGAAGTTTAAAGCAATATCCATATGCAAGAAAAAGGAAAGTCATTCAAACGTGCCACAAATTGTCAGGCAGTGCAATGAGATTGTCAGATTTTAAATAATGTAAGCATCTATGTTATCTTACAGCTTACCTAAACACCTAAAAACCTGTGTAAGCAGATGCATTAATATGAATTTGTTGTGGAAATGTCATGATTTTCTCAGCAAGTGTTGTTTGTGTTCATCCATATGAACCAAAAGGTATCGTCAACAAAAAGTACCTAACGAGGGTCCTTAATGCAGCCTTGCCTTTTACCTACATGCTAAAATACACCCTGCCATGGTTTTCCTAAACTACACCTCTGCATTTAAACAATTAACTTTCTTCACTGTGGACGTTAGGAGATTGTTAACAAAGCTGCCCACAGCAAGCCAGACCACCATGGTTTCTATTTGTATGAATAAAAATAATGAGGTACAGAGGGGAAATATAATGCAAATATCCAGGCTAGAAAGGCATTTACTCTGCCTACGGTATACTAGATGGCACGTCTTAAGCAAATTTTCTCTCCCTCTTTCTTATTCTCACACTTTTTTGCATTTTTGCATACATCGTTGCATCTCTCGCTGTTCTTCTATTTGACATCTTAATAGTTCATCGCTTGTAGCCATGTAGAGAATGTTAAATAAAGCTCTGATGTGTAATTTGTCGCTCCACAAACAGTCCTGCTCCCGGCCTACCCTGGGAGTTAATGCAACAGATTTGTCATACACAAGCCAGGCACAGCTTGAGGAGGAGGAAAAAATACCTATTCAATCTGAATTTCAATCTCCATAGGGCTCTATGCAAATGCACACAAGCTGACGCTCCTGCTCCCTCAAACTGCCAGAACACACTGATGGCAAATCCAGGCTGCATATTATAGTGTAGGTAGGAGCCCAGTCTGTGGCAGGTAAAGGGATTGGTGGAAAATGAAAAAAAAAGCAGGTATAACCTCACATTTCAGGAATGCACAAGTAGGCAAAACTAAAAACCAAAATAAATGCAGATACTTGTCGCAGGTAAGGAAGCTAAAATCCATTTTGATCATTTTCTTCAGAACACCCTCCCCCTTCCTTCTCCGTCTCTCATTGCTGTGCCCTTCAGCATAATGTGGATACAGAGCCTCTCTGAGGCTTTTTAGGGAATTGATGGATAATCAGATGATTACATAGAAAATCTCCATTGAGGACGATCCTCCCTGACAAACAAAGAGAAAGCTCTTTAGTTAATAAATAGGCTGAGAGACAGACAGAGCAAGGGTGTGTGTGAGTGACTAAGTAAATCCTGTCCTGAGCTGACAGCACAATGCCAACTCTCAATCACAAATTTATTTCATCCAATCTGCCGATGTATGCACGTGTGTGTGTGTGTGTGTGTGTGTGTGTGTGTGTGTGTGTGTGTGTGTGTGTGTGTGTGTGTGTGTGTGTATAATTCACAAGAGGTTACTCATTAAATGCATCACTGGAGATTATCTTTAATATTTTACTATGTTGGGTATTTCTAAAAATAAATACACAATTTTCACAAATTTGGAAAAGCAAGTCTTCTGATTTTCTTTCTTTAAAACTAGATCTTTAATGGAAGAAGTTGTAATGAAACATCGACAATTACATGAGAAACGAAAATGTATCTCCAGTACAAAAAAAGTCTGACTGTATTAACAAAAATCTGGTTTTGTTGGAAACAAAAGTATTGGTAAAGCCAATGAAAAACAAGCTCAAATAAAAAAATCTAATTATTATGTAAAACATTAGTTAATTAATTAACAGTTAGCTAATTAACTGTTAACTAGTTAACAGTTTTAGTAACTACTGCAGCTTTAAGTGGACAGCAGTTTGTGATCTAGCTCTACTAAATGTTTCAAGTTCTATTTAAACACCACAGCTTCTACAAATGTATAAAAACATGCTAAAAAAAAGATATTTTTTAGGTTTGGGTCTGGTTCCGGTCTTCGTATTTTGAATTATTGCCCTTACATCAATTTCACAGAGATTCCTTTAAACTCCACTTCATTCATTTGACCTTCTGCCTTTAAAAGGTTTCCAGATGCACTCTAACACCAACCACCACTACAGCTCTTCTTTCTCCAGGTTGATGATACGTAGCTCACTTAACGTTTTTACTTTAAACACAAAATTATTCAAAAGCACATTTTTTGTCTCCCTTTTCAATCTCAGGCACAAAAAATGTATCATATAACCTTTGATTACAGATCCACATTATGCAGAATTAACATGTTAAATAAAAAGGCAAAACGAATAAAACATTTTTTTTTCTTTTCTAATTGTTGATCTAGAAATTAGCTGTCTGGCTTTGGTAATGCGTATTGCCTCAAGCTCACAAACCACATCACATTTTTGCATCCAAAAAGTTTAAATGGAGTACTACAGCAGCAAGAAATACATTTAGAACGTTTCTGTTGAATTACCAGGACCTCTGAATGGATTAGTAACACTGCTCTGTTTGACCCAAGTCACAAGCACTGACAAATATTGTCTGACTAAACAAATAATAGAAACCAATTTCCTTTAATTTTCCTTAAATAAAAGCTGAGTTATCACTGTAACATCCAGCAATGGTATGTTTGGTACTGTTTGACCATTCAACATCTAGTCAAAAAGGAGACACGAAACTGCACAGTATCCCTTTAATCAGCCTGCCTTCCTCACCAGCTGGAGCAGAGCCTGTAGATCTGACAGAGATAATGAAAAGATAAACAATAACTTTCTTTCCCAAGGTCCCATCTGCCTGCCTCCACAGAAGAAACAACTCCAGCTCGAACCAGTTGCTAAATTCAAGAATGATTTACTAAATCAACATGAACTTCTAAAATCTACAAGAGATAATCATTAAATAAATGTTTGTTTATTGCTACTTATAATAATTATAATATAATGAAATGTTTCATTAATCTGTGCTCAATGAATGATTGTTTAGCATGTTTACTTGACGAGGTCATAACATTTGCACTCACACAAGCAAAAGTAAGGTAAAGTTTAGGTCCATGACACATAGTTAACCTTTTACCCAGTTCAGAGCCTCCAAATCAAAGAAGGCGTGTTTCTGAGATTCTTGGTAATATTCCTCAAACGTGTCAACTTTTGGTTGGCTATCCATTTCATAACATCAATCAATTAAAACTAGATTGCTCTGGTTTTCAGATCAGTTCGAAAGTTCTAGAGAAAAGCTTCAGACCGGCCATCTGTAGCAAACCTCTAACCAGCAGAGATTTTGACACGTTGTCAAAACCTTTAAAACCTTTTTCGCACCCATGAAGCTGATAAACAAGATAGTTCCTGCAGAACAAGTTTATATTGTTTAGACTCCTTAAGAGTCCCAGTCGCTCGGTTTCATCCAACTGTCGTGCCTGGAAGATGACCTTGGACAGACCTGGTCGTACTGGAAGTTAGTCTACGGACTTCGGTACCGGGGTCTCCAACCTCCCCCCCGGCATCTCGGATCCAAAAGGGCATCTCCGCTTGGGTACGTAGAACACAGTGAGATTGCATCTGGATGTGGTTCTGATAATAATCAACTCATAGCTTAACGCAAACCAAATTCTTTTACATCCAGAACTCAGCTCTCTGAGATACGGAAGTTTTGACTACACTATATTCACACATAGGTTCCAGACACCACCTTTTAGTTCCATCCACTCACAGTAAATAATAGTTTAACCAGTTTGTCAAGTTTTTAATTGTTTGTAAAATAAATTCTTACTTTTATAAACCTGACTATTTCTTGAATCAAAACGAAGTGTGTACAATCCCCTAATGAATAAAGAATGCTAGAATCTTCTGATTAATCATCCTAAGACCAAGCAGGTTGATGTTCTATATTTATATAGAGTATCACAGCTTATTGGTCACAAGTTGAGTTAAAAAAAGCTCTTAAAGCAATTTACCTAACCCAACACATTATTTATCAACATTACATCACTCACAGTGGTGGTTGGCTCCTCCATTTTCCAATTTGCTGAGACAGGCTTTTTAGAAGCAACCTTAAGCCTTTTCAGTGGCTACTTTTGAGATTTGCACAATGAGGACGACTTGATACAGCAATTCTGTTCTCTCTCTCTCTCTCTCTCTCTCTCTCTCTCTCTCTCTCTCTCTCTCTCTCTCTCTCTCTCTCTCTCTCTCTCTCTCTCTCTCTCTCTCTCTCTCTCTCTCTCTCTCTCTCTCTCTCTCTCTCTCTCTCTCTCTCTCTCTCTCTCTCTCTCTCTCTCTCTCTCTCTCTCTCTCTCTCTCTCTCTCTCTCTCTCTCTCTCTCTCTCTCTCTCTCTCTCTCTCTCTAAAAAAAGTTTCATTTTAGCAGCTTTTCTGGTATGTCTGAAATCAAATAACCCTCCGCAGATCATCCCGCTGCAACTCAATTGAGTTAAGGTCAGAACTCTGACCAGGGCTATTCAGAACAAGATATATTTCTCTCTGGTCATTGTGTTTTGCTACTCTACTTGTGTTGTTATCTGGCATCAATCACCTCAAATTCCCTTGTAAATTTTATTTAAGCAGTGTTTTGATTGTACTGTCATTGAACACAAAGCACCCAGGTTTTATTGGATAACAGACTCAACCCATGACGCTCTGTTCCTTCAGGCTTACAGTTGAGATAAACATTTGTTGTTGGTACAAAACACATTTTACCAGACAAAAAAATAGCTTTCACTCTCAACATGATCTTTGTGACTGCAGGCAAGTGTCGCAAAACTGTAACTGATATAATTGTCTTTAACTTAGCTGCTGTTGCCGTTAGGTTCAAAAGAGACCGATATAAAAGCTCATACAGGATATGACTGCTTTGGAAAAACACTGGGTATTGAGCTCAACTAGCCATGCACTGTAAAATTTCTGTTATGTTGAGCCAAATGGTGAGAACGGAAAGATGTCCAGATGAAAGGGAGCAAAAAAAACTATCACTGGAAAGGTTTATGCTGTGTTTTAACCTTGATGGGTTATGGTTTTGTTACGCCCACAGTGGTACTGTAGCCTTGATGGAGCATAGTGGCTCTGTTTATGCACACCACTCTCTACAGGAGTGCTGAAGTGACTGGCATAGTCATTGCAGCGTTAGATGCTACTGCAGGGCTCAGCCCAGTTCAACTCTTTGCCAGCCTTGGCTTTGAAAAAGTTTCTGGCATCAGCAACACTCCAAAGCAAAATAGGGGGAAAAAACAACTGGCAGCTCGAATAAAATTCTCTGGCAAAAAGCTATGTTGTTATGTAAACTTTAGCTATTCTGCAGAAGCTCCCAGTGTTTCCTTTTGACCTGACTTTTATGTTGCCTAGTGGAGAACATTGAACCAGTGCAGATTGTATTGCCATCAAAAGTTCAGCACAGGGCTGGTACGATGTGTGATACGATAGAAAAAAAAAGGGACGCTAAAAACTTAAGATAAAAAATGTTTCCTTTCTTTTTTCATTAGAGCCAATCAGGTAGCTTAATACTAGACTCCCAACCAATCAACAACACAGATCCAGACACGCTCTGTCACCGATCTTTTCCAGAAATCGTTCAGTCCTGGTAAAATATTATGTACACATTTACAGAAGAATGTTACAACACAGGGTATCCATCTCAAAGGCTCTCAGTCTGATTTTAAATGTATTCAAGGAGATGAACTCTAATTTCCAGTTTTCCTGTAGCCTGATCTATGCAGAAGGAACAGAGTGAAAGAAGGACATTTTGCCCAGTTTGGTGCAGGCAAATTGAACACAAAGTAACAATTGATCATTTGCTCACAGACTGTGAGAAGTTTCACTTCTCCTTGAGATGAAGTTACAAATGAAGTTGGGTAGTAATCCAAGCATGGCCTTAAAAATGAAAGTGTACCAATGTCCCAACCTCCTGGACGACAAAGAAGGCCATCCCACTCGAGAATACAATTCACAATGGGTCAGTGGTCTACAGTTAGTAATAAACCTCAGCGAGGCATGATAAACCACATCAATCTTACCAAGACACTGTGCTGAAGCATTCATATACAAAAGGTCTCCATATAGACCAAAATGTTGCAGTACCTAGTAATGTTTTGCCTCAAAAGAAAAATACTGTTTATCTAAGAAAAACAAAAGAAACCCAGTTTGAGTTTCTTCACAAGATTATCTATATGGGGCTTGAAGGTATTTGTATGTGTGGACCACCTCTATAATATTTCCCTCAAGAGTAGTCACTGAGGGCATACTTAGAGGACTTTTTTTAAAGTTTGAAAACAACATTAGTGTAGTCTTGTCAGGATTGAGGACGACTTTTAACATCAGTAGTGTTTGTTGGATCTCATTAAAAGCTTTCTGTAAGAATTCAACAGCTTTAGTGGGGGATGTTCCAAAACTGTAAATTATTGTGTCATCTGCATAAAAGTGCATACCGTAAATCCTCTAATACAGGCCCGGGCCTGTATTTTACTCAAGCTCATCAAGCTCCAGGCCTTTATTGGAAGGAGGACCAGAATTAGAGGCAGGCCTCAATTTCTATTTGAGCAAAATGAACTAATGGTTCGCTGGAGTTTTTGACAAATAAAATTGTGCCCACATTTTCAAAGTTAAACACATTTCTTTTAACAATGGTAGTTTCTGCTTCAGCCCTCCCCCCCCCCTCCCCCTGCGCAGCGGACGCAAACTCACTGATGCGCCTGCAGCCTCTCGGAGTTCCTGCTGCTCTAAATATTAAAATAATTATTTCATTTTCTGTTCCTCACTTCTGATTACCTTCAATGGTGTCTGTTTGTTGCAACCACCAGGTACAACAACTAACTTGTTTTTATTTGACTATTTTTCTGTCCTGCCTGTTTATTATCTTCCTGCATCTCCTCTCAGTCCTAAAGAGAAACTGCTACCTAGGTTCATATATATTCACCTTATGAGTTACCTTTGAACTGCAGTTCTAAAAGATCTACCGACCGCAAAAACAGCGGAGTGCGCGCTGCTTGCCGGCCACATCAGTTAGGTGCGTCACCGAGGACAAAACAGGTGATGCGCCCTGATCCACAGCAGCGAAAAGCATCAGGCACAAATAAAAGAATAAAAGACAGAAAACATAAAAGGAAATGAGCCGACATGAACTATCGCGTGTTAGTTTTTGAGGTGGCGACACCTGATTTGATGATGTTACTGTGGCCGTGCTCAGGACGCAGATGTCTGGAGTGCGTCAACAATCAGAGCTTTGCATGTGCAAGCTGGTTAAGGTTAGGATGGGGGTGAGGGGAAGGTTAAATTGCAAGAGGGTAAACGTCACAAATTGGTTAAATGTCCGTTTTACGGCGGGTGTCAGTACAGATGCTCTGGCACAGCACGTTGCCTCCCGGCACGCAGGAGCTTGTCACCTGCTGACAGCAGGCTGCTGTCTTTTCCGTGGACTGCATCTTGCCAATCATTATCACGTGACAGCGACTAGTCGATGACAGGCATAAAAAGTCACTATAGTGAAGTTGACTAGTGACTAGTTCATACAACCCCTGCTACTGGTCTCCAGAGTGTTCTGCAGCATAATCAGCACGCTCTCTTTGAACTTGATATCAAATTTTCGCCTCCTCTTCGTCTCCGCATGGTTAAAATTACCCTCGCGGTCTATCACTGGCAAATCAAAAGTAAGACGGATGACACAACCACCCCCCGTACTTGCTTGTTACCACATTCCACCCGGCCACAATAAAAAAACGGCCATTATTCACCTCCGCCGACTCCGACCAAAATATGATACCCGGCAGTAGAGCTATGGCGGCGCATCGATGACGTTGACGGCTCGATTCTAAAAATTCGTCGACGTCAAATCCGGTAGTCGACGCACCACGCCCACTTGTTGCATCCCCAGGAGTTTGTAAATGGAGGAGGAATCTGCCTGTTTTTCCTCTAGTTCGCCCTCTTCTCCGCCTTCACTAACATCTCCGCCAAATACCGAAGACCCGGAAAAATGTCCGTCTGCTACGAGTTTCCTTTCCTGTTGTTTCCTGATCACTAAAAAGTGAAGCACAGTTCTGCCTCTTATCCAGAGCTACAAGTATGTCATTAATTACCTTTGTAGCTGCAGTGATGGTGCTGTGCTTTTTTTCTGAAACCTGATTACAGACTTGAGAGAAGGTCATTTGAATATAAAAAGTATTTCAACTGTTCACTTACTAGGGTCTCTAGAATTTTTACCAGGACACACAGATTAGATATTGGTCTGTTATTTGTTAACAGAGCTGGGTTACCATCTTTTAGTAAAGAAGTCACAAAAGCCTTCCAAACTAGTGGTATTTGTTTTTTATAGAAAGGTTAAAATGAGCTGTAAGATGCTCTGCTTTAAAACAAAGATGTTTAAATAAAAATATTGAATTTAATTCAGTCTATGCTGTTTATTGAAAGTAGTTAATTAAGGAATAGCATAAAATGGTCAGGGTCGCACTTAAAATATATTTTCTACAGTTTTTTTCCTGCATATCTATATTTCAATAATTAACAATACGATCAATATGATCAATATTTGTATTGATTTGCCTTTTTTCTATATTGTCCAGTATCTCATTTTGTTTTGCATATGTGGATATTTCTCTACAACATGCAGGATTTAGTATTATTGTTCAAGTACTATTATGGGTGTGGTCTATGACTCAAGAGTTGGAATGGGTTGTCCACCAACAGGAATATCAGTTGTTAAGTAAAAATGCTGTAAATGAGTACAACTACAAGTATGAGATCTTTGACATCCCACATTACACGTCGTATATAGTTATCTACAATCAATCAAAATATTGACAATTTTATTTCTAAAATGTGTGTTTTTATTTTTGTGGAGATAAATGGTGTACTGCGAGAAAAACGGATGTCTCCTCTAGTCCATTAAAACAGGACATGTTTGTTTGTTTGATAAATGGGAGTCATTGTATTTGAATGATCTTCAACACCATTTATAACAAGATTGATTTAGCACACAGCTCTCTGTAAAGGGCTTATCTGTGCAGTTGACAGGCAAAGTAAATTGAACAGTCTTTACCTGCATTGACTTCCAGTAACCTCCTCTTCTTCTGCTGTCGCTCCTGCTTTTCACGCTCAGCCTTCTCCTTCGCTGCCCATGCTCGCCTCTGTTTCTCCTCCAGCTCTCTCCGTCTAAAGTTCTCCTTCAGTGCTTGCTGTGTTGGGAGAGAAGAAGCGATGAAAAGAGAGAAAGAGAAAACATGACAGATTGCTAAGTTGGGTTAATTACAGTGGTGTAGAGCCTGTCAAAGGCAGAGTCAGCTGTCAAACTGCACAGGCATCTTTATCAGGCAGTATTCAAGTCAGATGACGCTTCTAAGGTGCTCTGTCACTATGGTCTTGCCAGACATAAAATTGCTTCACAACAGGGACTTCAAACACTAAAGTGGCATGAAGCTGAGGGAATAACAATCTCAAGACATGAGTTTATATTTAGCAACATTCATCCATGAACCTCATCTGGGTTTAGAGGCAAAACAATGGTTTCTATCTGTTTGTAAGAAATTGACCACTAAGCTAAAGATCTGGTTCGAACACCCTTGGTTGCATTACCTACAAAACTTTTTTAAGGAGGAGGAGATCTTTCTACCTACTTGGTGTTATAAGATAGTTTTTGTTGTAGTTATTTTTTATTCTACAGGTCTGACCGTAATCAGGTCTTGATGTGGCTTGTGAAACTGAACTCAGCATTTTAAATACAGTTAAATCACCTCTTAAAGTGATTTACCAGCTCAGTGCCCTAGTGGTAGAGTGTCCGCCCTGAGACTGGGAGATCAGGGTTCGATTCCTGGTCGGGTCATACCAAAGACTTAGAAAAACTGGGACCCAATGCCTCCCTGCTTGACACTCAGCATTAAGGGGGTTGGATTGGGGGTTAAACCACCAAATGGTTCCCGAGCACGGCTGTGTCTGCAGCTCACCGCTCCCCCAGGGGATGGGTCAAATGCGGAAAACAAATTTCGCACACACATCAGTGTGTGTGACAACTAATGGGACTTTAACTTCAACTTTAACGGTCAAGATGTTGTTAGATCGCTGTATTCCACAATGAATGAAATGTGATAAACATTGCATTGTAAACAAACTTTTACCCAGGTGATCTTTAAAATTTAATCTGTGTTCTGATCTGAAACACTCAAGTGTTATCAAAAAGACAATGAAATCATTTAAAAAAATCACAATACTTGTTTTTATTTAAGCAGATTTGATTAAAATGAATAAAAATAATTAAATGACAGTGGAACAGGTGCCGAGAGCTGCATTTTGACAGTTTAAGTGTAACCATATAGTAATATAAATATTTATCAATTTAACACCTAAACATGTCCTCAAAGTCTAAATATTTATTTTTTATTATTATACTGTTATTAGTAGTTTAATTTTTTATTTATTTTAAATGTACTAAATAGAAAAAAAAAGCTGTTTAATTGCAGACACTTTTTCTTCTATAACTTCTTGTGTTAAAAGGAGGGGAAGTTTTATGTCAGCGACAGTTAAACTGATGTTACCAACAACTAAACTTGTCAAACTAGTAATTCCCATCAGTCAGCATTGAATTCATCTGAAGGTGTAATTTCCGTCGTAGATCAAGCCCTGTGGAAACAGGGTCTATAATCTCTGTTGTTGAACTCATACGATGTCAATAGCTCAATAATGCCACAGCCAGAGACAGACTGCATGGGATTTAATAGAGTGGTAGCATGACTGCCATGCTGATCAATAGCCTGTCACTGAAAGCAAAGAGGTCTGGGTTTTCATCAAACACTCAGCTTCTCCTCATGCTGCAGTCACGCAACCCAGTTTGAATGGCGGGTTCGTGAAAAAAATAACACCAAGGAAATGTGAAGTGATGTCCATGGAAAGAAACACTTTATAAATACACTATGCTCTATAGAGGACTGCAGTAGACCACTAAAGAGTAGCAGTAATTTACTGAGGCCACTTTCAACCTCTTATTATAACTGTATAAAAGTGACTGTTGTCAGGAATGATTCAGTCACCTGGAATTTAAAACAATTCAGTGTCATTGGTTTACCATCAACAAGCCACTTTAGATAAAGAGCAATGCTAACCCGATCCCTATGTAAATTACTAATAACAGGGAAGTATAGACTGTTCACATTACCGCTCTTAACCCATACTTGAATCCTGTGTTTTCTATACTGAGTTGGACTGCACTGAGTGAATCTGCTGCTGTACGATCCATCCAATAAAAACCCTCTACATTGTGGGGTGCTTTTATAAACAGAGCATTCAAAAGGAGTAGAGACTTAAAAATGACCAAACTGAGGCCAGGTACAAGGTTTAATCAGTGTTAAGATCCATCCAAATTTGATATAAGTATAACTGGTGTGACAAAACCTGATTGGACATCATAGTGTGTTCACTACCGTTAGTCTGACAAGGGGGAAAATAATAAAATAATAATAACAACAGGAAACATTTAATGAAATCTGGTGGAAAGGCTGATTATGTAAAAACAAATACCCTCTTGAATTTTTGTGCATGTTTAAGAATGTAAATAAAGAGTGTTGAACTTGTAAAAACAAGATTTTTCATATAGAAATATCACACATGTGTTGTTCAAGGTCCTAAAATGCACATGTCCTTTGATTGGACATTCATCAAAGTGTGGTTTTCTAAAAACAGGATTTCATAATAGCAGTACAGAATATATTAGCATGCAAAGAACCCACTAGTTGTGTAAAAACACACCAGCAATGGCTGATTCTACCTGGAAAATGATCTTTTCTTAAAGCAGTCATTAACGTACCGGTAAATTCTTGCCTGGGAAAGCTGCAAAAGCAAATCTGCAAAACAAGTTAGCTTAAACATTTTTTATGTCTCTTACTGTTCTAACGTGTCAGAGTCAAGGCCCGCGGGCCAGATGCGGCCCGCTGAGCATTTTTATGTGGCCCGCGAGATAAATATCAAAAATATATTAAAACTGGCCCACTGGCCGATTTTACCGCAAAGACTTCAACTCCCATGATGCTTTGCGGCGTCAGCGCAGAGCCGACGACGCCCCCTCCTTTGTGTTTTTTCAGCGCCTGCTGCCGGTCTCTGCAGCTCCGCTGTCTCGGACAAACTACACTCCTCTCACTCAGCGCCGAGTTCGCTCAGCTGCTTTCTGACATTGAAGCCCAGAAACGGAGATTCTAGCCGCTCAGTAATGTGTTCACGACTAAAAGAGAAAGTTTTTCAACTAACGTCCAGACAGAGCTGATATAACTCCAGCGAACAGCGACACGCTCAAACCAGCACGGCTCTGTGGCTGCTGCAGTTGTGTTTCCTCCCCGACACACAACAACGTGGTCAAGCTGCTCAGACATGTTCATCAGCACAAATCTATGTGAGCACCTGTTGTCATGTAATGTTGTCATTATTATGATGAAGATGAACAAAACAACAGGAGTCTCCTCCTCAGCTCAGATCAACCCCATGATGCAGGTATCTGGCTGCAGAGGTGTGAGAGGTTCTCAGCTCAATAGTAACATAGGAGAAACAGCCGACTGCTACCAGTTAAAATTTTGGATAAACTACCAGAGTACCAAAAAGAAAAACACCATTTGAAATGATCAAAAACAAGAGGTTTAGATCTAGAAAACGTGGTGTTTAGCACTTTCACATTTCCTCTGACAATGAGGGTTCCGGGTTACGGCAGCTGTGGACCAGGGAAGATACTCGAGGGGAGGGGGTCAGTGTTCCGTGACCAAGTGTGCGTTCAAAAGCCATCTTATTTGCAGATCCACTATTGCAGCTTTAACAGCAATATCATATGTGCAATTGTAAACTTTACGCAGACACGCATTTCTTTATCACCATATTTAATAAATTGTCAATCTGGATAAGACCAACTAAAGTCCAATAACTGTGACCCAAAGACCAAAACAAGGCTCTCCAACAAACCCAGCAAATTTCAAGAATTTGACAATACAGGACTGATCTGGCTGCACTTGAAAACAGTCTGTCACTAAGAGCCAGATAAATAAATCCTCTTAAATGTTCTTAAAGTGACGATGTGTATTTTCCCTGGCGCTGGGGGACAGTACATGCCTAAATCATTGTAAGCAAGTGCTTTGTTTGTATTTGAGTAAGACCTTACCAACGGATGGCCATTAGGGTAAAAAATTCCTGGGAGCGCAACCCCCAGTAAAACGACAACACATCAGACTCCCTTTCATCACTGGCAACGAGTGAAGAGGTGAATGTGTAAAACTGCTTTTGTGAATGGTGAAGGTTTTATAACTGTTACAAATCAGTAATTGTAATGTCTTCACAGGCTACCGTAGAAGGAAACATCGCATCTAATATGGCATCGCAGAGACTTGAACCCTCTCCCAAGTGTTATAGACCTGATGCTTATGTTTATATGTTACAAAGCCAGAAATCATTTAATTCATTTTTAACAACATTTCGATGGATATTTCCATTGATTAACGGTAAAATCTATACATTGATTCTTGAAACAGGAAAATCTTAAAAACAAATTTCCTTAAATAAACTCAAAATGAGTGTCGACTAAATCAGTTTTAAAAAATAAATAAGGGTCTGAAAACTTTTAGGAGCATCCCTAACAAATGATTACCACTCAGAACAAAAGGAATAGATCATAAAGGTAATGACCAGATGAGGATAAAAACACAATCTCTTCTACTACAGCTATTTAGAAATTCTGGAAACCATTTCTAGATGCAACAAAATTAACTAAGATGGTGGGATTGATTAGTAGACGCTCATGGCAATCACAAAGGACTATACACTATATGAGAATCAAACATGTTACAGTAAATTAAAGGGCAGAAAGAAAGAGAATAAGTTCACAAATACAGAATATATTTTCAGTGATCATTCTGTGTCAAAAGCACACATAGACCAGCACAAGGTGGTGTTTCACTTTGAACATAAATGTGATATAAAAAGATACCAGAAAGTTCACATATCTCCTTCCAAAAGAAAAAGAGAACGTTGTGTAAACCATCCAGACAAACAAATTATCCTTGGTTCTTTATTTATTGAGAAAAATGAACCATGGTTACATATTGTCTCTTCATTTTTTCCACTTGTCGCTGTCCTTTAACGAGATGGATGGCACCCAATACTTACAATAGACTTTCACCCCAAACTGAAGGTCTAATCTTACTGCTTTTTTGCTCCATGTAAGGCTGCTGCAAAAATGATTAAATGGTGAAGAAAAAAAATCTCCAAGTTTCTAAATCAAAGCCCTTTTATAAGATTTGGGCAGTTGCTTTCTTCTTAGCGACCTCACCACACACACACACACACCGTTATTGGTGCTCTGAATGCGAGAATGGGGAATAATAAAAGGCAATTACTAAAAGTTACATTGGTCTTCTTTGTGATCTATTTGATTACTACAGACCTTTCACTTTGAAGAGCTTTTGTTAGTTGACCCGTTTTGACGAGGGTAAGAATGGTTTTAAATTTCTCATGTTTGCACACGCCAGGACTGTGACTTGCTAGTGTTTGAACAATTCTGCAAAAGAGTTTTAACCTTTTCCTTGCAAATTAGCATTATTCTTCTTCCGGCTCTTGGAGGGTGCCGATGCTTTTTTTCCTCCTCTCCTCCATATCTTATCCTCAAGGCCTTTGTCTGTCTGTCTGTGTGCTGGGTGCACAGCTGCTTCTGCATTTTTTCTGGAAACTGGAATTCACTAAAATGGATCTCGTCAGTTGGTCTCTCAACGTGATTGATAAAAATTTTTCAACGATGAGAACGGGAGAAGGGGCTCCCGGATGCCCCACCGGAACAGACCCAGTTGGACACATCATGGACTCCTGGAAACAGTGGAACTTGATTTGTCTATCTCACTGTGTGTAGAGGACTCTGAAGACGTGTGGACATTCGTGGTGTTGGTGCCAGGTTTCCTGCTCATAGGCCTTGGAGGCTACCTACCGGAAAATTAACGAGCTGTCGAGGAATATTGGCCTGATCCTGGAGCTCAGAGATGGTTTGCACCACGCTGTGAATGCACAGACTCACATAATTGTCGAGATGAATCGTAAGCTTGGGACTTTGGCCGAGATTCATTCACTGGCACAAAAGATGGATGCCATCAAGAAGAGAGTGGACAAATCAGCACGTATTGGGATCGATTATTGTCCATTATTAGGATTTTGAGAGGTTGAGGACCAACAAACTGTAAGTCAGAGAGGAAATTATCTCTGTCTGGCCCCAAAACAATTTCTAATCGGAATCTGGCGTCCTTGAGCCTGCAAGGCTCCAACGAAAACTCACCCTCAGAAGGTATGTGGAATGTGCCATTGCTATGGCAACTCAACTCTGTCTCCTTTCCCAGCCTGGGCGGGTCTGCGGGAAGGCCACTGCAACATTACAGGGTCAATGCAACCCTCCAACCCTCAATGCTCCTCCCCTTATCCACACTGAGGTGACATACGCTGCTTATCGTGGCTGCAGGAACTGAAGTAGAATAGCATAGTTTATTTATATAGCACATTTAAAATGCAGCATGGGAGCTGCCCAAAGTGCTGCACAGGCTAAAACAAAACACACCCATTACAAGGAGCTAAAACAAAGGATAAAAATCTCAATTAAAAGCAGAGAAAACATGAATAATAAGAGCACATTAAAACAATGACACAATAAAACACTAAAACGAGTCACTGTCTAAAAGACAAAGTGTAAAAGTGGGTCTTTAAACGAGATTTAAAAACCGCCAGAGATGGAGCCTGCCGAACTCCAATGGGCAATGAGTTCCATAGCTTTGGGGCAGCATGGACAAATGCTCGGTCCCCCCGCGATTTGAGTCTCATCCGCGGCGTGTGCAGCAGCAAAAGGTCAGCCGACCTCAACGAGCGGGTGGGCACATATGGAGTGAGAAGGGCAGAGAGGTAGGAAAGTGCCCTGTCATTGAGTGCTTTAAAAACATAAGTCAGTAACTTAAACTGCACTCTGAAAATGACAGGGAGCCAGTGAAGATGTTCCAGGACAGGGGTAAAGTGGGGATAGTCCCAACCCACCACCCCACCTAGTGGACACTTATGTTGTGTGATGTCTGAAGTCTGTTGCATATCTGTCTGAGGTGTTTTTTTTTTTTTGCAGAGCAAAGCTGCCCTCCTGGTGGAGGGTAGCTCTGAAGTGCCTTTTTTCCCTCCACCTGAACCAATCCTCATGTAACCCCTCTTATCTCCATTAAGGTAGCGCGACTCAGGGTTGCGAATTGTTTTTATTGGCGTTTTATTGGCTTTTATGCATTTTTCTTGTCGCTGATGCCTTTTTTGAATGGTGTGGATCCTCTGCTGACATACGATCGAGCTACGCTGCTGAGGCTTCGTCCTTCCGTAGATGTAGCAAGCTGCGCGCGCTGGGAACCGGGCTGCGCGAGCTGGGAACCTCACGGATGGTGCTGCTGGTTGGACTGCCCGTTTGCTCTCTTTCCCCAAGCCGTGATGTGTCGGCCCTCTGTCCGCCCCAGCTCGAGACGGAAGCATCGGAGAAGGCGGGGAAAGAGAGGTAGCCGGCGCATGAGACATCGGCCTGGATCCCTGTAGAAGCGGCTGGCCCGATTCGGCACAGCTTCTGACCCGGTGGTTCCGAGATGTCTCCTGGATTACTCTGCGCCCTGCCCAGGGAACTTGGCCGGCTCTGAGGGTGAGCTGGCACCGCGCCACGGCCAATCGGCTCGAAGACCTCGCCAGACTGGGGTTTGCTGGGAGAATCTGCGCTTGGTTACAGGCACAGAGTTAGAGGGGAATGTGCCCGTGCGCGATCTCGGTGCTGCAGCTCCGCCGCAGACCCGGTTTGGTCTAGCCAATGCCAGGTCTGTGCTGAACAAAACTTTTATTCTTTGTGACTTTTTTATTCAGCATGACTTGAGTTTTCTGTGCATCTATGAGTCCTGGATCCCGTTTGGTGACTCAAGCGCCCTGCTGGAGCTGGTACCACCTGGCTGCTCCTGTTTTAATATCCCCAGATCACGGGGCAGAGGTGGAGGGCTGGTTGCTGTTTTTAAATCCAGCTTTCCTTGTAAACAGCTTACACCCACCATGTCATTTTCTTCATTTGAACTGTGCTTATAAGAACTGTGCATCTCCCCCCGCCTGCTCGTTGTGCTGATTTATCGCCCTCCAAAGACTGACTCTAACTTCCTTAATGATTTCTGTGATCTTGTGGCAGACTGCATCCTAAAATATGACTATGTCCTATTTTTTGGTGATTTTAACATCCATATCTGCTGTCCTGACAATGTGCTTGCTAAAGGTTTTTTTAATTTGCTAGATTCATTCAATTTGACTCAATGGTAGCGTCCCCAACTCATGCCAAGGGTCACACCCTGGACCTGGTTCTCTCTTTTGGTCTCCCTGTCATGAACCTTGTGACTTTGCCTCCTGTGTTCTCTGACCACTCTCCTATACTCTGTGATGTTACGTTGCCATGTCCTGTCCCTGTGTGTGAAGCTCCAGCTACTAGGTTCAGAGCCCTGGATGCAGAAACTATTTCAAAGTTTGTGGACTGTATGTCTGTAAGGTTAGAGACCTTTAACCCAGATCCATCTAACATTGATCACTATTCACAACACTTTGATGTACTTTGTAATCAGGTCCTGGACGTGGTTGCCCCTCTCAAGCTTTGCAAGTCTAGGCCTAGGAGGGAGCCTTGGCTCTCTGATGTCACACGGGCTTGTAGGCGGGCATGTAGAGCCTCTGAGAGAAAGTAGAAAAAGGATGGCCTACAGGTCTCGCGTGAGTTGTTCAGAGCATCTCTGGTTGCTGTGAGGGCTGCTAGAACTGCATATTTTGCAGACATCATCGAAACAAACTCCAAGAATCCCAGGATTCTCTACAAAACACTTAATTCTGTTCTGGTGTATCAAGAGCCTAGCTCCATGTCTCCTACAGCTGCTGGAAACTCTGGAGATTTTCACAGATACTTTGTTCATAAAGTATCAGGCATTAGAGCAGCTATTTCTGGTAACTCTATTGACCCTGTTCCAGTTCCTCCATCACCACCCACCCTGAGCTCCCTCAATACTGTTTCATACTCTGAGCTGAGAAAGCTTGTTGTGAGGCAGAAGCCATCTGGCTCTCCACTTGACGTTCTACTGCCTCGTCTCTGGAAGGCTGCCTTTCTGTGTCTTGGCCCATCACTTGGTCAGATTATCAATGGGAGCCTCAGCACAGGTGTTGTCCCAGCTGCTCTGAAAGCAGCAGTTATTCGACCGACCCTGAAGAAACCTGGTGCTGATGTCTCTGTGATCGCAAATTACAGGCCTATCTCTACCCTGCCTTTTACATCAAAACTGCTTGAGAAAGTCATTTATCAGCAGCTGGTCTCACATTTAGCTGACTCTGATCTGTTCGAGGTTTTTCAATAAGGGTTCAGGTCTGGCCATAGCACAGAGTGAGCTCTACTGAGGGTCCTAAATGACATCTATCACTAGATCAGGGTACTTCTGTGGTGCTTCTGTTGTTAGACCTGACAGCAGCCTTCGACACAGTTGACCACGCGATTCTACTCGATCGCTTGGAACGATGGGTTGGGATCAAAGGGTCTGCTCTGGACTGGTTTAGATCATATCTCCACAACAGGATATTCTACATTAAACTGGGTGATGTTTTTTCATCTTGGGAGGGGCTCCGCTGGGGGGTCCCGCAGGGATCGATCCTTGGTCCTCTTTTGTTTGCCATTTTTCTGCTACCTCTGGGGTCATTCTTTCGTAAACATGGCCTATCATTCCATCTCTATGCTGACGATTGCCAGATTTACTCTCCATTGTGTCAGAAGAAAGGTCACTCTATCCAGTCCTTTGTGTCCTGTATTAATGAGGTGAAGTCTTGGCTAATGGCCAACTATCTACATCTGAATGAGGGAAAGACAGAGTTCATTGTTTTTCACCCCAACAGCAGGAATGTGGATCGTTATGTTGATCTTGGCCCTCTTTCTACCTACTCAAAACCAGTTGTTACCAGTTTGGGGGTGAAACTTGATGCTGGACTTAAATTTGATGCTCACATCAATTCTGTGATCCGGTCTAGTTTCTTTCACCTGAGACGCCTTGCTAAAATCAAGCATATGCTGTTGAGAGCCCACCTGGAGCAGGTACTGCATGCCTTTGTAATTTCTAGGCTTGACTACTGCAACTCTCTCTATGCAGGGTTGTGTCAGTCATCACTGCGTCGCCAACAGGTTGTGCAGAACAGCGCAGCCAGGTTCCTGACTGGGACCAGGAAACGGGACCACATGAGTCCGGTTCTGGCCTCCCTGCACTGGCTTCCGGTTTACTATCGCTCACAATTCAAAATCCTCATCTTTGTTTATCATTTTTTCCAGGGTGGTGGTCCCCCCTATCTAGCCACACTCCTGAACAGACACTCCCCATCACGCGCTCTGCGCTCCTCTGACCAAGGCCTGCTCGCTGTCCCTTGTTCTAGGTGTCGTACTCGCGGGGACCGGGCTTTCTCAGTCCTAGCACCGTCACTCTGGAACCAGTTGCCACCCTCAGTTAGGCTGTCCCCAACTCTGCCAGTCTTTAAGAGTCACCTAAAAACACACCTCCTCCGCTTGTCGTTTCCAGAACATGTTTGATTTTGGCCCTCTTTTATGTTGAATTTATTTCAGTTTTCATTGGTTCACTAAATCCATTGTTTTACACATTTGTCCTGTACCAGAATGGTTCACCAATTTTGGAATTTGTATTGTGTAATTTGAATTGCTTTTATTTTTGATTTATTCAATATATTTACCTTCAACTGAACCATGTTCAGCGCTTTGGGCTTCCTGACAGGGTTGCGGAAGGCGCTTTATAAATAAAGCTTTGATTGATTGAATGACCACAGTCACCAATTCTTGTCATGTGTCTTGCCCATGTATGTCTGATCTCTGAATTGTGTGTACTGGAACTCTAATTTCCCTCTGGGATTAATAAAGTATCTTTGATTGATTTGATTGACTTGCTACATACACAAGGTCTTCAGAAATCCTTAATTGCAATTAATATCTGACAGCTATGAGCGCAAAAATAAATCCCCTATACTTCATAAAAAGTGAAATCATCCCAACAAGAGGTATTTCTTTCAATCACATGATTTATTGAAAGTCTGTGACTGCACATTTATCACCAGATATCTTGTTCTCTTGTCCTTTTGGTAGTTTTTTATTATTATTTTGTTTTGTATGTCGTGTTATTGGGTTGCAACCTTTACACAGTGGGTGTGAAGTCACCCGCCAATGATGGCGTTTGAGTGTGAGCAAAATAAAAATATAGCAATCAGGCTGTGTGTTTTTCTGCTCTCACTTTCAATAAGGTTTGGATCTGACTGAGAATAACAGAGTTACACAGTAACCACATCAGTAAGCTGAGTGGGGACTTAAACAAAAAACTGTTGAGATGAGACGAGATCTTTATGCATATCTGATTGGGGAGGAGGGTTTATAATAAAAAAGCACTTTTCAGTGTGGCAGTAAGAGCTTTAATAATAAGGTTAATTAAGCTGATTAACTATTTGTTTGTACTTCTTTAAATTAAGATCTTGGGATGAAGGATCTAAGCTTGATTATTTAGTGGGTGAGTATAAAAATTGTAATTTTTTTTACTGCTCAAGTATGTTATTAGTGTGGTGTTTTATGCTCTATATTTACCTCGAAATTATTTAATTAGTATATGCCTCATTTTATTCATTGTTTTAGATATTTTCCTTTTTTGTGCTTATTTTAATCTAATGTCCTGTCCTTTAACATGGAGCATGGCACGGCATGGCATTGTACGGCATAATATGATATATTATCAGGGATGCACTAATATGAAATTTTTTGGGCAAATACCGGTATTAATATCACTGTTATGGCCGATAACTAATATTTACCAATGTCGATATAAATATACACACCAACATTTATGATTCTGAAATCTGCAGATTTTGTATAGACCAAAAATTATGCAAGCTGAATTTTTTTATGTCTATATTTTTATAGATTGTTAACTAAATATATATATATATATGTGTGTGTGTGTGTGTGTGTGTGGGTGTGTGTGTGTGTGTGTGTGTGTGTGTTTGTATACATTTACTTTATTATAGTCACACAGTACATACGTTTTTGCTTCTGAGATAATTACCATCACTGTCACATGACTGAACAATTACACATCATCAACCCCCTCACTCTCAGAAACAAATACACAAACTGAATCAAGATGGAAGAAATATTAGTTGTTAATATCGGTCCAGTTTTTTTGTTTGGACCGATAACGATATGTTAAAAAATGACTATAATCGACCAATACTGATATTGATACTGATATATCATGCATTTCTAGATATTGTATAGCATGATATGATATATGGTACTATTAAAGTCCATTTTTCCTACAAATCAGACCCAGGTAAGTTTTTAGTGTTTTCCTAAATCGGATACATAGATTGTGTTTCTCAGAACAACCTCACTCTGAAAAGTCATGTTGAATCCAATATTTGCATAATTGACGCGTGACAAGACATCACAAATCTGCACTGGAAAAGGTGAGAAGAGGTATAATCATGTTAACCCTCCCACTGTCTTTATGAGTGACCCTGCGAGGAAAGTTGACCATGGAGTAGGATTGATGGTTTATCCCTTGAGGTCCACGTGGCAGGGGTGACGTGCTGCTCACTCCTCAACCCTGCCACATGGACCCAAGAGATAAACCATCAACCCTGCTCAGTGGTCAACTTTCCTTGCGGGGTCACATCCATTAGGACAGTGGAAGGGTTAAAGGATGAAGCTAGGGCTGCCATAAACTATTAGTCGACTAATTATGTCATGCATAAAGCATTGCTTATCGCACCAGGATGAAGTTACTCTAGTATCCCCCCCCCCCCCCCCCAATAATTAGCTTCTAATGTGAAGTATGTTCTGTTATTAGCCATCTAAAAATAAAGACGTTAATAGCTTATCACACAACAGGGGTCTCATGTCGGTCACCAACAAGTTCTAAATTGTCTCGGTCAGAAGATTTGCTTGCCTAGTTGTGCTAGATGTTGGTTTGATAACAAACTTGTGGTGTTGCAGGTATAGAATATTTTAGTATTTGAATATTCTATCGAATCCTTCATCAACTAATCGAGTAATCTATTTGACAATGCTTCAAGTGAAACAAGATTGTGGTCTGCTGCTAAAAATATGAAAATAAAACACCAAAATTATAAAAGGCTCAATAATATATGTATACATTAAATTGATGTTGTCTAGTTCCCTCTTTCCCAGCTGATATTTATAGTTCATAAATATTTTATGGAACAAAATTTGACTTACATTTCATTCACATTTTAGGTTTGTATTAACCTCATCCTAGTCAAAATCTAAATATGTACATAATGAGTAGAATTAATTTATTTCATTAACATGTTCAGTAGTAAGTTACTGGAAATGCCAAAACCATTTAATTATTACTGATACATATATATAAAATTATGTATGGGTTGGGAACATAATCCAGTCTAAATTGTATTCAAATGTCAAATTGTTTGTGAATTATATGCTAAAATGGCTTGCCAGAGCCGTGTGTGTGTGTGTGTGTGTGTGTGTGTGTGTGTGTGTGTGTGTGTGTGTGTGTGTGTGTGTGTGTGTGTGTATGTGTGTGTTTTAGAGAATCCACCCTCTCTGTCTGCCAACAAACAAAAAGTGGGAATGGAGTAAGATTCTGGCAGAGGGTGACTTGCTCTTTAAATTTATTGTGGACTATTTTTTTTGTTGACGTTGTTGTGATGAATCGACTAATCATCATGTCTTTTATTTATTTATTTATTTATTGCACATGTTGGCAACGAATGCCATAGGATGTTCACAGTGGAGTCTGAAGATGAACATGCAAGAAATAAATAAAAATCTTATCTTAGTAAAAGAAAATCCATGGGAGAATCTCAAGGCATCTGGTGTAAAACTAACATCAGATTTTAGAACATCATATCGACAGTCTAAAACAGGGTGGTGGTAGTGTGACGGTCTGGGGCTGCTTTGCTGTTTCAAGATCTGCACGACTTGACGACATTACAGAGAATATAGCACTGGGATTTTGTTTTCATTTACATGTCTATTACATTGGACTGTCTTTGACCCAAATTATTAAACTTTTTTTAACTAGATACATTTTGTTTATAATTCAGCACAATGATCTGATTGATTTCAAACATTAACTTGAACATAAAATGCTGTATTCTGTGCCTTTTCACTGCTACAAAGCACCTGTCAAAAGACGAAATAAAATAAATGTTAAAACCAAAAGTAAACAAGTCTCGCCTTTCAATAAAACCCCCACTTTGTTATGGCAATGTTGTGATGAAGATGAGAGAGAGAGGAAGAAAGAGAACACATTTGCCCTCTGGTTTCCTTCATCACTGTTGGGTCTGCACCACCCTCCTCTCTCCTGGATGTCCACCATTAGATACGCTCAATTGGATTCCTGTCAGATGTGCGGCCTCGCCCTGGATCTCCTTCCTACGGGTGACTGCACTTGCTGCATGCATGCAAGTCTTTGCATGAGGGGAGGGGGGGAAACGAAGCAGCTTTTCCTTTAAAGATTGTTGAGATAAAACCTTATTTGCACACAAACAAATGTAAATTCACACATACTTCACATGATTTAATGCACACAGTTGAAGGGCTCACTTGCTCCCAGCAGAAGGCTGGTAGCATGGGCCTTGGCGATAAAGGGTAAATGCTGACACAGGTTTGACCGAGAGGTTACAATGCTGAGATTTACTGTATGCCTGTGTATACTGACTTAGCCTTGGTGGTTCCCAAGACATGTCTGCGTGATGTGACAATTTAAACAAATCGCTGAGGGTGCACGTTACCTACGCCTTGACCCATCTCAGGAGAATAATGAGCTACCTTGGGAGTTTTGGTCATATAATTCTGGTCTGAGGAACACTTGGCCTGTTCACTTTTCACTAGCTGAGTCATTAACTATTATATTTGTGCAAAACCTAAAGACTCCAGTGAAGATTTCAAGTCTAATAATGGAGCTAAACTAGAAGGGGAAGCAGCTTATTTTTTTTTTATAAAATGCCTGTTGCATCTTTATCTTCTAGTAAAAAATGACTAAAATTCTCTTTGGAAACATAAAATCAAGTCAGATGTGTAGCTCTGTAAATTCAGAAGAGAGTGAAGTCAGGAGATGGATATGAAAGGCAAAATCTAAAAAGCAAGGATAGTAATAAAAGCAGTGCTTTTGGGATCCTTTCTGGACTGTTGGTTTAAGATGAAACATCCTTCAAGTAGCAGCGTGAACATCATATCAACAAAGAGTTTATTCCAAATTGAATATTTTGTTTGTATATTTGTTAAAAATGGGCTTTAAAGATCTTGAGGAAACTCTGTGTCCTGTGAAAAAATATCTGATGCTATAAACTTAAACGTTTTCCAACACTCAAATCAGAACTAATTTTGCCCAGCAGGTTGTGTCCCCTATGCCACCAAAAACACAATTTCATTTACAGAGTAACCTCTGGAGGCAAAGTTAAACATACTGACCCTGGAACACATGAATTGACAAAGATTTAGAATTGTAAAAAGTGTGAAATCTATTAGTGTCTTTGGGGTATATGTTATTTTGTGGAGGGCAAGAACTTTGGTAGGCTAATTAGGTCGTGTCCAGTGACCTCTGGCAATACGCTGGCAGATTTAATACAGCAACCATGCTAATGGGGTTAAAGAGCTAAAGCATTACATTGAGCCTGCTTGTTGTACCACAGGGCACTGATATAACAATGTGAAAAAGATGGTTGTGTCTTGCTTTGGCTTTGTTCACTGTAATGTGTGAAAATGATTGCACAGCAGGTTTTTCTTGTAAGAAATAAAAAAAACATCTACTTTAGTGTTGTTGTAATTTGTTTTATTTTTGCTGGCACTGATGTGAATGCATCAGTTCCTATAATATAATCCAAACTTAGGTTTCTCCCTGCATGAGAAAACGTCTGTTAGAGAGGGGCTTGGTTTTGAATCAATAATTAAATTGCATCCAGGAATTCAAACCAATATTCTGGAGCAAACTTCAGGGTTATTACAGCTTCTGAACTTAAAGGTGATTGCTACGGCTGCTGCCTCTTTGTCCTGGGAGCAGGAGCTGTGGATTTGAATTGGCGCCATCTTCTGCTGTCCAAAGTCCTTAAACAGGATGAAGGCACAACCAATGTCTGCTTCCGCCCCTCCTCCCTTCAGCAGAAACCCGATTTTCTTGATTAGCGCCAGAGTATAAAAAAGGCAGAGCTGCCAGAAGAAAAATGGGGGTGGGGGGTGGGGGTCAGATTTGTGTCACCTCCCCCATTTGCCCCTTGTGGGTTTTATCGTCTTTTAGAAAATAAGCTCGATTTATCTAAAAGCCCTTTGCTTTTATAGTTTTAAAACAGACGAGGAACCAGACTGGTGCTTTAGTAGTTTCAGGTCAACAAGTTGCCTATTTTAAGTGTGATCTGTGAGCCGTAGCACTGAGTTTATTTAAAGTAATTTGGTAAGAATGGAGCATTATGTATTTTAGATCCTTTTATAATAAAATACTGTTTGCTTTTCACCATCTTGCAAACGATTGTGTTACGCCTTGTCCTTCATTTTAACACCACCACAGGTCATAACAGACATATGTCCAAGTTAAATTAATTCTATGGTTGATACAAAACATGTTTATTAGGCTCCTCTCATAAACTTCACCATCCAGAATGGGCCATTTCAGGGCTTTGTCACTTTAAGAATAGAAGCTGTTGCTGGCCACGCCCACCCATTCCCGGCTCAGACTGCTAAAGCAGAAAAGCACCGAAATTCGGTGGGGGGTAGTAAAGCTGCTGCCCCTCCGCCTGTCTGCATGTCAGAAAATAAACAAAAAGGAGACGGACCTAAGCGGAGGAAATCTAGTTTTTTGTTGATGAGGTGTCGCTACCACCATCATTTCAAGGTTAGGAGAGTATGGGTATGGTGGCTGGAAAGAACGGCCAGGCAAGGAGTTTATGCCAATCTACTCAAAGAGATGTGCCTTGAAAACCCAGAATGCTTCAGACAGTTCCGTCGCCTGGATCCTGAATCCTTCAAGAGGGTAGTGGAAACAGTGGGCCCATCGATCCATAAGGCATCGTTTTGTTTATTTTCCTGACACGCAGACACGACAGGGGGCTGCATCTGAATAAAGCCTGGTTTATGCTTCTCCGTCAGCTCCGCAAGGGACATACACGCACGGATTGACGGAAGCGTTTTGCTCTTTTACTTCTCCGTCTCCTGGAGAGTGTTGCAAAGCAATTGCCTGGCAGGACAACAGAGGGCGTAGCGCTGTTCTGTGGTATCCTGTCATGTATCGGTCCAAGATAATGTGTTTATATTGTGTTTTTTGTGTGTATAAGAGACTTTTAACACGGACATATTTGTCTCTCATTCTCCCACCTCTTCATGCGCTCGCCACCTCTAAACCCACGTTTCCTGTCATTTCCGTCCACAAATAAAATGCTTGCTGCGCATCTTTTCACTCCTCCAGTCACGGGAGAATGAAACGTTCATGTTTTTAGAGTTTTTTCGCGAAGTATTCTTCAAGCTTCTCCGTGTCTGCTGCTAGTTATCCTCGGCTCTCTTTGCAATGGCGGCGCTGTAAACAACAGCGGCGTCCTGACCGATCAAAAGCTTGCGTAATCCGTCTCGTTCGACGGATGTTTAAAAAAGTGGGCTCGACTCCGTACGTACTTGCGTGCCTGCCGGATCCCTACGCAAGGACGGATAATGGCGTTGCGTGTCTCTGCACTGACGTAGACGGAGAAGCATAAATCAGGCTTTAGTCTTGGAATCGTGAGCGGAGAACGCGCTTTGATTGGCCACTAGAATATTTCAGCTCAGCCAGCAGCTCACGTAGTGCGCATACGATGAGTTTTTACTCCCTGTGAGGCAGAAAATATCAAACTGGTCAGATATTCACCTCAGCATCTCATGAGATGAAAAACTCAGTGAAAATCGGGTGCACACAGTGAGGTATCTTATGAGCAAACGGCCTTGAAAGACCGTGTGCTCAGCAGTTTGCTCTCGTGTGCGGCAGGCTTAACAGGAAACTGATGAACAGATTTTTTTTTTTCATGTTTGGAGTATACATAGAAGCGGGAGTGACCCACATGGCAGCACAAAAGGTGAGTTTTGTATAATATTTATGTCCCCTTTAAACAAGTAAAATTATTGTCATGGTACTCACCATGAACATGGAGCGAAAGTTGCTGAGGTCCGTGAACAGCTCCTCCACGGAGGTCTTTTTGGGATCAACAGCGAAGTATTCCAGTGTGTTCTGATAGAACGTCTCCATATTGCTGTGCATGATCCCCAACTTGCCATACTGCTCCTGTGCAACTTTGAAGAAGCTGTGAGGGGTGTGTTAAGGCCAACAATGCTTCTGCAGCACATCATGGATTTGAAAAAACATGTAATAATTGTTTTGTATTCACTGCCTAACATAAAAAAAGAGGAGGAGCTGACTCTTGGTTTCACAGAGCAGGAACTCAGTCAAATCTTAACTGTGATGTTGCCATTAGTAGCTCTCTTGCCGTCTGTCAGGTTACTTTCACGGTGTGATAACACCTCTGAAGCCTACGGCATTTGTGTTCAGCTGCTAGCAAAAAAAAAAAAAAAAAGTCTTAATATATCATACATGCTCAGTGTAAAATGCTAACATGAACTTAAGCTTAGGGGGAAAAAAACTTAACACATCGTCAAGTGAACAAGGACACCAAGACATGTAGCACGGCTACCTCAAGGATACAGCATCACCATTTTTACTGAACTAAAAGTTGATTGAATTTAACTTTACTGCTGGTGTCATTCCAAAGCCAATATGAAGGCTGCAGCACACTCAGGCTCAGATAACAAGATGCCCTTGCCCCTCAGAATGATTCAAGAGCAATGCCAGCAGCTGAGGTTCAAATAAATGAATGCACACTTCAATACAAGGAAATCTAACAAATGCTGCCAATTTTGAAATTGCAAAATGTACATCAGTCTGCTCAAAACCGGGTATGGCACGAATGAGCATTACAAGGTTCTTCTGACTCGGGGCAAAGCAAAAAAAGTTGGTCCTCTCTGGCAGCGTGTTTGTGTGAGAAAACAGACAAATGTTGTAATGGCTCTGTCAACATGCGCTGTAGAGGTGTCGGTGTGGGAGTGAGGGCCGGGGCACACAGGGCTGTTGGAGAAGTCTGCCACCATGAAAGCCTGATTGAACACTGTTCCAAAAAATAGCATCCTGCAATTTAAAAAAAACCTCAAATTTCTAATTTTTTCTTCTTTTTTTTTTGGACTTTTTTAGTGCAAAATGACAAAAATATATTTTCCCCACCCTAACAGTGCTGCTAATGGCTAACATTGTTGTCTCATGGCAGATAAGAAGCAACACAGACTCTTTGTGTGTGTGTGTGTGTGTGTGTGTGTGTGTGTGTGTGTGTGTGTGTGTGTGTGTGTGTGGGGCATTCTGGCTCTTATTGTGCTGCTTCATTACAGCTCAATTGATGGACCTATTTGAGGTTTGGCCCCAGTTGATTCTGGCTGAGGATGAGACTACCTATTCACAGCTAGATAAATGCTGTTCAATAGGCACTCCTCCCAGACGGACTTGTCGGTAATACGCTTCCAAGCCAAAAACTGGGAGAAAGAAGCATTAGGAAGGTCATAAAGGGATGAGAAAATAGCCAAGAGTTGTGGTTGATGAGTATTGTAGAGTGTGATATCTCTCCCTTTTTTCTTCCTTGTTTTATGTATTCTTACCCATTCCAGAAAAAAGCACAGCTCACTGCAACTCAATCTCAAACCCCCTTTCCCCTCAAGCTTTCCCACTCTCGTCCTCCTCTTCCAGCGTGCTCCATCATACTTCAGTCTTCATCTTTTCATTTGTCCATCTTCCTCCTGCTTCTCTCATGTTCTGATCTGCCACATTTACAGATCTGCCTGGGCTCCGATTCCAAAGTGCAACACTAGACCAATAGCTGTAAACTCAAGTGGCAAATGAAGTGAAAATGACATTTTCACCCAATGTGATATTCCTGACTTCTCATGTTTGGCTGGTGATGTGAGATTTCACAGATAAAAATTACAACAATTGCTGGCAAACTCAACCGCTGCAGGTCTGTCTGCCGTCTGTAAAACTTTAACGACTGTGTCGAGGTTTTTTTTTCTCCCCAAAAAGCGTCATCTGAATAAGAAATTTAAAAAAGGGGAAATAACAGAGACAAACTTGGAATGTACAAAGACATTAAATAATAATCTCTAATATGAGATGTAATTCACTTTAACTAGTCTCATTTTCCAAACACGAGCTTTCGACAGTTAACAAAAGTTAAGTGAAATGTTAAATTGAGCTGTACAATTATCAATCAACACATTTCTGTACTGAAGAAATGACTAACAATTAATGAGAACACTAATTAATACTGTATTAGTTCTACATTTAAATTAAAAAAAAGCTAAAAATATCTATTATAATCTGAATGGATTTCATTTGGCAGGAATGAGGCAGCTACAAAATGAACATCTACTCAACATGGATGAGAATTACAGCTGACGCCTTGAAACTGTCATGCATTTATGAACATTCCTTATTTTTGAATAATACCACATGCTACGTGTTTGAATTGAAGAAGTTCTCGACCTCTGGATGCTTTATTCAAGGAACCAAAAGATTGCAGGACATGGCTGGGCAAAGACGGATCCTTTAAATGTATTCTTTCTTTCTGCGTTGCTCAGGTTTTCTGCAAACTACCGCTGCACAAGTCATCAGTGCCCCAGCCCCCAGGCTACTGATCAAAACTACATGAAGCGGGCAGGAAAAGAGTGTATTATTGAACACACCTGGCCTGAGACATACCTGTCAACCTGATCCTGCACAACTACCTGAGAAGACTGAATAATTTACTCAGCTGTCAAATGCACACAGCTGTCAGCATTGGGCCTGGATAGCCCAAACGAGCAGTGGAACTGTGTATTGATGCTTTTGCTTCCTTATAATTAAATGGCAATTCAATAACAATCTAAACAGTTCTTCGGGGATAAACTCTGACTGTCACTGCCAGAAAAGAGAGTGATGCCTTAATTTTACCCCCTTTTCATTTCGACGCTGCCTTAAGAAAAACGAAAGAGCTGGGAGGAAAGCTGGCACGGTACGGATAGGGTCCAATTATTACTTGTGCTCATCACCAACAGTGAAATGGAAACCAAGGAAGGCTGAGGCTGGACGAGCCACACATTTTAATCCTCAGTCCTTTTGTTTTAACAGTACGACTCCTCTGATCAGGTTTCCTTTTTACAAAAAAAAAATCCACAAAGCTTTAATTTGTTGGAGGAAAGAAAGGTTCCTCCACTCCCAACTACATAATTCAATCCAAACATAGGATATCAAGTTTAAAACCAGCAGCTTTGTTCAGTTAGACTGATTACAGTTGGTGAATTTTGCCCTTGAGCAACAAGCATATGCATAAATGGGGAAAGGATATAGCCATTTTGGTAAAAAACATGTCGCTGGGGTCATCGGGGGAAGAGAATGTCTCCAGGTCTCTCTCGAGTTGCAGCAGCTGCCTCTCCATCTGCCGGAGGCTCTTTTCCAGATTCTCTGCAGAGACTGGGATGCACGCACGTTCGCAGCAGCACACAAAACACACAACATGACAAAAAAGATGAGGGGATACAAAGAGACGGGATTGCACTTTTACAGGTACAGTTAGATGCATTAGCATTTTGAGGCTTTCAAAGATTTATACAAACCACAGAAAAATAGGATAAATGAGATGCAAAAAGATACACAAACATGGTTATTATGGGCTCACTTTGTTCCAGAAACACTATGAAAATGAGAAAGCACAAGCATTAAGTGTGTGTGTCTTTAACACAGAGCTGTGCAATTAATCAAACTTGTATTTGGAGGACATGTCCCTCATGAGGACATGAACTCACATCTGTCTTGTGGTGGTGTTTAAAAAGTCAGAAGAAAAAAGAAAATGAATTATGGTAAATCCTACTGGTGGTGTATGACACATGAGAAAAGCTGCTTTTTTGTTTTTTTCGAATATGACCATAGCACTCTTTGACCCTTTATTAATAAGGCCATTAATAAGGACTTCTATTAATAAGCTTTTAAAATTCCGTAATAATACATTTTGTTTGTAGTAACATCTAGTTTGGACCTTTGGGCTTCCATAGCATCTCCTCTCTGCTGTCATGGCAGCCTGCAGTGATCAATATGTACTATCTAAATGTTGCAAAACCATAATTTTGATTAATTTCTTAAACACA